>NC_136967.1:4042500-4150000 GCF_032717465.1 Coenobita brevimanus
GAGAGTAGTCCATTAAAAAGGAGGAGGAGGAGGAGGAGGAGGAGGCGAGGCAAAGGTAGAACGACAAAACAGGTGGGAAAGGGATGATGAAAGGAGGGGCGGAAGGGAGGGGGTGAGGAAGGAGGAGGAAGAGCAGGAGGGTAAGAACATTATTGGAGGGAAGGCAAAAAGGGAATGGCAGAACGAGAGGCAGAAGGAAGAGAAAGGAGTGAAGAAACAGAAGAAGAGGCAGGGTGAAATTAGGAAGTGCGGCAGGAAGATGAGAAGTAGGAATGGGAGGAGTAAGAAAAGATAACCCCAAACAATAATAACAGCAGCGAGGGGGAGGGAAATGAAGGATGTGGAATAATTACAGACAAACAGAAAAGAGAACACGTGTACAGCGAGAAAAAAAGAAAAAAAGCGCCAGGGTTGGACCGCGTTACATCGGCTAATACATATTTTTCTTTCTTCTTTTTTTTTCCTTTTTCTTCTTCTTTTTTTTTTATGTCGATAATGAATACTCGGCCTTGGAACTTAGGGTGACGATTGTCTCTCTTCCATTTCTCCCCCACACAATCTTCCCACAATTTTCTCCCCAGTCCTGCCCCCACCCTACTCCCTATCACTACCCCCCACTCCCCATCCCTGTCCCTCCCTCCCCAGTCCTGCCTTCCCTTACTGAGCCTTCCCCCCTTTCCCAGCCCTGCACCCTCTCCCCACCCCTCATCTCTCATCCTTTCCCCAGCCCTGCCCTCCTTCCCGTCACACTCCCATCCAGTTTTCTCCTACGTCCTACAATGCTCTGCTCCTTCCAACCTGACAAAGATCCCTAACTCTTTCACCACAACTGATGGCCAAGTGCAGCCAGACTCGAGGGTAGATCCGGCTATACTCTGTTCACTTTAACTAGGCAAGATAACGTCATCCCTCCACCATGAAAGCTGAACTACAGCACGATAATTAACAGCATATCATGGCGCTAGTCACGAAAAAGTGCAATGGAAAGAGTGCAGAACAGTAGGATTGTCATACTCTGCAAATGAGCTATGTGAAAGAAGGTGTAAAAGGATAAAATTCTGGGCCACGTTAAGGCAAAAAAAAAAAAATAAATAAATAAAATAAAGGGCAATGTAATCAAGGAGACTCATTTGAACCTCAAAACAAAGGCTCATCAAATTTTATGCCGCCATGACCTAGTATGTAAGTCGTAAGAGTGACCCAATTTAGCCACGTGAAGGTAAACTAACTATAACCCGTATGATCATCCCACGTCCGACTTCTCCCCCTAGATCATCTCGTGTCTCTCCCCATCTCAAACTGCTATACTCTTTTCACACTAACTTGGCCTAAAATTTTCATCTAACCATCATAAATGCTAGTTGTAACAGTAAACTAAAACTACAGTATGATGCTTGTGATGAAGAAATGTTACGGAAAGGACACAGAACCGTAATGTTGTCTTATTCTGCCAATGAACTAAGCAAAATAAGCTGCTAAGGGACAAAAATCTAGGCCTAGTTAGAGTAAAAGGATTATAGTTTCAGTAGCGGCTGTAGTCCCCGGCTTAACGCGACGTAAACCCGGTGGACTGCAGGCTGAAGATACCATTTTCCTACAGTCCAACATCCTCCTGTCGAGGGATAGGGAGGAAGCTGAGGGACGTTTTTATACCTGGGCACCTCCATCGAGCGGTTATACCAGTGCCACCACGTGAAGGGGTCCCTCTCAAACACCCACCCCAGGTTAAATATTGAAAAACGAAATTCATCAAGTGTATTTGGCGAGATTCATGAAAGCGGGATCAGAAATAATGGCATGGCCGTTTCTAAATTTTTAATGCTAGACTGGCTGCTGCTATGACTGCGATTATTTTGTGGCTCTTGACCAAACCAAAGCATGCATGGAAAACTACTCATAATTCGCTGAGGGAAGCTTTTATGTTTTTCCTTTACCTTTTCAGGGTATGGATTACTGAGTGGATCGGCAGGTATGTAAGGTAAATCTACTTGTTCATGTTCTCTCTCTCTCTCTCTCTCTCTCTCTCTCTCTCTCTCTCTCTCTCTCTCAAAGTTTGGATACTCTTGCACAAATAAACACCTCTAATATACACTCCGTTGGTCTTCCCTAACGGAAATAACGTCTGGTGGTTGCCGGTTATAAATCAATTTGACTTTACCATCCTTCGTAAAAAATACATAATCATCCTTGTAAATATAGCAACACAAGTCTCTCTCCCACAGTTAATATTTCTCGCTGTCAGGATCTAAGATTTATTACCTCACCGCGCCATCCTTTGCGGAATTAAGATGTTTATGACTCAGGGGGGACCAATTTCCTTCATCCAATGTCTTATAAGAAACTGCAGTCCTGTCAGCGCCTTGGAAGACACATAAGAATCCAGACCCCACCCCCCCAAAAAAAAAAAAATAAATAAAGACTGAAGACTGCATTTATAATCGGTCGAGGAATTTCGTAATAACTCTACTTAGGTGAATTATTTTGCACGTCACACATCAATATTTTGTTGGAAGTTACTGACACAAATATAAATAAATAAATAAATAAATAATTAAATAAAACGATATAAACAACGACTGTGTGAGTGTTAAAATGTAATACTCAAAATAAATCGCCGAGAAAAAAGTGCTACGAACCCTCCTATGGCTCTGAATATGGGGAGAGAGAGAGAGAGAGAGAGAGAGAGAGTCAAGGACAAGGAGACAGGAGTATGCAGTAAGGGTCTCTGAAATTCCTGAAGTTATCGACTCAAGAAAGGAGAATTTTTGTAACAAGCGGGATTCGGGCTGCAGAGGAAGACAAATCAGTAATGGAGGTGAATATAGTTCCGGTGACATAGACCAGGGAACTAATCCATTCATATACCACTGCAGCCTTCACTGAGGGAACAAAAATGAGAAAAAAAATTGGGCGAGAAAAAATAAGAAATAACAGGGCGAAAAATCAGAAAAAATAGGGCGTGAAAAGAAAAAATCAGAATAGGGAGAGAAAAAATAAGAAAAAATAGGGCGAGAAAAATACAAAATGTCAGGAAAAAAAAAAAATAGGACAAGAAAAAAATAAGAAAAAATAGGGCGAGAAAAAAATCAGAAAAAATAGGACGAGAAAAATATCAGAAAAAACAGGACGAGAAAAATATCAGAAAAAATAGGACGAGAAAAAAATCAGAAAAAATAGGACGAGAAAAAAAATCAGAAAAAATAGGGGGAGGAAAAAAAATAGGGCGAAAGTGTCTGTGGCCTGTCTTCTCGTCAGATACGGAGGCTCCCTAACACCTCATCCTAAGCGATTAATTTTCCAAACTAAAGATTAACATCCTCTATTTTTGCTTCCTCCTTAGCGGTTGATTTTCCATACCATCAAATAAATATCATCATTTTTGCTGCTTATATCTTTTCAATACATACATAGATTGCATAAATAACCCACAAGAATATAGCAACGGAGCAGAATGAGGAATAAACCTGTAAGGAAGAGGTGTTAATTGCATGAATAACACTCAAGAACATAGTGGCAAAGCAGAATCGGGAATAAACCGGTAAGGAAGAGGTGTTAGTAAGCTTCCTAACACACCAGAATACCACTCTGTAAGTCCCCAATTTCTTGAAGTCAAACAGGGAAAATAGGTGAGCATCAGACATACCTAATTTGTACCCCACATTAAAAAGCCAATTCAGCGGAGGGGTACAGAAGTCAAATACACGGAAAATCATACAAAGAAACATACAAAAAATACGAAGAAAATGAGAAATATGAATAAAATCGAGGAAGAGAAAAAATATATATATACGAGAAAAATAAACAAGAAAAGATAACAAAATGAAAAAAAAAAATCGAGTACAAAAATAAACAATAAGGAATAAAAAATAACATTAAGAAATAAAAAGATACAGAAAAAACGAAAACATATGATAAAATACAAGAAAAAACACGCACAAGAAAAAAAAAAAGCAAGAAAAAAGCGGGACAAATTAACATAAAAAAAATACGCACACGGAAGAAAGGCAAGGAAAAAGCAAGAAAAAACAGAGAAAAGTAACAGGAGTAAGAAAATACGTGTTGTTAGGCGTGAGAAAGAACAGGGTCGCTAAAAAAAAACACCAAAAATACATGAAAAAAAACAAATAATAGAAAACAGAACCAACTGGGAAAAAACAAGAAAAAACCTGAAAAAAGTAATAGGAGTAAGAAAATGTACTGCAAGACGTGAGAAAAAGGAGGGTCATAAAAAAAAATACAAAAACACAAAAAACAGACGAAAAAAAAAAAGAGAAAACACAAAGAAAACGGAAGAAAAAAACTGAAAAAAGTAACAGGAGTAAGAAAATATGTCCTGCAAGGCGTGAGAAAGAAGAGGGTCGTTAGCGTGGGCCCGTAAGGGGTCATAACCCGGGGTAGACATCTCATTTCCTGCCTTGGCCTGTTGGGACGCTGCCTGCCTTAATGATATACCTGGCTGTTCTCCTTTCTTACCTTCTTTTACCTTGGCTTACTTCATTTTATACCTGGATACCTTCTTTTACCTTGGCTTACCTGTTTTTATACCTGGATGTTCACCTTTCTTACCTTCTTTTACTTTGGCTTACCTTTTTTTTTTTTTTACCTCTTCCTTCCCTTCCTAACCTGATCTTACCTTACCTGACTTAACCAAACCTAATTTAACTTGTTCTAATTTAACCTAAGCTGACCTAACCTAATGTAATCTAATTCAACCTAACCTAACCTGATCTTACCTAAACAAACTTAACCTAAACTAACCTAACCTAACTCCTCATTTCCTGCTTAATGGGCCCCTGAGATGCCGACTTTCTTAATGATAAACTTGGGCGTTCTCATTATGTCTTATTACAATGCGTTACCTCCTTTCCCTTCTCTTAACATGCATTTTCATCCTCTCGCCTTCTCATACTTCAACCCTTTATCTTTCCTGAACACTGGCAGCAAAAATGAAAAAGCCTGTTATGCTGTACAATGAATAATATCGAACTTAACCTGTACACACCGAAAAAGATTTAGGAACTACGACAGCAAATGATCAGAGACAGGGCAATAATTGTGTGTAACCATCACAGGCAGAGCATTCAAGAAAAAATTCACCTCACATAACTCCTAAGTATGGCCAAACACACCACTATGTCCAGTTTTACACGTAGTTACCTTACTAAAAAAAAAAAAAAAAAAAAAAAAAAAAATCCGCGACAAAGTACAGCGTGGGGTCACAGAAATGATACCTCGATTGAGAAATAAACCATACGAGGATACATCTAAACGAACTGAATTTGTTCATCCTGGCGATGAAGGAGTAGATGAAGGCGGTATCAAATCCCTTAACCGCTTTCGTAAGCTAAATAAAATCATCTGGAGTTACGAAAGAAAAATTACGACCATGAACTCAACGTGTCGTACGCAATTCTTCTCCTTGTTTTGCGTATCCACTGCTCTTCCTCATCCGTTCCGTTGTGTATTTCTCCTCCCTCTCCTCGTCCACACTCACTCTTTAACCCTGCGTCCCGCTTCTCTCTCACTCCCATCCTTTCTATTATTCATTCCTTCATTCTGTATTCCTCTCTCTCTCTCTCTCTCTCTCTCTCTCCACACACACACACACACACACACACACACACACACACAAATATACAGTGATAAAACCATGATGACAGCCACGAAGAAGTGTTAATGAAATGACAAAGAAACACAGCAATACGTTTTCCCGCTTCTGAAATACGTAAAATTACCTGAAAATGTGAGAAAATCTGTGCCAAGCTAAGCTGAAAGAACTGTATCTATCAACGTGCCTCTATCTATCTACTTGTCTATCAATCTACCTCTATCTATCTATTTACCTGTCTATCTATCTATTTATTTCGTCTCCTTCCGCACCCTTTCCTCAACCCACCCATCATCATCAATATTTTCTCCCTTCCACCGAGAGGTTACTCCTGACCCATTCTCAGGCCTAACTACCATTCTTCTTCCTCATTTCCTCCTTCCCTTCCTCCTCCTCTTCTTCTTCCTCTCCTTCTTCTTCTTCGTCTTCTTTTTCTTCTTCTTCTTCCCGCCGGCTCCCCATCTTCTCTCCCGCCTCTTTAATCCCAGTCTTCATTAATCTAGTTTTCCCCCACTTACTCCAATCTTCCAGCCTCTCTCTCTCTCTCTCTCCCTCTCTCTCTCTCTCTCTCTCACTTTTATTCCTTCCCCTCACCTCGTCTTTTCAACTTCATTATCTCCTTTCTGTGCTCCGTAATTAACTCAAAATTGCCCATTCATACAGAGGGTCCCTGTGTGTGTGTGTGTGTGTGTGTGTGTGTGTGTGTGTGTGTGTGTGTGTGTGTGTGTGTGTGTGTGTGTGTGTGTGTGTGTGTGTGTGTGTGTGTGTGTGTGTGTGTGTGTGTGTGTGTGTGTGTGTGTGTGTGTGTCCCAGAATGGAGAAGGGAAGGGATGACAGAAAAGAAAGGAGGGAATGAAAAATTATAAGTGCAGGGGCAAAGGGAAGGAGGGAAGAGACAGACGGACAGACAGACAGACAGCGAGACAGAAAGACAGACAGAAAGAAAGACAGAATGATAAACAGACAGATATAACAGTGAATGTGAGAGAGAGTCACGTAATGGAATAGGATGGAGATGGGTGTCGGGAGGGGTGGAGTGGGTGTAAAGGAGGTGGTGGTGGGGGGGTAGTGGGCGTTCTAGAGGGGACGGGGATAGAAGGGTGATGAGAGAGGGGTGGGGATTGTGTGGAGGGGGACGATGGCGGTGGGGGGTGTCCTAGAGTGGGTGAGATTAGGGGGCGCTGGTATGGAGGGGGGACAGAATGGAACGGCTGGTATGCACTGACTGAAGGCTTGAAATAAAGGGCCTTAGATGAAAGAAAAGACTGCTTAATGAAGAGGTGCTGAGGGGAGGAGGAGAAGAGGGGGAGTGGAAGAGAGGGAGGAAAGGGAGAGCAAGTGGGTGGGTGGGGGGAGGAATTAATGGAGGAAAGGGTGGGGAAGAAAGAGGGGAGGGATGGGGATGGTGAATGTTGAGAGAGAGAGAGAGAGAGAATCACAAACGAAACAGAAGAAAGACCACTTGAAAAGGCGATTACATTTACAATTAAATGAACTGGAGTGAGAATACAAACGTTAAAAGAAATTACGAAAAAAAAAAAAATACCAGACCCTATTCAGAGTTAAACACAAAGAGATAAAAAGATCACACAAATCTTACGACCCAAAAGAAACGGTCTGGCAATAAGTATGATGAAGAAATTTATAAGTAATTCTTGGGTTTTTATGAAGATTTGACGTGACCACTCGGAAGGAAGGGGTTGCAAGAAGTCATCAGCCTCTTTAGCGTCTACATTATTTTGCTAACATCGGGCGATTATATATACATCAGGAGAAATAACCTAGTAAGAAGCGTGGGGAAGAGGACTGGAGAAAAGGGAGGGGGTTGAAGGAGGGGGAGAAGACGAGGAGGGATGGGGGGAGAGGAAGAAGAAGGGAAGAACCGTGAAGAGGGGAGGAACACGAGAGGGGGCGTGGGGGTACGGGAGAAGTGGGAGGAAGATGAAATGGGAAGGGGTACAGAGGGGGGAGGAGATGGGATGGGGTTGGGTACAGAAGGGGGAAAGATGGGAGGGGGTGGGGTACAGAGGGGGAAGGAAGATGGGAGGGAGTGGGGTACAGAGGAGGAAGGAAGATGGGAGGGGGTGGGGTACAGAGGGGGAAGAAAGATGAGAGGGGGCGGCGTGCAGAGGAGGGTTACTTAAAGACTAACTCATACTAACAAATATCCCGACACCCGGAAATTACACGGTGCATCTCTGAAAAAAGAAAAGAAAGTGAGGAAGGAAAAAAGAAACATTACAATCAAGTTCCTACATACATACTTACATTTACACACACATAACATCTATATATATGTACACACACACACACACACACACAAACACACACACACACACACAAACACACACACACATACACACACACCGATCAGTGCCTTGTAAAGCTCCTCGCTAATATGCCTCACTGTCAGATCCTCGTGTAATTAAGTCATCGACACAAATCACACGTGTGTCAAGTGTTCACAAAAGCTTAGGGGATGACAGACGCACAGCACAAAGGCGGAAGCTGCTCAATCCCTGTTTACTGCACCAAGTCTAGAGCCCCTCTCCTTCAACAAGTGGCGCTGGCGGTGTGCAGTGTCAGAGTGTTTAGTCCCCTCGTGTGGATCATGTTGCATTCCACAGCTGAGGAGGGCGACAGGGGACAATGCTGTTACCCTAATACAATAAGAATCCTTTAATACATATCTCCTACGTTTTACATGAAATTCGGCGATTATAATAACACTTTAATTATATATACCGGTATATATATATATATATATATATATATATATATATATATATATATATATATAGATAGATAGATAGATAGATAGATAGATAGATAGATATAGATAGATGCTATCCTTTCTATTATGCAAATTTGGGGGAGGTCATTATAAAACTTCTTTATTATACAGTATATCCTTTCTATTATATTAATTTGTCAGTCACGAAGAAGAATTACTGTACAGTGCATTTCAGATGTGCGTGTGAGTTTGAAACCCAATTTTACTATAAGAACAGCTTACAGTAGTTTAAATCCATCTCTTTATGTAAGTCTCATTTCTTGCTGTTACGACTTAGGATCCAGAGACGAGGAATTTGTGATAGCGCAGTTTCCCTATGAAAACTAATCTTGTTTAAATCTATTTTCTTTTTCATAATTTTCTCAGTTCTGTTCAGGAAGTAGGGTCTCTCTCTCTCTCTCTCTCTCTCTCTCTCTCTCTCTCTCTCTCTCTCTCTCTCTCCCTCTCTCTCTCTCTGTCTCCGATCGACACCATCCTGATTTAATTACTGTCAGCCTCGTTAGCCCAGCCGGGGTATGCTCAGCTCAGCCCACACTTAGGCCCACGGAAGCTCCCTAACACCTCTTCCTAAGCGATTTATGTTGCTTACCTTCCAACCTCCTCCGTGTGACAAAAATTATTCCAGTACTACCACGTGCATATATATATATATATATATATATATATATATATATATATATATATATATATATATATATATATATATAAAGGTAAAAAACGATAGTAACCAGCCATATCCAACAATAAATCGCTAAGGAAGAGGTGTTAGGGAGCTTCCTTAACAGAACAGCATACGAACCTTAGATTTCGCGTAACACTTTCGGTCAGATGATTAAATTGTTTTTATTCTTCTTCCATGATGACGAGCGAAGATGACGAAAAGGAGAAGATGACAGATGATGAAGGTGAAGAAGACAACGAAGATGACGATGACGACGATGATGGTTATAACGACACCAATGATGATGATGATGATGATGATGATGGCAGCGCTGATGATGACGACGATGATGATGATGATGATGATGATGGCAGCGCTGATGATGATGATGATGATGATGATGATGATGATGGCGATGATGATGATGATGATTATGACGATAATAATGATGACGATGATGATGATGATGATAAAACCGGTATTCATCCCAGCAGCTAACAACTTACCCATCATTCCATCTCTCCACCACAAACTGATAAGCCAGCGAGACGAAAGCTTACACGAAATAATTTGCAAAGAAATGAACTCTAGGATTTTTAAAAGCTTAGCAAAATTCGTTCAATATTTGCCTAAAGAATGTAACCAAAATGGCGACAAATATAAGGAAATGGTTGAACAGGCTCGATCGTTCGTATAAAAGTCTGGCTTATCAATATTATGGCCACTTAAGATGAGTGTGTGTGTGTGTGTGTGTGTGTGTGTGTGTGTGTGTGTGTGTGTGTGTGTGTGTGTGTGTGTGTGTGTGTGTGTGTGTGTGTGTGTGTGTGTGTGTGTGTGTGTGATTTCCAGCTATGAGTGCCTGTTTAACTAAGTGAATACCCGTGTCGGTGGTAGTATGTTATAGTGTGTGTGTGTGTGTGTGTGTGTGTGTGTGTGTGTGTGTGTGTGTGTGTGTGTGTGTGTGTGTGTGTGTGTGTGTGTGTGTGTGTGAGAGAGAGAGAGAGAGAGAGAGAGAGAGAGAGAGAGAGAGAGAGAGAGATTGTAACGATAAAAGTGCATGTCCATTGTGTGAGAAATGCGAATTTGCACGACTGTTTGCATGCATATTTGCTTTCATGAGAGAGAGAGAGAGAGAGAGAGAGAGAGTTTATGTCCATGTACAGTAAATAATATTCGTGTCTGTACATCTGAGTGTCTGTATTCTCTAACTTCTTCCATTACCTACAGAGTTGTCCAAAAATAAAGCCTCCTCCACTCTACCAGGTGATTTCTCGTGTGTTGCAGGTACGGCTTCGTCAACAGAAAGGGCCGCTCCCGCAACACACCAAAATTTAAGTTTCAAGTGGCGATATTTTTTGTAGCGCCCTATATATGTCCTTTTGTATTTTCCTCTTCCCATGTGATCTCATATCGCATAGCATCGCATGGCGTGAAGCACCAAGCAGTTATCACGCCGCAATTGGCTCGTTTTCACCTCTGAACGTTAATCATTCGTCAGGCACTTGGGGACCTCGTTATCAAGCGTTTCATGACGAGAGAGAGAGAGAGAGAGAGAGAGAGAGAGAACCACAGACATGCACAACCAAAAAAACAGAGACCCAAACAGAAAAAGCAAAACTGAAAAAGACAGGAAAAACATGAAAAAACAAAAAACAAAAAGAATATGTCTGAGCGTGCAAGACCCGCGTCCACCAAATACTCAAAGGGCCGAATATTTGACTTTGCCCTGTGATCTTGAACTTCGACAGATTAATCAAAATCAAATTTCACTCTTGCCTAACCCTTAACCTTTCCACCCACTCTGGCTCAAATCGGATCAAAGCTGTTCGGGTTGACGATGCCCAGCGACCCTGACCTTTGTCCCATCCCTGTGACACTGACCTTTGATTCATCGTTCTAAAAAACTGAATCCTTTTATTCTTGCCTTATCCTTCACATTTCCACCAACTTTGGTCTAAAACGGATTTAAATTATTTCTTTTGACTTTGTCCTGTGACCATGATCTTTAATCTGTTGTTCTAAAAAAAAATTAGATATATTACTTGGTCGACCCTCAACCCTTCCACCAAGTGTGGATGAAACGGCATAAGATTTCTGAGTTATTTTCACACACACACACACACACACACACACACACACACACACACACACACACACACAGACCCATGCTGATCAAAATATAAACACACACACACACACACACACACACACACACACACACACACACTAATCATTTATACTCGCTCTCACTCTGCAAGTCGCGGGTGTAAAAATCGCCAACAAGAGAGTGCGTGCGTGGTGACAGTGCCGTGTGGAGGGGCGCTGGCACATTTAATAAGGGCCCTCAACACGGATATGGAATTATCGGGTATTTGGCCACCCTTATCAAAGCTGGCACGCACGCAAACACACACACACACACACACACACACACACACACACACACACACACACACACACTCCTGCTTTATGACCGTCACCGACACTACCATCCCAGCCTGCCTCACACACACACACACACACACACACACACACACACACACAGGCGGACGTGTATAGCTCAATGGAGTCTATATTTAGCCGGGTTTCCTTTGCTCCTTAATCCCTTTCAGTCAAATGGCGTTGTTTTTACTCTATTTTAATCCTTTTTAATTAGAGGACGTCCTTTTAACTCTATTCTTGGTATGGCTAGATTAATTTATTCAGAGAGAGAGAGAGAGAGAGAGAGAGAGAGAGAGAGAGAGACTGCATGAGAATAGCAAGAATCATATAGTTAATAATACGTCGAAATCAAAGGAGTAATTCTTTGCCTGATTCTCTTCCCTCGTTAGGCCTTCAGTACGCACCGTCCATACTGAATACAAGCCAGGACTGTTTTCTGCTTGCCCTTTTGCTTATTCCTTCCTCACCCTATGATCAACAATACAGGAAACAACGCCAGAATCACCTTAGAGTATCCATAATCTTAATATTTACTCTCATGTCAAATACAGCCGGGAGGATAAAGATCAATGAGGGATCTGTGTTTGGCAGTATAGCCTTTGCTCGTTAATGCCAATGATATGATGTACCGCAGTATATAATCTTACATCTTACTAGCTAATGTACCGCAGTTTATATTTTACTACCTCCAGACGAAAAAAAAAAATCTGTATAAGAGTCCTACGAAATATTTACAAGAATATTAAAGACTCTGGTCCCTGATTGGCGTACGAGTCAAACTACTATAATCTTGGCGTGGGATTCACAAAGGGATTTACGATGGAATTCCTGTCGCATCCCAGATTAGTTTTTTGAAGATGATGAACGACATTAGAAATTTTCCTGGCTCCCGTTCTTTGGTAAAAAAAAAAAAATTAAAAATAAATATAAAATCCTGGTTACGAAGGGGAAACGGCAATATCTGTTTTTTTTTTTTTTTTTTTTTTGGAGGAAAAATAAAATGGTAAAACAGTATAATTTTCCATGTTTCCAGTCTTCCTGTAAAAATAATTCACAGTTCTATGTATCAATTGCCGCCAGACGTCTTAACCCCGTAAGAGGTGGCCACAAACAAATCGTCTCCATGTCGCCCTGTCCCCTTCCATTTCGCTGCCCGCCCCCCCAACTCACACACCCTCTCTCATATACAAGATATCGATCGTAAGTATATCTACGAATCCCACAACTGGGATCGAGATCTTTAACCCTCTCACCGTCGGATCAACTCTTAGTCAGACGATTTCATGAGAGAAAATCGCAGGTGGCTTGGTGTGTTGACAATCCTTATTCAACATTTAAATCTTTCATACTAAAGAGGTAAATGAATCTCATCCCTAAATCGCTTCTTGGCAGGGAATTCGGTGCCACAATTATCCCACAAGCTAGAAAAAAAAAACACACGAAAAAACGAACAAAATAAAGACACAAAGAAAAAACTCACTTCCCATTCAGAGCCCCATTAAAGCCTTACGACTATATATATGTTCTTTGGCTCACCTTACTGTTACACTTACTCACACTACAATTTTTTAAAATCCTAAGTGTGTCATATTGCTGGTATAGTAGCGTGATGAATGCTCCGTTGTTCACGCTGAGGTGTTTATGTGCTTCTCTCTCTCTCTCTCTCTCTCTCTCTCTCTCTCTCTCTCTCTCTCTCTCACACACACACACACACACACACACACACACACACACACACACACAATGCCCTGACTAAAATGCCTTCCTATGACAATAATTATTATACACACACAAAAATCATCATCATCATCGTCACTCTCTTCCATCAACATCGTCATCATCACCTTCCTTATCCTCCTCCTCCTCATTATCATTATCATTACTCTCTTCCCATTAAAGTAAATAACCTGGACAAAACCCGGAAACAGAAACAGGAAAAGGAAAGCAGGAAATACACGTCAAAAAAGTGACCCAATAAAGTTTTTTTTTATTTTTTTTAACTTTGTTTTTCTTTTGCTCTTTTATGTTCGTGTGTACCTTTACGTTTATAGTGTGTGTGTGTGTGTGTGTGTGTGTGTGTGTGTGTGTGTGTGTGTGTGTGTGTGTGTGTGTGTGTGTGTGTGTGAGAGAGAGAGAGAAATGAGTTAGATTACGCGAAGAGTGAGAGAGATGAAGTGGATGTCGGGGAGGGGAGGGGGAGGGGAGGGGACAGGAGGGGATGGGAGGAGAATGGAAGGGGAGGGGAGGGAGAAGAGCGACATGAGTAATAGATGTGGGGAAAGGGTGGGGGAACCAGGGAAAAAATAAGGAGGGAGGGAGAGAGAGAGAGAGAGAGAGAATACTACTACCACCAACACCACAATTACAACTACTGTTACTACTACTACTAGTTTTAATAATAATAATAATAATAATAATAAATAAAAATAATAACAATAACTAGAACTCTGTAACTCCTGCGGACAGTTACTAGTCTCCACCTACTGTTTCGGATGGAGGTCCTTGATTAACGATCACTAAAACATGAACAGAACACCTCAACAGTGTCATAGGTCATGGTAGGATATATTCTGTAGTAATTTACTGATAATTGGTGCAAACTGAATATTGTTTCAGAAGACAGAATTTTATACTTCTTGCAATGGCCTTGACCCTATTTGGTAGATTTGGATTTTTTTTCTATCAGCAATGACCCATGCCAGGACACATAACCTGGGCCCTTCATATTCCTTGCGCAGTCTCCGGGTCGCCTGGAATCGTCGCGAGACTCTCAGCCCGGAAGAGTAATAATAATACAAACGAAAACAATAGTGTCCACTTATGTAGCAGGTGGTGACAAATAATAACAAAAGGAGACTAATAATAATAACAAAAATAACAAAGCACCACCAACAACAATAAAAATACACCCACAAATATACATAAACCCAGCAAACCCTTACCACACCCACCACACCCACACCAACACCCTCGCTACACTTTACTTCCCTGACCTAAACAATACCTCGAACCCAAATTAAACCACTCATCCTTCCCAATTCCCATCCAGAGGGTTAGAGTAAAGTACCAAGGAGTAAAAATAAAGTGCAAAGGAGTAAATATAAAGTACGAAGGAGTCAGCAGGTCCGCAAGATCAAGTGGAGTCTTCTGAGGGTGGATGGTGGGTGAAGGGGGTGGGAGGAAGGATGGTGAGTTGAGGTGGGTGACGACCGAAGAGTTTATTTGGAGTGGCCACGCGAATCTGACATGCTTGTGTGTGTGTGTGTGTGTGTGTGTGTGTGTGTGTGTGTGTGTGTGTTCTTCTCTCTCTCTCTCTCTTCTCTCTCTCTCTCTCTCTCTCTCTCTCTCTCTCTCTCTCTCTCTCTCTCAATACAAAAATCTAGCTGAATCAGTTCCTCTTTATCAACACAAGTACACTTAAATTGATCTCAAGAATATGCAGTCTCGGTGAAGGGGAGAGAGTTTTTCATTTTACAGAGCTAGGTAAAAATTATGATATATGTCTAGCTATACCTGTGTGTCTATCTTTTTATCGATCTGAATATCTATTTTTGTGCATTATTTTGTATACCTACCTACTTGTCTTTCTATAATCTGTCTCTCTCTCTATAATCTATCTATCTATGTCTATTTGTCTATCTATCTATCTGCGTCTATCTATCTATTTACCTACTTGTCTTTCTATTATGTCTACTAATCTATCACTCTCTATCTATCTATCTATCTATCATTGTTTCTATCTATCGACTCATCTATCTATTTTTCTGTCCATCTATCCATTTCTTAGTCACTGTATCTTTTTTATCTTATTACCATATCAATTAATAACTATCTATCTATCTATCTATCTATCACTTACCAAACCTCAAATCCACACAAGCATACCTGTCCCCATTAAGACAAAGTATATCTATCCCTACTCAGTAACGACCTCCTCCCCCCACATCACGCCGCCCTCCCTCACGAACTCACCATCCTTCTCTCGCCTCCTCCTTCCATCTCTCCTTCGCTCCTCCTTGTGCAATCAAACGTACCTGTAAAGAGGAAGATGGAATTATTTTTTCATTTTTGAGAGAGAGAGAGAGAGAGAGAGAGAGAGAGAGAGAGAGAGAGAGAGAGAGAGAGAGAGAGAGAGAGAGAGAGAGAGAGAGAGAAATAATTAACTGATCTACAAAGACAGACCTGAGGACCAAAATAAAGTATATGGCTAAAAAATGGTAAAGTTAAATCATAATAAAGTTGTCACAAAATAAAGCAAAAAATGATTGAAAAAATATATAAGTCGGTTTACTATGCCAATCAGTTAAAAATATCAGTCAGTGGTTATTAACGATGTCAGTAAAAAGACAGTCAGTTAATCATATCAGTTAATAATGGACAACACATTATTTATCAGAAATCAGTAGAGCAGGCTAACAATAACTGTAATCACGTAAAATCAGCGGATCAGTTAGGCATGTCAGTCAGTAGTCAGTAAAGCATATCAGGAGCAGAGTCAGTCAATAAGCAGGTGAGCTTGTCAGTAAATTACATCAACCAATAAAGAAGCACCTCAGTAAAGAGAAATGTCAGCAAGCGATGTCAGTAGATTATCATGTCAATTAGTAAACAAAGCTACTTAGTCAATATCCGATGTGTCAGTCAACAATCAGTAATATAAGTCAGTGAAAAGAGCCAGTCAAAGAATAACGTCAGTCAGAAAACATATCCAAGCAACAGGAAGAAAGGTCAGTCAGTAGTCAGTAAAAACGCCTCAGTAAAATCAGCCAGTAAAGTCAATCAGTAAAGAGGGCCAATGAATTTAACATAGACAGACGAGGCAAAGGAAGTGGGGAGAAACCAACAGAGCAGGGAAGATTGCTGTAATGGTGACAAGGGCCTAGAGAGAAGTGGAGGGGTTCATGGCACTGCAGCACGAAGGAGGTGACACTGGGGGCACTGCACGCAATCACACACACACACACACACACACACTGGTCACTTATTTACACTTATACTGATACGTACACATTTTGCAGTCGCACACACATACGCACGCTAATCTCCTCCCCCCACCTCTCTCTCTCTCTCTCTCTCTCTCTCTCTCTCACACACACACACACACACACACACACACAAATACAAGGAACTAATGCTGCCTGTCCAGAGAGGAGGTCAGGCTGAAAAGTATGCATGAGGGAAAACTAGGTCAAACACAAGAAAAAACATTTATTTGTTCTCCTTCTCTCTCTCTCTCTCTCTCTCTCTCTCTCTCATATATCAATCTCGACTAACAACTGCAAATCCAACTTCGAAGTCAACAATTATAAACAGATACACCGAATGCAAAGTTATAACACAACATTATTCACTGTCTCGTACTACTAATGTTGCTCGTATTGATCTTGTTTTGGTTATCTACGAGCGGTCTGATTCAACTAAGAAAAACTGCTGCAGTCACAAGATCAAAAACCATCAGAAGTATTTAGTTTTTCAATCATCTGATATATTTTCATTGGTCACCCGAGCGAGCGAAACGAGCGGAATAGGCCACGCATTTTTTGGTCAGTTTTCTACCATACATTAAAAATTTCCATTCTATTGGTTCACTGCTTCATTCATAACTAGTACTATAATGATCGGGTAAAAATTCCATCTTGCTATATGAGCGGGTAAAAATTCAATGTGGGACGTGCAAGATTGTTAAAAATCCCTGGTAACAGTGGGATAAAATCCTTATTTATGGATCAATTTTGCTCAAATTTTAATTGGAGATTCCTATAAGCCTGGAACACATCAGATCAAGTAAAGACGTCCACGGGTTGGAACTCGGGTCATCGGAGCGAGGTGAACAAAACCTTGTCTTGAAAAATATGTGTTGAAGTAAGCCAGTGACCACCTCGTTCCGGTGACCAGCCTTCCACCCCGCAGAGGCCTTCACTTGATGTTATGTATACTGTCTCCAAACAAATTTATGAAGTTCTGAGAAGTCAAAGAACCAGCCACTCGAGAAATAAATTTTACTTTATCCATACATGCACCATGCACAAAATTATATCTCCATGTACTTAACACAAGAGATTCATTTGATTCATTTATACATACTAAACTTCACCCAATCACCATGCATAAATTCACATGCACAATCGCCCAAGCTCATACACTAACAGCGTCCACGCATGCACATACATCCATAAATTCATACATTCTGGCACTTAGACAAACAGGCATTAATTTCCAAACTCAAGCACAAACACACACACACAAACACGTTCCCAGTAAAAGTCAAACACACACTGTCATAAATATAAGCCACACACACACACACACACACACACACACACACACACACACACACACACACACACACATACATGCAACTGTTCAGTCAAAATAACCAGATTCACAAGGACTTAATGTGATGAACAGCCACAAACGCCAAAACATACATTCCTAAATATGCAAAAACATACATATACTTATAAATTACATACAAACTACATATATACCCAAAAGCATACATACAAATATATATACAATCAAACCACATACTTACAAACATACACTACACAAAACAGGTCTACACTCGCGCACATACACATACATAAACAATACATATTTACTTTCAATCATACATACAAATATACACATACATACATAGCTTACTACAAGACATGCAATACACACAGAGAAATACACACATGCACACACATACACGAACAAAGCACACACCCATGCATACACATACACATATACATACCAGCGCATACAACCTATATATACAAATTCATCCACTCAGAAAACATACACCAAATCACACAAAGCCACACATGTATAAATGTATGTTCATTCAGCCATATAGTCGATCATACAGACACGCACACAGGGCAGTAATTTTAAAAGCCACTCTCATAATGAAATCACACACACACACACACACACACACACACACACACACACACACACACACACACACACACACACACACACACACACACACACACACACACACACACACACACACACACACACACACACACACACACACACACACACACACACAAACCCAAACACATACACACAAACCCCCCCACACGAGGACACACACACACACACACACACACACACACACACACACACACACACAACGCCTACCCCCTCATACAATGACCCCATACATACAAGGGTACACACACACACACACACACACACACACACACACACACACACACACACACACACACACACAGACCTCCATTATCTCGTGCACATACACATAACAAATACAAACAAATTATCATTTCTTTTACCGCTCTCCCACATGTCACCCAGAACCCTAACGCACTCAAGCATGCAAACACACAGCAGTCACGCACCCACACAGTCATGCACTCGTCACACGCACAAGCACACATACACACACATCTCGCAAACACTTGTACCTCAGAATTCAGGGCAAGATTAAGGCTAGAAACGTAAATAAAGCATACACACGTTTATATATTTTTTCATCTGTATCTTCATCAATGTTATGTGTATAGCTCGTATGCACACATGTAACTAACAGGTAGCACACACACACACACACACACACACACACACACACACACACACACACACACACACACACACACACGTTCCATAAAATCGCATACATACTCCTTCAAACAAACCTATATTTCACAACACAAAACATTTACCTGTCAAACACAAACACTGCAGCACACACCACAAACACATCTATCCAGGTAAAGAGACTAATCCCCCCCCCTCTCTCTTTCACACACACACAGACACACACACACAGATTAAAACATACAGCCATCCAGTTGAGCACCAAAGATCGCCAGACGAGGCCATGGTTCTGTAAGGTCCAAATTCACCAACTTTTGACGCCCAGCTCGAACGTATTGATCTTGTTTTGTCTGTACAGGGTGTCAGAAAAATCAGACGGTGGGTGTGGCGGGGTGAGGTGTGTGTGTGTGTGTGTGTGTGTGTGTGTGTGTGTGTGTGTGTGTGTGTGTGTGTGTGTGTGTGTGTGTGTGTGTGTGTGTGTGTGTGTGTGTGTGTCGTTCTGGAGAAAGTGAGGATACCAATACAATTCCTTTTTTATGTCCCAGGTAACATTACCATACCGGGAAGATCCATCGACACTCCTATGACAAACCTCCCTCATATAAACCTCAACCCAAGAACTACAGAACGCCAATCTTAAGCTCAATAAAATCGTCTGGTGGTAACAAAGTCCATGCAGTTCGTCAACAGAAAGAAAATTTACCTTAAAAGTAGCAGGAAATAAAGAGCCAAAAATCCTGTCGCCTTACGTACATCACACACGACTTAAGAAAAACCTGGCGAAATAAATCCCTTCAATACGGTGACTTTATTTTCTCTAGTTTCTTCCTGCTATTTCTTGGCGATCTCTATTGAACTTTAGGTGGGGCATCTAGTGGTGGAGGGGTTAATGAAGCCTGTGTGTAACCTCCTAGTTCGAAAGGCCTATCCAAAAGTGAATATAATCGCCCGGTGAGGGAAGGAGGAGGAGGAGGAGGAGGAGGAGGACAAAAGCTTGAGTCAAATATAAATCATGTCATTGGATAGAAGTTAAAATCGCTTGACGGTCGCAACAGTAATTTAGTAACAAGAGTATAACAGTTAATTTTTTTTTTACCTCTATCAGGGGGTTACATTCACAATAATCAAGTGACATTTTGGATCCAGTGCTAAGAAATGTCACCTGCAATTACTTATGCTTGGGAAGGCAGGTGTTGCGAGCCTTCTGTACCGCCAAGTCCTTTCTTTCTTTCCTTCTTTCTTCCGAGAGAGAGAGAGAGAGAGAGAGAGAGAGAGAGACAGACAGACAGACAGACAGACAGAGAAATAATAAATTAAAGAAAAAATCTCGTGTTGAGGGGGTTAAGGTCCAAACTCAACGTCTAAACTTTTTTTTTTTTTCGTTTTTATTTTTGAATCTGCCATACATGTCAACTGAAGGGTAATGGGGCTTGAGTGAACATCAGTCTGCGCCAATTTGCATAATCGTACTCTAGCACTGCAGTCTGGAAGAAAGAATGAGAGAAAGACAGGGAGAATGGATGTAAGGAAGAACGGAAAAGGAGAAGGAAAGGACTGGAAGGAAAGGAACAGAAGGGAAGGAGGACGGTACAGACGGAAGGAAAGATGGAAGGATGGTATGGAGAAAGGAAGGAGGGAAACAAAGAGAGACACAGAAATGGAAAGAAAGAATACAATAGACAGAGAGGAAGCAAAGAGAAAAAAAAAATCCAGCTAAATAAAATCGTCTGCAGGTGACAAGAAAAAATTATAAAAAAAGGTCATCGACTTTAAGGGTTTAATAATCTCCAGAAAAAAAATGGGAAGATTGTTCATACCTTGTCAATAAGTCGATTAAATTGTTCTTTAATTCGGGCTAAATACAAACGATTAACGATTTCATTCATCCAAGGTAAACTCACTGGTCATGCGGCCATTATTTTCAATCCATTAATTTGGTCTTCCGTGTATTCAGGTATTCTATTTTACATCACACCTGACGATTTCATTCACTGGGCCAATTCCAAAAAGTTTGTGCGGTGAAAATCATTCATTGTAGAATGAGGCAAATTCGACCGCCGTGAAAAAATGTTAAACAAATATGATTAAAACTTTTTCATCTTAATTTCTTTAGGTATTTTACATTTTTTTAATTTGATATATTTTTCTGTTTATCTAAAATGACATCATATCCGTCAGAGTTGCCCCCGGCGGTCGGATCAGCTTCATTCCACGGTAAATAAACCCTGTCGTTGATGTGAAATTAAATGTATTCCATTTTCAGAATATTTGAGTCACCTGGGCGAAATCCTAGTAGGTACACTATCTCGATTAATCATTTTCTTGCTACACTCACACGTCAGATATACAAACTTTATATACCGACTTTATATATCAATTAGTCAGGACGTTGTAGCGCCTCTTGGTTAGCTATTTTCTCTCTTATATCCTGACCAAACCACACGACTTTATTTACCCGAGCGAAATCCTAACCTCGGGCTGCAGTCTAGTTATTTTCCTTCCATCAATTCCGCCTTCCTTCCTCTGGTGGCGGCCTCACAATTCAGGAACTCTGGCTCAATCTCACCACCACCCTTGCACCACAGTCTGTCTTCACTCTAACACCATCTCTACCTCTTGACACCCACCACACACACACACACACACACCCGATGCATGCAATCAAGCCCATTCACGACAGCTTACCTTCACTCCATCACCCTCTCTAACACTACACACATACAGTATACACATTCACGTACACATACACATACAGACATAAACACAGAACAGACTCTTTCACATCAGTCACTGTTCACTCTAATACATCTTTCCGGTGCTTGACCTCGCAGCAACAAACACAAGCACATACATACATACATACATACACCATCAGAAGCATTCATATCAGTTTATCTTTACCCCAAGAAACCTTCCGCTACCGCTTGACTCCACACACACACACACACACACACACACACACACACACACACACACACACACACACACACACACACACACACACACACACACCTTCAGGAGCATTTACATCAATTTATCCTCACTCCGACCCTCTCTAGCTCCTGACTGCATACCACTATACATACGCACATACTGTACATTTATATACAGAAATACATACATACACACACATTTAATATTTGTATGTATGTATGTATGTAATGCTCTAAGACTTACACGAACAAATACACTTACACATTCCATACAAACTCCCAGAAGATGACACATGCAAACGCACAATGACACAATATTTTCACACACACACACCACACACACACACACACACACACACACACACACACACACACACATACACACACACGGACACAAAAAACCAGAGCATACAGAAAACAAACTCGCATATACACATAAAAACACAAACATAAGACCACACACAAGAATACGTACACATACCTACATGCACACAAAAATGCACATAAACAAATATAAAACCATAAACGCAGACACAAATTTACCACATTCTCTCTCTCTCTCTCTCTCTCTCTCTCTCATATACATACGCACCCTCTACATACACTTCCCAATTTGCTTACTTACCTACTGTACATTCTAGTCCCTCCCTCACTCTCTCTCTCACTCCAGTTTACTCAATCGATTTTCCTCTCTCTCTCTCTCTCTCTCTCTTACATTACTTTCTCACTCAGCCGATCACCACATACCTTTTTAACTTTGCAATGGGCACTCATTCACCCAGCCGCTTTTGCATACACATTCTATCAACCGCCCCCCCTTCTCTCCCTCTCTCTCTCTCTCACACACACACACACTCTGACACATCCTTTTCCTAACTCAAATTCTCTCACCCATACTGATTATATTCCCCATCTTACTTCTTCCATTCTATTAACATGGTGAAAAGAACAAGAATGGACAAAAAATCTTATATAAACCACAAGACTGGCTCACTCAAACGTCAACTCCAATCAACAATTCCTTAACCACCTTCAGTAAGGGATTTAGTCCTTGCTACCTAATGGAGATTCAACTCAGCTTATAAGTGACTTTCCAAACGAGACAGGCTGATGGACAGCTTTCAACAACATCTTCAAGAAAGTTATGCAGTAGTAGCTGGAGAAAAAAATAAAAAAAGAAAAAAATCACCATACATAAAGGAATAATGATCGAAGGTGAGGAGTGTGTGTGTGTGTGTGTGTGTGTGTGTGTGTGTGTGTGTGTGTGTGTGTGTGTGTGTGTGTGTGTGTGTGTGTGTGTGTGTGTGTGTACTCGTGTATAAAAGTCAAGAGGAGTTCGTGCGGTGTTTAGAATGAGGTGTGTAGTTTCAGAGATCCGTACCACTGACTATACTATTTTAACATTAACTTGGCCCAGATTTTCGTTCTTTTCCAACTTATCTCACACAGCGTATCGTCAGAAAAAGGCAATACTTCGGCTCTATATCCTATCCACTGCACTTCATCGTGACTAACATCATTTTCCAGTATCGATCCCTTGCTATAACTCAGCATTCAAGAAGGCGAGATGGCAATTCCAGGCCAGAATACAGTAACAAGATAACATTTGCTTCTGACACAGTTTAGAGACAGTGTAAGAGACCATTTTAACCCCAATCGCACCTTCCTAGTTAATATTTCTTTTTCGCGTCAGGGGTTACGCCACATGCAAAGGTATCTCGAAATGGTTAAATTATAATTGTGGTTTTT
The DNA here is from genome assembly GCF_032717465.1 of Coenobita brevimanus. Lineage (NCBI taxonomy): Eukaryota > Metazoa > Arthropoda > Malacostraca > Decapoda > Coenobitidae > Coenobita > Coenobita brevimanus. Next base: position 4,066,242 of record NC_136967.1, read on the forward strand.
TCTTGTTCAGTCATCTTTGAAAAGTGAAATGTTATTGGCTCTCAAATTTTGGTTTTCTCCTACACATAAAAAAAAGAAAAGAGAGAGAGATGTTCGTACACACACAGGAAAATGTACAAAAAGGTATGACAATAGGTATGTATATCTCAGAGAGAGAGAGAGAGAGAGAGAGAGAGAGAGAGAGAGAGAGAGAGTTAAGTAGCATGCATGTGGGAGAGTTGATTTGAATGTGCGAGTAGGGTTTTGTAGGTCACGGCCTGGTAATTCTGTGTGTGTGTGTGTGTGTGTGTGTGTGTGTGTGTGTGTGTGTGTGTGTGTGTGTGTGTGTGTGTGTGTGTGTGTAATATACGCCAAATGCGAATGGATGATTGCGTGAATGGACATGTTAGTATGAATGCAATCTGAATGAGACAGCCAGTGAGTGAAAATGAGTCTGTATGATAAACAGATGTTATGCGTATGAGAATCTATGACAGCAAAAGTTTTACCGTATATTATTATGAACATTAAATATTACCTAAATTAGAATACGGTTGGATGAATGTGTGTATATGAAACGTAGGTGTGATGCAGGTGTGGGTGGAATAATTGATGAGAAAATCTGTTTACGTGAATGGGACCGAGTATAAAACGTGGGTGTAGCGTAAAACGAATATAATACGAAATGGGAATATGTGAATAAAGAGTGGGCGTGAGAATTACAAAGGCATGAAAGGTGAATGTATGTATGGTCGATGAGAACAATGATAACAGTGTATACAGTATTCTTTTCTCTGTTCCTATATCCTGCAGCCCCATGAATATTAGTGAGAAGCAGCATTATTATGATGAAGATCAAGCAGATGACCATGATCATGACGATAATGATGACAATAAAGTTGAAAATGATGATGATGATGATGATGATGACGATGGTGATCATAATGACAGTCAGTAAGTTTGTGTTTGGATGCAGCACGAAATCCAGATCACACACACACACACACACACACACACACACACACACACACACACACACACACACACACACACACACACACACACACACACACACACACACACACACACACACACATCGCCAGGACGTGACCTACAATATCGTACACACACACTTAAGCTAACACTCTCACAGGCACTCTGCTGAAAATGTTCGTATTACATCTCTCTCTCTCTCTCTCTGCTTCTTCTCCTTCTCCTTTTCCTTCCTTCCTCTCTCATCTTCACCTCTCTTCCACCCCATCCCCTTCTCCTCTTCCCTTCCCCTTTTTTGCTCTCCCGGTCTCTCCTCTTTTGTCCCCCCCCCCCTCTTTTTTTACGTGTTCCCCTTTCATCCTATTTTCCTTTTTCCTTTTCCACCCCTCATCTTGTACCTTTTCATTCCCCTCTTCTTTCCCCTCTCCCTCGTCCGATATTCTCATTCTCATTTTCCCCCTCTCATATCATTCTCTCTCTCTCTCTCTCTCTCTCTCTCTCTCACACACACACACACACACACACACACACACACACACACACACACACACACACACACACAACACGATTCCACTCTCCTCTCACCTTGTCCTCGGCTTAACCTTCTCCCTTCCTTCCTCTCTTTCTCGTATGTTTCTCCTTCTTTCCTTCCCTCCATCTTCCATTTCCTCCTCTTCTCTTCCTTCTTCATTTTCTGTTGCCGTATTCCCTTTCATTCCCCTCCTTTCACTATCCTTCTCTTCCGTTTTTCTTTGTTTTATTTTCCCTTCCCTCCTTCATTTCCCTCCTCCTCCTCCTCCTCTTCCTTTCTTTGTCTGTAATTCTTTTGTCCTACTTTCTTCCACTGTCCTCCTCTCCCCCTCCTTCTCCTCTTCTAATTCTCCTTCTCTTCAAGTTTTCCCTCTTTCTTTCCCACCTTCCCTCTTCCATCTCCCTCCTCCTCTCTTCATTTTTTCTTCTATCATCTTCCACTCCCTTCCTCTTCCTATCCTTCTCCTCCAGTCCTGTCTCTGTCGTTTCTTCCATCATGCTGCCCCAGACGATTTTATTTAGCTACAGAGACCCCTCACTGTGACACTGTGAACCCCCTGAATCCCCACAACGTGCTTTTCACTTCATTCTTGCTGACTTCAGACGATTAATTTTAAACTTATGAAAAACCTTTGGCGGCGAAGAAATGCTAATGAAGGATATATCTAACCCCCTCTCCCCAGGTCTGAAAAATCCCCCTTTCAGCTGAATAAAATCGTCTGGAGGCAGCGAGAACAGTGGAAAAAAAAATAATTACGCCCTCGGAATGAAAGGATTAAAGCGGAAGAGCATGGATGCCACTGTTAGGCACTGAATTGATAACTGAGCTTCCGGGTCGGGCACAAAAGAATATACTGCAAAGGGGGGAAAAAAAGAAACCGCCCCAAACAGGATAACCATCAGTATCAATAGGTGTGGTTGTTGTATGAATGGTTTCTTGACGAGTCCCTTTTTTACTCATATTCTCTTTAATTTTCTTTTACTTTTTCTTGTGAGATTTCTGTTTCTCTTGTGAGTGTACGAGCCCTATCACCTGCCAAGCTCTTTGATGATTGGTTCCTGATTTGCACTTCCCCTTTCGGTAATTTCTGGATCTTGCCTTACCCTGGAAAGTCTTTTGATATTACTCTTGTTCCTGCCTAATGATTTTGTGTTTAGTTTAGGGACAGATCTCTTGTTGTGAAGGGGTTAATATTCTCGCTGATATTCTTCTTCCTTCTCGTCTCTCTCTCTCTCTCTCTCTCTCTCTCTCTCTCTCACCTCGGAACATCACACCGCCCCTCTCTATCCATCCTCTCGCCCCTTTCCTCTGCCCTAAATCTCTCCCTTTTTCACACCTCACCCTCACCCTAACATCATCAGTCTGTCACTACAACGCCTCTCTCTCACACCCTACTTGATCTCTCTCTCTCTCTCTCTCTCTCTCTCTCTCTCTCTCTCCTAAGATGTATGTATTACTGTTAACGTTATGTTGGCCATAGTTGTTGGCACCGTAAGAGTTGAGTAGTCCCCCCCCCCCTCTCTCTCTCTCTCTCTCTCTCATTCATAGCTACCATTTTTCCTTCCTCCTCTCTCTCTTTTTCTCTCCCTCTCTCTCCCTTCGCCCACACCTATTACTCATGTCGCTCGTCTCTCTCCACCTCCCCCTCTCTCTTCCCCACCCTCTTCCCCTCCTCCACCTCCACTTTATCTCTCTCAGTCCTCGGGTAATCTAACTCATTTCTTTCTCTCTCTCTCTCTCTCTCTCTCTCTCTCTCGTCTAGTGACAGGTAAAGGAAAAGATTATAAGCTTAATTAAGAACAGGTGAAGGGGTCAGTGCGTGGTATTTTCGGTTTTCGTAACAATCCGGTTGGTGGCACATTGGCTGAGAAACATCATTAAATGAAAAGGAAGGATCATTAAGGTTTATTTTCCTCGTCATCGTTACCATCATCGTCCTCATCATTTCTGCCATCATCATCATCATCTTTTATCATCATCATCGTCGCCAGCTGTCATCACTATCATCGTCATCATCATCATTATCATCAACATTATCCCCCTCCTCGTCATCGTCATCATCATCATCATCATCATCACCATCATCACAATACCATCAAGACCTGACTTCCATTCTTTTATGCATATAGTAGATAAGAATAAAAAGTACGAGAAACACAAAAGCTGTACAATTATCATCAGATCAACATATTCCTAACCCTATTCCCAGTATCATAAAAGAGCTGAGCATTAAACACAAAAAAGTAAAATAAAAACACAAAAATATAACCAAAATCCCCATCAAAAATGCCATTACTCCAATCGCTCGTTTCAGAGAGAGAGAGAGAGAGAGAGAGAGAGAGAAGCCTCCTCATCTCACAAGAACAGGGAAAAGAGAATATTAACGCGTCAATTATAAAAAAAAATATATATATATATATATATATATATATATATATATATATATATATATATATATATATATATATATATATATATATATAGCCTCTTAAACCTTTTAGATTTTTGTCCAGTAACACAATACATATATATACTTTTACAAGAGAATGTAATTTAGATTCTCATTACAACAGAGTGTACATTTTAAGTGGCAGGTGTACAGTACTTCAGTTAGCTTATTACATTTGGGTACGTTTAACTGGATTCTGATTACAGTTCGTGGTAAAGGAGTGAGTGGAAAAAATTTTCCTACATAGTGCGGTAAAATGGCGAGGGACAGGGCGACATGGAGGCGATTTATCTGTGGCCACCCTTTACGGAATTACGGCGTCTGGCAATTGATAGATAAATACGAAGAGGTAACAGCTGCAGATGGAATTCACTCCAATTAACAACCAAACTATCGTATCTGCGACAGGACGTGGCCATGAGAGAATACATGCAAGGACAACACTATCACACCCACTTTAATGTCTGCCCTCTGCTGGAACTGAACCCTGGAACAAGTGAGTGGCAGAGAAGTACAATATTCCCTCGATCATTTGGTGAATTTCTGATAGACAGATAGACAGTTAGAGAGGGGTGGACAGAGAGATAGATATGTAGCTAGGTAGGTAGGTAGGTAGGTACAGTAGGTAGGTAGGAAGGTAGGTAGGTAGGTAGGTAGGTAGGTAGGGGAAGAGAGAGAGAGAGAGAGAGAGAGAGAGAGAGAGAGAGAGAGAGAGAGAGAGAGAATACGTCCGGAAAATCAATGGACGTTGAAAAAAAAAAACGGGAGACACTAGAAAAAAATAATGGAACAAAAATCACGAGATACGGGGAACAAAAATGGGACTAATAATAAAAAAAAAAGGGAGTGAAACACAAGTAATAAAAAGAGAAGAAAGAAATTTATGAAAAACAAAGGAGTAATAAGACAAGGATAACAATAAAAGATAAAGAACATACCGGCAGACGAAGAGAAACGAGGGAGGAGGGAAGTGATGACAATAGGTGTAGGCAGGTGAGAGAGGGGAAAACGAAGGAGTGAATTAGGGGAATAGGAGAGAAGGGCGAAAGGGGAAGGAGGGGAAAAAGACAGGGATGAGGGGAATTGGAAACAAGCAGAAAGAGGCAGGAAGGGAAGGAATAAATCGGAAGAAGCAACGAGAATGACAGAAAACTCATAAGGAAGGAGAAACAGACAAAGATAACACGGTACCAATATAATAGGAGAACAGGAGGAGTACGGTAGAAGAGAATGAACAGAGAATGGGGGAAATAGAATGAAGAATGGGGGGAGGATAAACAAGGATAATGCAAATGGAAAACAAGAATTAAAAAAAAATAAAAATGGAAGAAGAAATGATGAGATGGGAGCGAGATTATGAGAATTCTGGAAAAAGACAAGATCACCAGAGATAGGAAAGGAGTGGATAGAGAAAGAGGGATATGAATGTAGGAAATAGTGGAAGTGTGAGGGACGAATGAGGAATGAGAAGAAACAGAGAGAAAAAAAACAGAAAAGGGAATGAAGGGAGAAGACTGGAACGAAAGGGGAAGGGCAAATAAAAAGAAATAACAGAAGATGGCGAGGAAAGAGGAGACAAGCAAAAATATTAGGACTGTACGAAATAGAGACAGAAAGAGAGCGGAAACGGGAAGAGAGTAAAACGGGAGAGAAACTAAGTGAAATGCTAGAAGAACCCTGACACGATGATGAACGGACGAAAAAATAAAACAATGAAATACAAGGAAAAGGGGACAAAGAGAAAGTCAAAAGCAAAAGGGGAGAGGAAGAACGGGGAAAATGGATGGAAAATAAATGGAAGGAGGAAAAGGGGTGAAAAAGCGGGACAAAAAAGAGAAGCAATGTGGTAATGGTGAAAACACGAATGAAGGGAATAGGATGCAAACAGAAAGTGGGAGGCAACAAGAGAGGAGGCGCGAGGGGACAGACCTTGATTAACCAGGTGTGTGTGTGTGTGTGTGTGTGTGTGTGTGTGTGTGTGTGTGTAGACGTCTGGTGTTGTGCTTTTGTATACTAGGTATTTTTGTTGTCTGTAAACGTGTGTGTGTGTGTGTGTGTGTGTGTGTGTGTGTGTGTGTGTGTGTGTGTGTGTGTGTGTGTGTGTGTGTGTGTGTGTGTGTGTGTGTGTGTGTGTGTGTGTGTGTGTGTGTGTGTGTGTGTGTGTGATTTGTTGTGTTGTGATGTTGCGGTGTTTTATTTAGTGCTGTGTTTGGACCTTGTGGAAGTAAATGGGTCAGGAAGTATAAGGCAAGAAGGATGTATAAGGCAAGTAGGAAGTATAAGGCAGGCAGGAAAAATGATTCAAACAGTAAGTATTTGGCTGTCAGGAAGCATAAGGCAGGTAGAAAGTGTAAGGCAAGCAAGAGGTATAAGGCAGTCAGAGAGAAGGAATTATAAGTTATGCCGGAGAAGGAAGTATAAGGCAGGCCGGAAGGGGAAGTCAGGCAGGAAATACAGTATAACGGAAGAAAAGTGTACAGGTGGGTCAAGAATTATAGTTAGGTAGCTAAGCACAAGTACACCCAAGAACCAGAAACGTGACCTCTCTCTCTCTCTCTCTCTCTCTCTCTCTCTCTCTCTCTCCATACGCCGGTACGAGTCTTCCACACACTTACTTATTAATTTTACACAGGAGAAAAAAAAGCTGGAAATTAATCAGAGAAACAACGAGGAAAAATCGCCAAATCGAACACAAGAACGAGAAAAAAATAAAAAAACAATCATATAATAAACACATCAGAAGTCCCTTAGGTATATTTTTCCTTGGCCTTCCTAAGCATCAGTGTATCTCTCTCTCCACTGCCACAGCCTCTTCTCCCCACCCGTCTCCCATCGTAAATTTCTCCATCTCACCGTCCTCCATCATCTCCCAGTCCCAACACGCTCCCTACCCTCTCCCTAAACTCCGGTTGAAGCAGCCTCTCCCCCTCCCCCCTCCCCCCTCCCGGTTTCTCCTCAAGACTCACCAGTTCCTCTACTCCATCCCTCCTATTCCCAGTCAATCCCTTCTCCCCTCCTAATCGGGTACCCTATTCCTCCCCTCCCCCTTCAATTCCCAGTCTCCCCTGCCACACCCCTATCCCACCCGCTATATCGGTCCCTACCCTCCCATCCCCTACCATCCCAAAACCTCTTCTCCCAGCTCGGCCGACGCACTCTCGACTCCTCCCCACCTCCTAGACCCTACCCCTCATCCTTCCCCAATCACCCGGTCACCCCCTGTCCCATCACACCCGTCTCTCCCTCGGCTCCCTCTTCCCTCCAGTCTCCATCGTTTCCCAGCAGTCTCCCCTTTCTCCCCTCCAAGCTCGGCCGATGCAATATCCCCTCTTAGTAGCCCTCCTTCCCCTCCCCGTCCCTTCCAAGTCCCCTCACTGCTTCTCCAATCACCCGGCCACACCCCTGTCCGCTCCCATCCTCATCCCTTCCTCCCGTCCCCTCCTCTCCTCCAAGCTCGGCCGACGCACTCTTCCCTCTCTCACTAGTCCCACCTCCTCTCTCCTCCCCGTCCCTGCCAACGCACCCCACCCCTCCACTCCCCTCCCTCTCCTTCCCCAATCAGCGGGCCACACCCCTGTCCCGCCGCCACACCCTCTGCCCACCACCACCACACCACCACCACGCCCCCTAGCCGCAGGTGTGAGTACGGCAGGTTGGCACGGGGTGGGGCCGACGCTCCCAGTCACTCTTCAGACGTGGGCTTGGCAGGACGCTCGCTCACCCAACACCATCAAATTCACCCCCAGAAAACTTTACTCATGGCCACTATCGACACGCCCGGCTCATAAGCGATTCACCACGCTAGTCGATATGTAGCGGCTCTCACACGTTAAGTCACAGGCCACCACGCGGTTTGTATACACAGTGGAAGGCCCCTCGCTCGCTGCTTCCCTCTCTGCTGCTGCCGCTGGCCCGTCGTTTTCGTATATTATTGATTGAGGATCGGTTTGTGATGTGTGTGTGTATGTGTGTACTGTCTAGCCTACTAACCTTCCGGGAACCACCACACTGCTGACCTACTTACCCTCAGCGCTCCACAGACGACCTTCCTAACCCACTGGAACTCTGGAGCCAAGTTAAAGAGTAGACTTGTTATTATTCCACGCATAACCCACTAAACCTAAACCGGGCATACCTGAACTAGCCTCACTGTAAGACCATACCGAATACCAACTAGTTCTCTACCAAACTTGAGTCGTAGATCAATTTTAAGCGATTCTCTAGGGGGAAAGAAGGTCGGATAGACAAGCGAAAGAGACTCGGTGCGACAGAGCAGTATAAGGGAGTGGAGTTGTGAGGTACGCCTTGTGGGAGATCCTTCACACACACTAACCCCGTGCGAATAACAAGCCGAGTGGAGCGTTCAGCCAGCCCCCAGGAGACTTTGCACACCACTCGAGTTACGCTGCAGTTATACGCTTAATCTGGAGTCATACGCATCCTCTGCAGTTACGTCCCTGTAGTTACGCCTCATCCACGGTTGCGATTCCTCTGCAGTTACGCCTCTACGGTGTTCTTTCAGTGCACGTTCAAGGAAAACTGACGCACTCTAGTTACACTTCCTCTGCAGTTACGCGTCCTCTGCAATTGCACTCCAGTGAAGTTACGCTTTTACTGCTGAGTCGCTGCAAGGGAAAAAGGCTACTTCTGAATCATCATCAGTTGCACATTCTCAGCAAAGGACCCTAGTTACGTGCAGTTATGCCCCTGTAGTTACATCATCTCTTCAGTTACACTTATCTACGTTTGTGATTTCAGTGCAGTTACCGCATAGTGAAGGACATGCATAGCAGAGGTTAGGCTGCAGTTACGTCTCTTCTGCAGGTACTCCTCCTCCTCGATGCCCTCTCAGTGCAAATCCAGGGACAAGCACAGCAGTTAGTTACGTTTCCTCAATAATTAGAACTCTGTGTATACGTTTTCTCTGTCGTTACACCTCTAGTTACGTCTTCTCTACAGTTACACCTCAACGGTTACGTCTTCTCTTCACTTACAGCTCTTTACTCACGTCTTACTGACAGCTACAACTCTATAATTACGTTTCTCCACCAGTTACGTCTTTCCCTGCAGTTACGCATCGTCTGCAGTTACGTTCTTGCAGTTACGCTCTCCCTGCAGTTACGTCCTTGCAGTTACGCCCTCCCTGCAGTGTTGGCCCAGTGCATATTCAAGGAGTTAAGCTAATTAAAATATTGAACCCGTGTGATCTTTTTTCCCCCTGCGTTAATGCCTTCCCTGGATGTTGGTAATTAAAGTTGCTTCTACGCCCAGAGCTCTCCATTCAGGCCAAGTGTGTGAGTAAATATTTAATTAAAGAAGCCCCCCCCCACCCCCCTCGTACTCAGGAGCGTGTCTGGAAGCGAGTGTTTTTATCAGGAACCTGCAGGCGACAGAAAACAAACACTGGCCAAAATAAAGAAAAGAAGAAAAAATTACAGTTAAGAACAATGCAAACTGGAGTAGCCAAGAGGAAAAGGCAACTTCCGAAATAAAGTGTTAACCCGCTCACGGTCGGGTCAACTCTTGTGTTCTATTTCAGCTAATAAAGCCGGACGATTTTATTAAGCAAAGTGGGCCATAGGAGCCTATGTGTGGACCATTTTATTCGGTGAAGCATAAAAGAAAGTGTCAATTGGTCCCATAACTCTCTCATGATAAGGGGCAACTCTAGCAGTCTCTTCAAGCAAACGCCAGACGATTTTATTCAGTTGAGAGTGTGGAAAAAGAGTCTGAGCGGTTTACTCTGGTACAAACAGCCCTCTTATAGTTGGGAAAAAAAAAACTCTTGTAGTGTATGTAAACTATAGGAATCGATTTTACTCAACTGGGAGTGAATGAGAGAAAGCTTTTACAATCTCATACACAACTGGCCATATTTACGTTGCCAATATCATGTAAATTAAGAGGAAATACTACTCACTGAGCCAAGAGTAAGAGGTCAAAGAGGACAAGATGCTGACTAAGAGGAAACACCAGCCTCTGAACCAGGAGTAAGAAGATAACACAGCCAGGAGTAAGAGGGTAAGACCAGGAAAACGAGATGCAAACTAAGAGGAAACAAGAGTCTGTGATCCAAGAGTAAGAGGATTTACTAACATTTTCGCAAACAGGATCATGCAAAATATAAGGAAACAAGAGTCTGTAAGCAAAGAGTAGGAGGATATAATATGAACATTTTTGCTCTCAGGACAATGCAAACCAAGAGGAAACAAGAACACCCTTGCCAAAACTAAGAGGACAGCAGACCAAGAGGACGAGATGCCAGGCCTCTTAGGTAGCACTGTCAGACGCGTGGCTGTGGCGGTAGTGCTAGTGGTGGGGATGCTGATTGAGGGGAGTGAGCTGCCGGACAGAGAGTGTTGCGACTCGGCCCCTCCCCCTCCACCACACTACCACACCGTCACCTCCACATCTACCACAACCACACCATCTCCGGGACACGGTAAGGGGAATCTTTTTTTTTTATTATCATTATTATTATTATTGTTATTATCTTCATCATCATCATCATCAATATCATCATCAGAGCAACCACGCAGCCTCAGGAGAATTTAAGTTATGATTTTTTTCTTCCTGTCATCACCATCATCATCATCATTACCACCACACTTCCGCATCCCAGCCACACTACCACATCATCACCCTCATTTCAGTCAGCACTACACAACTTCCGGGATAAGATGAAGGAATTTATATTTGCTCCACTGTATATATTTTCATTGTCATAATAATAATAATAATGACAATAATACCAATACTAATACAAATACTACTACTACTACTACTACTACCACCACCACCACCACCACTACTACTACTACTACTACTACTACTACAACTACTACCACTACTACTACTACTACTAACATCGTCATCAATCATCATCATCATCATCATCGCACCACCACACTCCCACAAAAATGAAGTTCGTAACCATAAAAAGAAATTCAGAAAACATTTAATGCATAAGAGAAACGAAGAAAAATATGCAAACATATAAGCTACGCCAATTTCCCCACGGAGTAAAGCGTAAAAACAGAGCAGAAATAAAGACTGTATTAAAGCAAGAACTAATAAAGGATTAAAAGGTAGTATAATGATTTTGTGTTAGTGGTATGAACATGAAAAAAAGGGGCCAAGAAACCCAGGAAAACAGCAAAATAGCAAAGTCAAGAAAATTGGCCGGAAGCGCTGTTGACTATGATGCTAAGTGCTCTAAAAAAAACATGAAAAAAAAAAAAAGATTATTAGAGTCAGGGAGGAAAAACAGTAACAAAAAAAAAATTAAAGGTGGTCAAGAAGAGATGTCACTTATTGTTAATGTAAACTCTAGAAACACGAAATAAGGTCCAATAAACCCAGGAGGTAAAAATAAATAAAGCACTAAAGGAAGGATGTACGGAAGACGTCAGCTATCACCCTCCTATCAAAGAAAAAAAAAAATTATGAAAGAGATAAATATAAGCGCCTACCTAGCCTAGAAAAAGGTAAGAAAAAAAAAGTCTCCTAAAAAGGTGAAAATGTGTCCAAGAGAAAATGAAAAAAGTCTTGGAAAACAATGAAATAAAATCCTCGAAATTAAAAAAAAAAAGGGAAAAAAGAAAACAAATCTTGGAAAAATGTGAGTCTTGGAAAAAAGAGAAAATGGTCTTCGAAAAAAGTGAAAAAAAAAAAGTCCTCGGAAAAATTGAAAAAAAAAATCGAAAAAAAAAAAAAAAAATCTTCGAGAAAAGTAAAAAATAATCTTTGAAAAAAGTTTATATAAAAAAAGCTCCAGGCGAGATGTCAGCTATTATGCCGTAGTGAGACATTATTTTTTACCGGAGCGGCAAGGGTGCTCCTTACATTAAGCGGGAGAGACGCGAGTGTTTGATAGCCACTTATCCGTGAAAGGGCTTTTAAGGTCTCCGTCCCGTGTATCGGAGCTCAAGGGGCCTAGTGAGGAGGAACAAGCGTACACGTGTACGTTTCTGAGGGCGACACACACGCACACATGCAAGGACGCCCACACACACACACACACACACACACACACACACACACACACACATACACACACACACACACACACACACACACACACACACATGCTCGGAAGTCTGTTGGATGATGGTGACAATGTGTACATATAGTTACATTCACTTGATTTAAAGGCGTCTAATCTATACTAGCCTAACTTAATCCTACCCAAACAAATGGAATCTCATCTAGGGTAACATAACCCATCCTAAACTGACCAAACTCAATGACCCAGTGTAACCTAACCTAATCCAAGCCAGCCTAATCTCACTTCAACCTGACCACCAAATCTCACCTCGCCTCAAGTCGCCCAAAACTTACTAAATTTAACATATCATAACCGTGCTTAACCTATCCCAACTTCAACTAACGTTACCCAACATTATCTAACACGGCATATCGCCAAAACCATGTCTTCCCTAACCCAACCTAACTCAGTAGTCAGCACCCTAAATTAACCTTACCTGTCAGTACCCATCCCGAGCCGGCCCAATCTAACCTAACCTAACTTCCCAAACCTAACTTCAGTGGACAAGGGGGAAGTTACTCATCAACGTGAATACAGATACCCTTATTAATACGCTGGTGGACACACACAATCGATCAGTAATTCCCTCCTCCAGTGAAAGAGATGAATGGAACGAGTCTGGGAGTTGGACTTTGTTTTTTTTCACTACCACTTGTTTTAATGCACAAAGTATAATATGTAAGCTCATATAGTATACTCTCTCTCTCTCTCTCTCTCACACACACACACACACACACACACACACACACATACATACACAAAAGCACCCACTAACCCAACTGCACACGAGAAAAGAATCGCATAAATCTCACGAAATGCCTCCTCAAAAATTACGATCGCAAATTAAGGAGAACGAGAAATAAATCACAGAGAGAACAAAAACATTAGTAGAACAAATGACAAATGGAATATATACTCGAAACCCTACCGAAGAAATTAGACCAGAACATCGTATAAAAAAAATTACTCGCATGGAACAAATCACTAGAAAAAAGAACATAAAAAGAGAAATAACTCGATCAAAACAAATTACTCAAGGGAAAAACATCAATGAAAAATATTATACCTCGGAGAACAATGACCTCAAACGGTAAAAAAAAACACACACACACACAAGCAGAACAAACATCTCGACTAAAGAAAACACCACAAACATCCATACATTTTGTACAGAACAGGCACCACGCATGAATATTTATAATACAAAGAATAACGAAAATAACAAATATCCTTGACCTAAGGCGCGCGCGCACACACACACACACACACACACACACACACACACACACTCTCTCTCTCTCTCATCATGCATTCTCCCACACCCTCGCTCATGACACTGAGAGACTCTCCAATTTATACCTCTCATGCGTATTATACTCCATGGAGACTGCTTGCAATGTTAACTCTCATGCCCACACAAATCTCTCTCTCTCTCTCTCTCTCCTCCTCCTCCTCCTCCTAATTATCAGCAATCTAAACACAGTCATAGGGACAATGCTTCCTCCCTTTAAACACACACACACACACACACACACACACACAGTCCTCCCTACACCTCCTCTGTCTGTCTGTCTGTCTGTCTCTCTCTCTCTCTCTCTCTCCCTCTCTCTCTCACACACACACACACACACACACACACAGTCCTCCCTACACCTCCTCTGTCTGTCTGTCTGTCTGTCTGTATCTCTCTCTCTCTCTCTCTCTCTCTCTCTCTCTCTCTCTCTCTCTCACACACACACACACACACACACACACACACACACACACACCTAGCACCACCCACTCTCACATTCACACTGACAATACTCCCTCGCCACTACCCAACATTGACAACAGGATAAAACCCAGGATTAGGACAGGGAAGTAATTGAGGCCGGGCGGATGGTTTTGGAGGGATTGATGGCTAAATCCCTCGGCAGTAGAGTTTAATAATTACTACTGGGAAAAAATAAATTAGTTTTTTTTTTTCGGTGACCTGTAATGAGGGTGGGATATGATTACTCTGAGGTCATTTTCTTCATCTCTCTCTCTCTCTCTCTCTCTCTCTCTCTCTCTCTCTCTCTCTCTTCTCTTTCTCTCTCTCCCTGTCCTCTCGGATTTGTAATAGTAATAGGCGTTCGCTGATCAAGGTTAATCGCGTATTACATTAATCCTTGCTAAGTACCTCCTCGAAGGGTCATTTGAATATTATAAAGAGTGAATCGTAATTACGCTAAGTAATTATTATTAGTATTTATAGTACTGCGTCCGTGTGGGGGTACTGTTTTGTCTTTTGATAGAGAGAGAGAGAGAGAGAGAGAGAGAGAGAGAGGAATATATCAAAAGCAAGAGGCAGCTTATATCTTGTACACTTACTAAGAGAGCCATGGTACACACACACACACACACACACACACACACACACACACACACACACACACACACAATTCAACCATCGTCTTTGACAGGCACGTAAGACATACTGAGAAGGACAAATAGCGACACATAAAGTGGGAGACAATCTCTCTCTCTCTCTCTCTCTCTCTCTCTATAACACACACACACACACACACACACACACACACACACACACTCACACAAATACAACACATAACAATAAGCAGAGACACATAAACACAAACGTTTCATCTTGTTCACCGACACACACACACACACACACACACACACACACACACACACACACTCCACTGTCCCCTCGACCAAGCTGACTAACCAAGTCATGGTACACAGAAGCACACACATATACGACACAATATATTCCCGTCCCCTCCAGCAAATACACCCTGAGAGGCAGCCTACACTGAAATACACACAGGGACACAGAAAGGCGCACACACACACACACACACACACACACACACACACACACACACACACACACACACACACATACACACACACACACACACACACAGATACACCAAGCCAAACAGATACACACAGAAACAGATACAAATTTACACACAAACAGACACCCGAGGAGAGAAACAAACAGGAACACAAGCACAATACAATAAAGAGATGTTCAAGGTGTGACAAAAACAAACAAAAAATAAAAAAAAACACGCTCGAACAGACGTAAACAAAACGGGACACAGACGCAAAAACAAAACAAAACAGGCAATGAAGCGCACACTGAGACAGACAGAGAAATACACACAAAAACAAGCACACACACACACGCACACACACACACACACACACACACACACACGCAAATAATCACCCCACACACTCACACATACACACACCCTGCCGTCCTCTCCAGCACAGCACTCACTCCGGCACGAACCCTAAGAGGCGAGAGGTGACCTAAGGAATATGGTGGATGTCCTAAGGATGAGTTTGCCAGCCACGTCTCAATGTTTACAGGGATGGGGGAACGTGCTGTTTATGTTGTTTATGTTGTCTGTTTTTGCTGTTGTTACTGGTAGTGGTGGTGGGGTGCGTTTTTCTTTTCTTTCTTTCTTTTTGTCATGGTTGTTGATGATTTTGTTAGTGGTGTTTTTGCTGTCGGTGGTGCAAGGGTCGTTTGTATTTAGGGTTGCTGTTGTTGATTATGTTCATTTTGCTCTTAGTGTTGTTGCTGTTGGTCATGGTGGTGATACAAATGTTGATGCCCTACTGTACTAGATAATAAACTAATAGACAAGCAGTAAAACACTCTTAGATAAAAATAAAAACTCCGTACTACCATGAGGCACAGAAACAAACATTCAAACAAGACAACCGGAAAACAACTAAATCATGTGCACGGCATTGTCCCTCCACGTTTCATTTATTTCATACAGTGATGAAGGAAAGTTCAAGTGAATAAAATATAAGCAGAAAAACACCCTTACATGTTAAACTCCAAAGCAACTGCAGCTACAAGAACAGGAAAACCACACACCCCCACAGAGCAAGTGGAGATAAGTCTTCGGAAATGTGCAGCCACGTTTCATTTACTTCGTGCTGTAATGAAACGTTTGGGCTGAGAAACAGGCTAACGGTATAATACTTACTTCTATTTCGGTGCCCCTGAACCCACGCAGGCCCAGCAGAGCATTTTTACTCCTCCATAAGTTGCACCATAATTGCAAAGTACTCAAGGTCGAAAAAGCTATCATCATCATCATCATCATGCAAAACCAACCTAGACCTGAGAGAAATCAAAGCTCTTCTGACTTCACAACCTCGAATAAGGATAATGGAGACTGACTATTACCGTTCATAAACAGATTCATCCACCTATCTATCCATTCATCAATCACGCAATCCTTTACTGCCTCATCAGGAGCATAGGGGCCTGGGGTTGTTTATTTATACCAAACACTGAAGGCAACGGTGACCACTTGATCGCCGAGAATTTACAGATAATACAGATGATAATGATGCGGATAAATGAAAATCTATAATGACAAAATATCCTGTAAGAGAAGAAAAAAATGTATATAAGATGAGCAATCAATAACGAAATCTCTGGAATCTCCCTCCTTTTGGTCAGTGAAAGCGAAAACGGTGTCAGACTCGCAAAATATCATCCCATGTAAATAAAATACACCATAAACTGGACGTCATTAGCCAGGGAAGTCAACCGTGTATGCTTATTACCTTCACTAGACTGGAAAAAAAAACTATTTCTATTGTAACCTGGCCTAAAATTGCTAGACTGTTGAGAGAATCATTGCTATATTCAGCGGATGAAATAGACAATAATGCGGCTCAACCTCCTGCCCGTAATACTTCTTCGTGATTAGCACCATAGCGTAGGGTATTTCGTTATAGTTCAACACTGAAAAGATGGAGACGGGGTAATTTTGATCCAAGTTAAAGTGGACAGAGTAGGTACTGCTGAGAGAATCTTTAACGTGCAGAGACCTAATTTTATGCCAAGTTAACATAAACAGAGTATTGGCTACTGAGAATTATTACTGTGCAGAGCCCTGGTTTTAAGTTTATTATAGTAGACAAAGCATAGACTGTTGTGGGAATCATTACTGTACAGAGACCCAATTTTAAACCAAGATAAAGTGCACAGACTCTAGACTGCTGAAAGAATAATTACCGTGCAGGGAATCCAATATTAGGCCAAGTAAACATGAACAGAGTATAGACTGCTGGGAGAATCATTACCGTGCCTAGACGTAAGCCGTAAACCAGTAATGGGAGGTCAGAGGCGGTCAGTTCTGGGAATCTATTGAGTCTGGGGTCGTTTGGGGCATTTATGAGGCTGTGAGAGCTACGGCACACACGCACCACTCACAGCAGCAACGCACACTGATTCGAATCCCATTGTTGTCTCGTGGGTATATGAGACGCTCTATCCGATACTGTGCGTCTATAGTCTGCTTTCGCCTGATTGAATTCACCTTGCCCTCAAATGACAGTCTCTTCTCTGTTCTTGTTTCCATGTCTCTTTCTTTCCATATAATATTCACTTCAAATGCCAGGAAAGATTCACCAAAACTCATAGGCCTAACTAATGGAAATATGAAACACTTATCACTACGCTATGAGTGGACAATCCTTCTTTATCTGACGGCAAATATTTTCATTATTTTTTTTACCCTCTTTCTTGTCTTAATTCTCCTTCTCACGTGTTGCTCTTCTTCTACTGTCAAGAACGATCCTCTCACTGCCATACTCTTCGACAAAATACGTGACATTTTGGCTAAGTTATACTACGAGCAAGGTAGGTCACTGAATTCGTCGTAACTGATGCCCACACTCAGTCCTTTCCTTATTATAAATTCACACTGTTGTTGTCGTGCTTTTTTTTTTCAGTGACAAGAACTAATAGCTCTCTTATTCAACAGAGAAGGGTAAGGGAGGGAGGTAAGGGAGGCCGTGCTATAAATAATGGTGTAATGAGGGAGAGTATGAGGGTGAGGGAGTGAAGGGGATGGGGAGACGGAAGAAAGAGAGAGAGAGAGAGAGGAGGAGTAAAACAATGAGAAAGGGACTGAGGGACTGGGGAAATGACTGTCACTTTGTAAGCAAACTGATGTTTTGTTGCTGATGCATCTGTGTCGCACAAAGGTGGACTTCCTGAGTCAGATTGAGGCCAGCAGACATCTTGCAAATTCTGCTGGAGAGAGTTCTATGTGAAAACAGTGCAGTCATGACACTGGACAACACACACAAAGGAATCTCTCCACCTGTGCCCTGAAAGACTGTATGAGAGCCAGAGATCAATTACACTCCGTGGGTGTAACATCCAAGCTTCCAATAAAGCATCCGTAGTAATTCAGAGTCTTTAAGATCAACCTGAAATCCTCATGGTCAATCTACGGGACCACATCTCACAACTTCGGCGGATATTGTATTACGAACAGGTTAACTAAATAAATTGGGTGAATGTTTGTCTCTTCCTTCTTTCTTGTTTTTTTTTTCCTTCAATGCTCTTTTTTTACTGGAATGGGTGGACTTCCTAATTCCCAGATGACTGAAGAAATATGTGGTAATTCAGCCAATATTACCCAGATCTGGCCATTATATTTGTTCCTTGACTACGGAGGCGTATTTCTAAGTTTTTACCCCATTACTCCAAGGTGAGTTCTTTCACCTCCAGAGAAACTTTTGTGGTATGCAATAAAAATACCCTTAGTTAATCTCTCCATTATTTCAACTGGGGGGGAAAATTACGCTGAATAAAACTGTCCAATGGTGGCAAGAGTGTAAAAAAAAAAAAAAAAAAAGAAAGAAAGGAAAAAAAACGTCTTCGGGCTAAAATGTATAGGTCTTGTACTTTTCTGTTTCCTATTTTCCTCTGCCTTCGTATTTTTCTGTTCCTCTCCTCGCAAGGACTCCCCACCCCCACCCCACCCCCGCTTTCCAGTCAGAAGGTGAAAATATGTGACAGTCCACCTGATACGAGTAAGTTAGCGCCCTGATCTTGGCCATATTTATGTACTTCTCTTTTTCTCACTTCCCTGCTGTTTTTTTTCTTTATTCTCTTCTCTTTTCCACGAGAAATGAAGACCTCCCCTTATTCCTCGTCGTCTGGTGGGAACATGTGCAAGTCCAGCTGATACTTTAAAAGAATATATTTGGGCATAATCAAGTAATTGCATTTCCCCTTTTACATAATATTTTGCAATCGTTCTTCTCCTGAAACTGACAACCTCGTATTCCCTGACGTTTGGCACAAAAATGTAGTAGTTCTTTTGACATTATCTTACAGGTGATAATGTCCTAAATTGTCCTCCTTTCCCCGTTTTCATATCGGCTTTTCATACACGGGTCCTCTTGCTCTAAAAATAAACAAAATTCCCAATTCCTAAACGTCTGGAAGAAATATAAAATAACACATGTAACATAAACTAAGTCCAGCCATTTCTTACTAATTCCTGTTCACCATTTTCCCCACTTTCTACCCACCCTTGACGTACAGCAATTTCTTTACTAATTTGCCTGTAATTTCTTGCCCAGCTATTTTTTTCCCCCACTTATTTCTGGCAAGTTTGGATGTAGTGTAATAACTCCAGGTCAGGGGTCATAATGGGAAGTACTCTACATCAGTTACTTTCCACGTTTCATTGTGCAAACAGATGGTGTGTGCGTGTGTGGGTGGCAGGGAGGGAGGCGAAGGGGGTGAGGAAGGCACGAGAGAGTGGAGTGAGAGGAGTGAGGAAGGTAGGGAGAGAGTGGTGTGAGAGGGTAAGGAAGGTAGGGAGAGAATGGAAAGGAAGGGAGTGAGGAGTGCGTGAGGGTGGGTGAATGAAAGGGGGAGGGAGAGAGGAGAGGGGTGAGGAAGGAAGGAAGAGAGGGAAAAGGAGGAAGGGGTGCGTGAGGGTAAGAGAATGAATGGGGGAGGTAAAGGGGAGGAAGGAGTGCGTAAGAGTGGGAGAGAAATGAATGGGGGAGGGAGAAAGAAATGAATGAGTGGGAGGGGTGAGAAAGGTCAGTGCGTGAGGGTGGGGGAGAATGAATGAGGGGGACAGAGATGAAAGTCTGAGTAAGAAAGAGAGTGTAAATATGAATGAAAGATGAATGAGAGAGTGAGACAGAGTGAATAAGAATGAAAGACCAAAAACATGGGGAACTAAGGGAGAAGGTGGGGTTGCAAGAAAGGGAGGGAGGGAGAGAGAAGAGAGGGTGGTGAGGGAGAAAGGATTAAGGTGGAGAGTGCGAGGATGGTACGGGAGGGAGGTGAGGGAGGCCATGCTATAAATAATGGAGTAATGAGGGAGAACACGAGGGTGAGGGAGTGAAAGGGAGGGGAAGATGGGAGAGACGGGGATAGGAGAGTGAGGGAGGGATTGAAGAATGTACGGGTGGGTAACGTAGGGGAGAAGGTACGGAGAAAGACAAGATGATGTGGGAGGGAGTAAAGAGGGAAGATGAGGGAGAAAGTGGTGAGAGAGGTGATACTGGAGGGAGAAGAGGGAGAAAGGGAAAGGCAGGGGGTAAGAAATTAGGGTGAAAAAGTGCAGGAGTGAAGTAGGGACGGGGTGAAGGGTGAAAAGGGGTGGGGGTGAGGGGTTGAGGAAGATTTAAGGGGAAGGAGAGGTAAGAGAGAGGATGCAGGTGAGGGAGGGAGGGTAAGATGGGGTGAGGAGAGGGGTGAGGGAGAAGGGTGAGAGGTGGTAAGAAGGGGTGGAGGGAAATGGGTGAGGGAGAATGGTGAGAGGTGGTAAGGAGGGGAAGGGAAGAAGGGTGAGGGAGAAAAGTGACAGGTGGTAAGGAGGGGCGAGAGAGAACGGTTAGGTAAGTGAGGACGGGTAAGGAGGGATAGGGAGAGGGTGTAAGTGAGGGAGGGAGGTAAGGGAGAGTGACTGAGGAGGTGAGGGAGGGAAGAGAGGGTGAGGGAGGGGGATCGTGATATATATAATGGTAGTAATGAGGGGTCTGTACCAGTGGATCTAAGTAACGCAAGGCGCTGTGGTCTATCCTGTCTTTAATCCTTACTCTCTCTCTCTCTCTCTCTCTCTCTCTCTCTCTCTCACACACACACACACACACACACACACACACACACACACACACATCACCTAAGAACAACCCCATTACGTTTTTCTTTGTTTTTATCTATCTACTACATGCTATCTGTTAATTTGAGTGCCTACCTTTCTAAATTTTTTCATGTCTCTATCTATCTATCTATCTATTTATCACTGATCAATATGTGTTTGCATAAAAATAATCCCGCGGCGGAGAAGGGGAGAGAGAAGGGGGATTGTACTTATTTGTTTGTGTGCCTGTGTACCTCGGCTTCTGTCAGTGTGTGTGTGTGTGTGTGTGTGTGTGTGTGTGTGTGTGTGTGTGTGTGTGTGTGTGTGTGTGTGTGTGTGTGTGTGTGTGTGTGTGTTTACGTATTTAAGTGTACACAGATAGACAGATATACAGATAGATATGAGAGAGAGAGAGAGAGAGAGAGAGAGAGAGAGAGAACATATAAGACTCAACACCCTACCTTTACCCAAGTCACCTGTCTTGATTCCTGGTAAATATTAAATGACACTGAACCTGACTCCTGTTCTTTTGCATGGAGTCTGGTGAAGAGAGGGGAAAATGCATGACCTTTGCGTGCAGACGTGTGTGCGTGCGTGCGTGTGTGTGAGAGAGAGAGAGAGAGAGAGTAAAGAAAAGGGAGAAAGAGAAAATAAATATACCTCACTTAACCTGACTAGCTTTTCTTCCTTTTCTTTCCTGCATGACGTGAGGGAGGGTGAGGGTGGGGGTGGGTGAGAGGAGGAGGAGGAGGAGGAAAAAATGCGTGACCTTTGCGTGCAGACGTTGCGTGCGGATGACTGACTATCTTCCTCCATTTATATCGCCCCCACCACCACCAGCAGATGTCTTTTAATAACCGAGAATGCTTTGACCTTAACATGTTTTTTCCTCTCAGTAATATCACCCCCGCCAGCATGCAATCCGTCCCGCAGCGTTGCGTTCCTCTGCAAATTAATACCAATACTTTTGCAACTCCAGTGAGAAATAATACGAATACTTTTGCAACTCAGATTATCCCCGTCATTTTTCGCCTGTGCAACATAAAAATACACCAGTCTATGTCACAAGCACACTCTTCATCACATTCGCTTGAGCAGCTGATTAATATGTGCAATAATTTATGCAGCTTAGTATTAACGTGTCACGAATACGAATATCTTGACAATCTTCCGCGTAACTCAGTGAATATAAGACTTAATTTGTGATGTAACTTTGTATTCACCTATGAAGACCAGAAAAAATGCACTTGGACTCAAAATACTTATCCCCATTTTGTGCAGTTAGTCATATAGTTTTGTAATTCTTTTATAATTATCTCTTATAATTTTCAGTAGTACAACAACAATAAAAATCACATCTCAATATATCCAACTTGGTCTTCACCTGTATGAATACGAATCCAGTAGAGACGTAAGATATTTTCAACTATTTTCTGTCCTGCAAGAGTTTTTTTTTTCTTTATTGCAAGAGATCATTACAGGAACTAAATTATGTAGCTTGCGATCAACTCATCCTTTAAAGTAGCCCACAAATTCATCTTTTAAAACACCCCATATGGGACCTGAAATCCAAAAATACATATTATTATTGTCGTGATCCAAGAGAAGAACACTGTATGCAATTTTATTTCTTTGTGTTCCCCTGCAAAGAACACGAAATAATTAGACACCAAAAACACCTTAACTACTGCATGATATTCAGTAAAAAAAAAAAAAAAAAAAAAAATACCGTATAATGTATTCTGTGGGTTTGCGTTCATCGTGAAATAATAGTAATCCATTTGTGGCCTAATTACGCGTATCGTTTTTGGGCGATTAATTAAAAAGGTATGGTGTATAATTACTCTATAGCTCTGCGTTCACCTTTAAAAACTGGAATTTATTTATAAACTGGAAATACAATCGGTGGTGCAATGGAAATATTTTCATCATCATCATCATCATCATCATCACTGAAGTCATCATCATCATTATGGATACTGCAGTGGAAATATCACCATCATCAACATCATCATCATCATCATCATTATCAATGGTAAGGCACCGAAATTATCATCATCATCATCATCCTCCTCATCATCATCATCATTATCATCATCATTATCACCATCACCATCATGGGTACTGCAGTGGAAATATCATCATTATCATCATCATTATCATCATCATCACCATCAATTTTCTAACTAAACATGGAGTAAGATTAGAAGAAGGCAACTGAAGCTGTAAATTATGTAGCTCTGCATTCACTTAAAAAAAAAACTAAATAATTAAGGATTACAAATATCTTAATAATTATCGGAATATATATAAGACGTATAATCTGTGTTGTGGCTCTACTTTTTTAACAGCAGATGAACAGAGGAAGGAAAAGCAAATTAAATTTTTACATAATCCATACGCCAGATTACAAGTGTCCTCCCTTTCTTTTTTTTTTCGATGTCATTATTTATTTAACTCTGCATTCCTTTGTAAATACCTCTTCTATTAAAGCCTGGTGCATGGAAAAAACAGATCGTGCATAAAACTGTTCCTTTGCCTTCATATATATTAAAAATAAATAAATTAACGCCTTGAAAATACTATATTATTACCGGCGGAGCAAGAGAAAAAATTTACGTAGCTCTGTATGCACCTTTTAACCCTCTTTTATTTATTCATTCTTGCTATCTCCAGACGATTTCATTCATCTTTTGAGAGACTTCTTGTAGGGAGGGGGTTAAGGAAGGCTATATCTCACCCATCCAGTTTGAAAAGTCTCGCCAAAGTTGGATAAAATAGTGTGAAGACAGAAAGAAATAAAATTAAAATAAACCAGAGTCCTTCCTTAAGCCGCATACAATCGTCTGGCGGTAGCAAGGAGAAAATGGCGTCATCGAACGGAAGGGGTTAGGAATACGAATCGATCTGTGACTTCAAAAATCCTTCTTCTTTTTCGGCTGACGCAATCCAGGAGCAAGACAAGGAATAAATTATCCAGCTTAGCATTTACGCACTTGTAAACAATACGAAACTCTCTGCAACTTGGCATTTCACTCTTAATATCTGTCTTCTACAACTGAGTGGGTGACGACGCAATAGAGAGTGATATATTGCAATCATTTCGTCTGTAAGAAAAGACAGTAGATGAACGTGGGACTTGAAACATCGCTATTATTTCCAGTTATGCGACAGAAAATTATGCCAAAAAAAAAAAAAAAAACTCTAGCTTACCATTTATTCACGGCAGTTAATACAGAATCCCTTGAAACGAAATATATGTAGAAAATGACAATGCTAGGGCTCTACATCAGTGGTTTCTAAACCCATGGTCGCGACTCAGATGATGGCCGCAAGGATGCTCCTGAACGAGGGATGGTTTGAAAAAAAATAAATAATAGTAAAAATCAGAAAATTTTAAAAACGTTAAAAGAAAAATGTAGTGCAAATATATATAAAGCATAACTGAGAATCTGCTTCAGGAAAATAATATAAACATCACGGTAGCCACTAAATGTTTTCTTCCTTTTCAATTTTTGCAATGAAATCCATTTAAAGAAAGAATGATCAAATTCCTGTCATTTGTGTGATCATAGCATAAGCATCAACGAGGTAACCACAATTTCTGTTAACTAAATTTAACAACAAAGACTCAATAGCCAGAAGGGCGACCTCATGAAGGAGCGTCATAGTTGCCAGTCCAAAGTTTGTTTTCCTTTACTTGCCTAATTTTCCAATAAATTACATCTACATGAAGTTCTGCCTTTCATTTTCTTCAATCAACATAAGAAATATCAAAATTTATTGATATTTATATCAAAGTAAAATTCAAAATTATTCAATATACAGTATATTAATGAATTTTACTTCAAGCTGTCCATTGTGTTTTATCCAATAAATTTTACTGGATAAAACTAATTGAATAAACGCTGAAACTGTGTTTCCGCCCCGAGGGATGCCAGGCTAAAAATATTCTGTGTTCAGGGTCTCGGCCAAAAAAGTTTGGGAAACAATGTTGTACATCCTTTCCATAACACTTCTTCGTGACTATATTCGGATGTTAATTCATTGCTACAACTCAGCATTCAAGATGAAGAGACGACAATTTTAAGCCAAGTTAGAGAAAAAAAAAAAAAAACGTATAGTAAAAGATGACACTACTGGGAACTTTAATTCTCCTTACCGTTTCGGGTGATGCAATAGACGAATATGATGTGTAGCAGTTTTGTTCACTGGCCGGAATAAGAATCTATTTGCAACACGAAGTATCTGTACCACTCTAGTAATGCAACAAAACAGAATAACGTGCAATAAATTATGTAGCTCAGCATTCATTTACTTGGAAGAATATAAATTCATTTGCAACTTAAAATACCTGTCATTCACAGTAATGCAATGGAAGAACATGACGTGCTATAAACTATAACGGCTTAGTATCCACCTGCAAAGGATATGAATGCATTTGCAACACGAAATATCTGAATCGTTCTCGGCAGTGCAACAGGAAACATGTCGTGCAATAATACATTATGTAATCTGGCATTCATTCACCTGTGGGCAAACGAATACATCTACGGCCGGAACCACCCCTGTCATTGTCAGCGTGAGGCATAAGAAGAATATTACGATGCAGCGAATTATATAACCCTGTTGTATACTCACTGGCTATGAGACTAAGAATCCGAGTGGGAACTGTCTTCATAATGTCGGAGATGCAACACAATAAAATAACGCGCAATGCAGTAAAATCAGCCAACTTTTCATTCCTTCACCTCTACAATACAGTTATACAGTACTTCTGACCTAACGTATTTCTATCAATTCTGCTTGTTGCAATGGATGAAGAAGACAACGTAGTAAATCATATGCCTCAATATTCGATTTTTAGTGGGAAACCAAAGTCATATGACGTGTAAGTATCTTTATCATTTCGACGATGCAACAGACGTGAGTGGCAGCAACGTAAAAAGAAAAAAGTGCATCAAATTAAGCAGATCAACATTAATTTCCTGCAGGAATGTGAATCCATTTGCAACTTGAAATATCTATATCATATTGGTGCTACTGCTCAACATAACGTGCACTAAACCCTGTAACTTAGTATTCGTTTACCTCCAAGAATACAGATCCATACAAAACATAAAATATCTTGATTATTTGGACGATGCAGCGGAGAAAATATGAGTGCGTTGCGTGCACGGAGTGCGTGTGAGAAATTACCAGTGTCCACTCATTCTCCAAACTCATGGTCTCTTCTGTGTATCTGAATTCACACTGGCTGGCGTGGACATATTTCCTGGCGCTAAGGGATAAATATGCACGCAAATTCTACACACACACACACACACACACACACACACACACACACACACACACACACAGACACACACACACACACACAGCCCCCTTCACTACTGGACTATACCCCCTTATGCACTTCCATCATTCCACTCCCCAACACCTTCACCAGCTGGACAATAGCCCCTCTCCACCTCCCCCCTCCTACCATCCCAAACCTTCCCAACCCCCACATCTACTGAACTACACACCCCCTTTAAACCTTTTGGAATATGCCCCTTTCCCCTTCCATACCCACCTCCAACTCATCCTAACCCCCGCCACTTGGAGTAAACCATCACCCTCCCCATCTCCTTCCATCTCCTCTTCTTTCTACCCCTACTTCCACCCCATCCCTTGTAATGTAACCCCATCCACTCCACCCTATTCACTCTTCTCCGCGACTCCATCCTCACCCCCACTCCACATGTCTTTTATACGCCCCATTTCCACCCTATTCCACTTAGATGCCCTGTACACTAATATGGTTCCACCTCAAACCAATTCTATCAACCCTTGGAATATGCGCCCCACCCCTTTCCCTCATCTATCCAACTCATTCTAATACACACACACACACACACACACACACACACACACACACACACACACACACACACACACACACACACACCTATTCTCTCTCTCTCTCTCTCTCCTCACCTTTGCGTGCAAGTGTTGCGTGCGACTGATTACCCGCTGTCCATTTATTCTACAACTCTGAA
Organism: Coenobita brevimanus; assembly: GCF_032717465.1. Classification (NCBI taxonomy): domain Eukaryota; kingdom Metazoa; phylum Arthropoda; class Malacostraca; order Decapoda; family Coenobitidae; genus Coenobita; species Coenobita brevimanus. Next base: position 4,093,219 of record NC_136967.1, read on the forward strand.
GGCAAACTTATAGCCCTGGTGTGTGTGTGTGTGTGTGTGTGTGTGTGTGTGTGTGTGTGTGTGTGTGTGTGTGTGTGTGTGTGTGTGTGTGTGTGTGTGTGTGTGTGTGTGTGTGTGTGTGTGTGTGGGTGTGTGTGTGTGTGTGTGTGTGTGTGTGTGTGTGTGTGTGTGTGTGTGTGTGTGTGTGTGTGTGTGTGTGTGTGTGTGTGTGTGTGTGTGTGTGTGTGTGTGTGTGTGTGTGTGTGTGTGTGTGTGTGTGTGTGTGTGTGTGTGTGTGTGTGTGTGTGTGTGTGTGTGTGTGTGTGTGTGTGTGTGTGTGTGTGTGTGTGTGTGTGTGTGTGTGTGTGTGTGTGTGTGTGTGTGTGTGTGTGTGTGTGTGTGTGTGTGTGTGTGTGTGTGTGTGTGTGTGTGTGTGTGTGTGTGTGTGTGTGTGTGTGAAGGAGGAGGGGGGCGCAGAAATAACCCATCCCTGTGAGTTCAAGACCTTGGGTAAATATAATATGTATCTCCCACCCACAAACAAAGCCACTCCAAAACAAACACAGCCATTCCAATACAAACACACCCACTCCAACACAAACACACCCACTCCAACACAAACACAGTCACTCCAACACAAACACACCCACTCCAACACAAACACACCCACTCCAACACAAACACACCCACTCCAACACAAACACACCCACTCCAACACAAACACAGTCACTCCAACACAAACACACCCACTCCAACACAAAAACACCATCACAAACACAGCCACTTCAACACAAACACAAACATACCAACACAAACACAGCCACTGCAACACAAACACAGCCACACCAACACATAGTCACTCCCACACAAACACACCCACTACATCACAAACTCCTCACATATACTGCCACTCCTGCATAAACACTTTCAACACGAACCCTCACCCAACACTCCTATTGCTTCCCACGCCTATACCAATGCGTGAAGCACTGGGATGGGGCGGTTCACTTCCCCAGGTACAGAAAGTGCTGTTCCTTGACCGTGAGGATAAGACGGCTTTCTGGATCCGTAAAAACATGACCTGAACGTGTACAGTACAGCCGCTCGTCCCTGTCAGACGTACAAAAGCCGACCGCTACGACACAGCAAATTACGGTGACTACAGCGACACAGCAACGGTAAACACAGCAACGAGTAAATACACATCATCAGGCAGGATACACCCTTAGGTAAACAGCAACAGGTAAACACAGCCACAGGGAGTACAAGGCCTCAGGTACACACAGCTACGAGGTGTATGGAGTAGGTAAACACAGCAAACAAAGCCAGTCGTTCCATATTTTACGACCCTAGCTGTGTCAGGAATGGTGGTAGTTTAGTTCATTCTTGGTACCTCTGGATGGTTTTATGGAGATTAGCGAGGGCCTTGCATGCAGTAGTATTAGTAATAGTAGTAGTAGTAGAAGCAGTGATAGTGGTGATGGTGACGGTGGTGGTAGTATTAGTAGCAGCAGTAGTAGTAGTAGTAGTAGCAGGAGAAGTACAGTAGGTGCAACCCCTGCCTCATCTGAATGTGAACCCGGTGGACTGCAGGCTGAAGTTACCATTCTTCCATAGACCACCATCCTCCTTTCATGGGAGAGGGAGGGGGTAGAGATACGTAAGCAGGCAGCTCCACCGTTAGGCCAAATCTGTGCCACCACGTGAAGGCGCCCAACACCACCTCAAGCACAGAGATTTAATGGAGATTTATATATGGACTTCCAGTTCGAAAAATCTCTCCAAAAATGAATGTACTCGTCTGGCAGTGGAAAGAAAAAATGATATATAACGTGAAGAAATTAATCAGAATTTGGGCATACGTGAGGGGAGACTTAAAGAGCAACAGCCTGGGAAAACTGGAACCTTGAGTCAACACAAAAACATTAGTCGTATTGAGGAGTGGAGCGAAAATTTACGACCCACGCGGCGTTAGGATGGTGTGTGGGGTTGGGGGGGAGGAAGTGGAAGGCTAAAAATAAATAAATAAATAAATAAAAGAGCACACCTGTAAATACGAAGCCCCAGGTAAACAGAGAATCGCCAGTCACATACTACAGTCGATGAACATTTTAAAATCATAAGGGTGTTACAAGACTCTCAAAACTGTACATTTTTTTTTTTTTTTATTGAACTGTAGTTACAAATTAGGGGAGACTCAAAAATAATGTGTAATAGAAAGATAGATGTAAAAAGAATCGTCAGTCATATTCAAGAACAAATCAATACTTTCAGACGTGGGAATGTCAACAGATTCGTTTTTTCCCCGAATTTCCTTTTCCTTAATGAAACCACGTACTACTGCGGAGAGTATTACACATCTAATTTCTGGCTGAACTCTTACATAATATAATGGAATGTTTATTGGGTTCTCAATATTGTAATACTGGGTTTGGAAAGTCATTGCTCGTAATGTCGTTATTTATCGTAAAACTGTACATTAATGAATATCGAGGGAGAGACATAGCCTGGAATGCGGAGTCTCGAGTTAACACGAATTTAACACCAGTCGTATTCAAAAATCGATTTGTGTTTTACTACCGTGGGAATTGTGGATGGTGTGCATGAGTGCCCTTTTTGCGATAATGCATTGGTATTGTTTATTCTTCCCACCTTCAGACGTTTTTATGTAGGTAGCCAAAGGCGCCTGATGCTGACTGGAGTTAAATGATGGACATATCTAACTCCACCCGCTTGAAAAGGCATCGTAGTCCGAATGAAAGTGACTGATAGAGGCATGAAGAGATAATAAGTGCCAAAGCAGTAGTAGTAGTAGTAGTAGAAGTAGTGGTGGTGGTAGTTGATGCTGTTGTTGTAGCTACAGGTTCCTCTGATGGACTCTGGCAATCCACCATCTTTTCACAGGGTAAGGAGGGAGATGAGGAATACTTATTTGTTTACCGGGCAGCATAACTAAATCCCCCGGCTGTATCAGTGCCACCCCATGAAGGCGTCCATCTCCAGCACCAATAAATCACATAAGGAGCCTACCCGAACTACAAGCATAAGGAAAAGACACATAAATAACGAGCACCTGTGAATATAGAGGCTCAGGTAAACGCTGACAACAATGCGAGTCACATTTAAGAGTCATGCCCTATTTTATGATCCTGAGAGTATTATCACTTAGTGTATTTTCATCGAATTGTACACATAAGAAAATGACAGACATAACAAGCGAATGTAAATACAGAATCTCAGGTAAACACAACAACGCAGGTCATATTCAAGAGTGACTCTATAATTTACAAGTGTTGGAGAGTTGGAAGGCTCTCAAACTCTAAATAATTTCTATCGTACTGTAGACATAAGCAAGGAAAATACACAGACATAACGCCCGCCCATGAATACAGAGCCTCAGGTAAAGACAACAACGCGGGTCATATTCACGAGTGGCTCTATATTTAACGGCGGTGGGCGTGGCGGTGGGGTGCTGGAGACGGCCATTCTGCGACAGTTCTGCCTAAGGATTTACCCCGTTTGGCAAAAGGCTGAGGGTCGGGGTATTGGGTCGCGTACTTGTGAGATGAGGAGGCTTTCTGACACACTATTTTTTTTTCCTTTTTTTTCTTTTTTGTTACTGTATGTTGAGTTGATTATTTGTATATTTTTATTTTTGACATCTCACGCTACAATATCTTTCGAATTTTATTCTTGTTCCACACACACACACACACACACACACACACATATATATATATATATATATATATATATATATATATATATATATATATATATATATATATATATATATATATATATATATATATATATATATATATATATATATATATCTTATTTTTTTCTGAGGGCGTCGTACGCTATGATGTCCTCTGTATCTGATTACTGCTTCCACCACCATAAAGTCTTTCTCTGTTTAGTACAGAGTTTTCAAGCTCTTTTTATTCACCATGCATCGCTCACACACCCCTCCCACTCTCCATCATACTGACACTTGACTCAGTTCCACTCTTTCTCAGGCATACAGTTTCTCTCTCTCTCTCTCTCTCTCTCACACACACACACACACACACACACACACACACACACACACACACACACACCTCCCTCATCATTCGTTGGACTGGAAACAACACACGAACTTTAATTCAAGAATCCACACACTCTCGCCAAGGTAATCCATCCCTCGTAAGAAATAACCCCTGGACAATAACTACCCCATCCATACTGCAGAGTTAAATCATAGGCTGGGAGTGCACAAGTGATATATTCGTGTCCGGGAAGAATTGGTTGGATCCCCACTGCAGAAAGGACTGGGTGTATATGCATTCCGAAAAAAATAATGTCTCTTAACTTGCAATGAGAACTGGACATACCGATATTACAATACAGATGGGTGAACTAGTCTTAAAAAAACAAATAAATATAAGAAGCATTCGTCTTTCAACATGTCCATCGCGGTGTGTATATTTTCATCAGTTTCAAGAAAGAACTGAAAAGGATTTATCTTTCCTATGAGGAATACCAGTAGCCTAAATTCTTTTATGTACGTGCATTATTTTTTTTTTCTCAGCGATCAATACGAATAGAATTTTTTTTTGTCAAGCAACAATAATGGCTTTGGCACGATATTTTTTAGACAATGGATGTAAATTTATTTTCGTTGTGTTTTTAAATTCGAAGGAATTGTTTCTCAAATTGGAATAAGAAATAAGTTTCTTCAACATATACCGATATATATATATATATATATATATATATATATAGGTAGATATATATATATATATATATATATATATATATATATATATATATATATATATATATATATATATATAGGTAGATATATATATATATATATTTCGCACGATGAAAGCAAGTTGACATACTTCGGCAGGAGGAACAACATTTTTCTTTTTCACGAGGAACAAGAATGGATACGTCACTTATTCTTTTCCTTTTTGTGGCGTGAGACTTGATATGCCAGTGACCTACTTTAACAATCGTGTCGCTTTTCCCACCGTGCACTGTGACCTCTCACTTCTCCACCCCCCATCCCCCCCCCCCAGCAAACCCACCGCACCCCCTTCTTCATCTCCCGCCCCACTCCCGTCGCTACACCTCTAGCCCCAACCCCTCTCTCAGATAGTCCTCAGCACAGCATCCCCCTCTCCCCTATTTCGTCAATTACCCAATCCTCCTTCCCCCAACATCACCACCCTCCTCTTTCCCTTCTTTTCCCATCCACCCTCTCCCCCTCACTCACCCAAACCATCACATTCCCTTCCCCGTTCTCCTCCCTTCACCACAAATCCTTCGCACTAACTTCCCCACTTTCCCCCTTCCCCTCCCCTCTCGTCCTTCTCACCTCACACCACCACAAACTTTCTTTCACTCCTTTACATCTCCCACTTTTCTCACCTCTCCACCACATACCCTCTCCTTCCCTCCATCCACTTAACATACTGTACTCCTGCCCCCTCCCCCCCACACAACTGTCTCTCCTTCTCCAAACATTCCTACCTTCTAAAATACCTCATCCACTCTCCCCTCTCCTCCTCTCCTCTGCTCCCCCAACCCTAAGCCCCACATCCCCTCCTCCCCACCGATTCCTCTCTCCTCCTTTGCTTCCAACACTTCACTCCGTCCCCTCCCTTCCCCTCCCCAATCCACAGCACCGCTTCCTCCCACCCCTGCATGGCGGCTGCATACACTGGACTCTTGCATGAGGGACACTACACTTTGATATGCCAGTCAACTCTCTTTTACCCCACCTGAATCCGGGTCACGTTCTTTTTTTGTTTATTCTCATGCAAACCAGACGATTTTATTTCACTTAGGAAAGGATTCTTCTATTGAATTTAAGGCGTTGCTGAATAAAATCGTCAGGAGATGGCATGAATATGATGAAGGCGTTTCCTTTTCTTTCATGGGCTGAATAAACTCTTCAGGAGATGGCAAAAGTATAATAAACATGGCGTCCTGGGACTGAAGAGGTTAGCATTACTTTTGATTTCTCAGACTGCATCACCTCCCTGTCCTGTCACACCAACATACACATCCACACTCTGTCCAACCACACCCACACACACTCCACACTCTGCTCCATCACACCCACACACACCCCGCACTTTGTCCCACCATACGCACACTCTGCCACCATCACACCCACACACACACCCCACTCCGCTCCCCCCACACCCATACCTCCCACACTGTTATACCACATCCACACAAACACCTCACACTCACCCATACCTCCCACACTGTTATACCACATCCACACAAACACCTCACACTCACCCCTACCACACCCACAAATACCCCACACTCTGTCCCTTTCCCACAATCCATATCTCTTTCCACACCCACACTCATACCACTTCCCCCAACCATCCACCAACGCACTTCCTCTCATGCCCACCCTCAACCGCCCTCAATCTCGTTCCTCCCACATCCACACATCCACACCCACTTCCACCCACTCCCACCTTCCAAGCCCAGCCTCCCCACACCCACCCCCAACGCAGCTCCCCAACCTCCCAGTTCCTTTCACGTCCACCCACCAACCAAAACACCCACCCTCTACCCTCCCCAACTCACCCAGTCCCTTCCACCCACCCATCTCAGTGTGACAGTCTCCATGCACTCCATTTTTACGGGGTCCTGAACACAATGCAGGAATTATTGACGGGAGAAGACAACCGCTATAGTTCTCCCCCACCTCTTTTGTCCCCGTTGTGTGTGTGTGTGTGTGTGTGTGTGTGTGTGTGTGTGTGTGTGTGTGTGTGTGTGTGTGTGTGTGTGTGTGTGTGTGTGTGTGTGTGTGTGAAAACGCTATAAGGCAGGGGAGGGGGTGTGTTTGAGGATGCAAATAAAAACGCATGATCCATTGTTCTGTGCTGGAGGAGTATTTGCATATGTCAGCTGCCATTTGACGGTCTGTAGGTCTGCCCAGTGTTTTCAACCTCCCTTCTAGCTCTATTATATGCTACGCAGGGGTAAAGTTTCCGATTCTGAGTGGACTTGTTTTGTGGTGAGATGAACTGAGTGACTGGGCGAGTAGGCATTATCATCATCATCATCATCTTTATCATCATCATCATCATCATCATTACTGTCATCATCATCATCATCATCACTAACATCATCATCATCATCATCACTAACATCATCATCATCATCATCACTAACATCATCATCATCATTACTGTCATCTTCATCATCACTAACATTGTCATCATCATCATCACCATCATCATTATTACTATCACTGTCGTCATCGTTAACATTACCATCCTCCTCCTCCTCCTCCTACTCATCATCATCATCATCATCATCATCATAACTCTACTCTCATTACGGTTAACCGGGTGGGTAGAGGCCAAAAACAAGAAAAGAGGAAGACACTAATTTAGGAAAAATATTATAGGGTACGGTGTCATCATCATCATCATCATCATCACCGCCATCAGCATCATCCTCACTCTATTTCCAGTATTATAAACGGCGTGAATAAGGTCCAGTGATAGGAAAAATGAACACAGATTTAAAAAGAACCCCGACACGGTACATCATCATCATCACCATCATCATCATCACTTGCCATCATCATCATCACCCCCATAATGCTACTCCCACTTGAAATCATCCAGTCATACGGAAAATAAATTACTAAAAGAAGAGATTACACCAGGGTGCCTCCTAAGACCAAGAGAATATTAAGGATGAACACGAAAACTAAATCGCAAAAAAAAAAAAAAATGTTGGGGAGCCTCCTAAGTGCACAAGTATATAGTTACTAGGGAGCAATGCGAAAAGAGATACTACTACTACTACTACTACTACTACAATAATAATAATAATAAAAGGAAGAGGCCATGTTGGGAGCCGGCGAGGACCACGAGAACACGACATAAAGCTGGAGACCCAACTTTATATAGATTTCGTGGCGTCTCCCGTCCCCTCCCTTGTCATCCCAAAGTTTACCATGGATTTATGTAAAGTTAGGCGGCTCGCGAGGTTGCTCTTTTTCTCTACTGGATTGTGTGTGTGTGTGTGTGTGTGTGTGTGTATGTGTGTGTGTGTGTGTGTGTGTGAACGTTTCTCGTACAATAATCCTTTTCTCGCTACGCAGTCACCTTCTTTTGTAATGCTGTTGTTGTTTTTTTTTATATACTGTATACTATTTAAAAAGTGAACCGAGGCTGATTTAATTCTTTTAGAGCTACACACTCCAAGGTTATTATATTCTTTGTATTTTTAGCGTCACTTTGTTTATTTCACAAAGTAAGCTGCATTTTTTTTCAAAGTTACGCAGGCTAAAAAAAAGTTACTCTTCCCCACGACTCTTTTTTTCTTTTTTTTTCTTTCTTTTTGCTTCCCATAAATATTTTGCTGAATATAATGTTCTTTAAATTTACGCAGCTTAAGATAATAATTTTCCCCCTGACTTCAGAGTTTTGAGGCCATTTTTTTATTTACAAATTTACCTGACTATGAGGGACTGTAATTCCTTTAAAGTTACAGAAAAAGGATATGTGTTTTATATTTCATCTGACCTTAGTTTTTGTGCTCTGTTTTTTAATGGAAAGACCTATGAATAAAATGTCACCGTTTTTATGTTACTGTAGTCAGCGGTGATATCCTTCTTATGTTTTATGTTATTGTTTTTATATCGAATGTAATCTGAATGTAAAGTAATTCTCCTAACCACTTGGGCCTGATAATCCCTTTTCGTAATATATTCTTGCAACATCCACGCGATTTGATTCAGCTTAGGGAGGGATTTTTCGAGCAGGAAGGGTTATACTGAGACTTCCTTAACTACTTCAATGCCCGAGATCTTTCTGATGTTACATAAAATCGTCTGGGGGAGATTTTTCTAGCGAGAGGGGTGTGATTTGGATTTTCTTCACCATTTCAATCCCTCAGGTTTTTCCAGAGTTACATAACATCGTCTGAAATAAAATAAATAAAACTACAATGTGAAGTCATCGCGCTAAAGAGATTAAAGTTACATAGTCCGGAAATTTAGTCTCGTATAGGAAAGTATTTTTTTATTTTTTTATTTTTAGTCTCGCGGTGGAGGATGGGTCAGTGTATTTCTCTCTCTCTCTCTCTCTCTCTCTCTCTCTCTCTCTCTCCGAACGATTTTACTGTGATCAAGACCGATTTATTGCTGCTACAGGGTTTGTGAAGATGCCTGCAGGAATAAAGTGGAAAAGACAACACCGTATTAAAGGCGTTAAAATGGGTAATAATTTTTCTCTGAAAGTAATTAACGTGTCTGTGCATTACACCGATAGATAGATATAAAGATAGACAGATAGACAGAGAAAAATATATAGACAGAAATATAGAAACAGATAACTGACGTATACTTTTAACTGTGAGGTTAAAATTACATAAACTTATTCTACCATTTCTTTATTTACTTAGCCTAGTAATTATTGTATGACATTTTTTTACGCAACAGTCCAAATTTCAGTGCAAAATCTATGACATTCAAAATTATATATCTCTTCCCTGTCAAAAAAGAATATAAGCGAGAAATGAACACGACGTAACCCTTTTACATAAAATGGCTGCATTTAAATTACCTGTTTCTTTAGCTTTACGTTTCTTTGTCTTTATTCTTTTGTGCAATGTTTTTTCCTGTAGGTTGTAAAACAGCTTTACTTCCTGTGCCCTTCCACCAAAATTATTCGCCTGTCGGGAAAACAGAAACAAAAACGAAGCAGATTTCTTTTTAATTTGATTGCCTAGTATAAAACACGCAGTTTTTCTATTGTCTTTTATCATACTGCTGTTTTTCTGAGGCTACAGAATGACTCCATTTTGTTGAGTAAAATCTATGGCATGAAAGCACTATGAAGAATCAGTAGTTAGTCAAATAATAATAGTAATAATAATAATAATAATAATAATAATAATAAAAATAACAATAATAATAATCATAATACGAAACTGAATAAGAAGTTTTTAAATAATACTCTGTGTCTGAACTGCCTCTCTCTCTCTCTCTCTCTCTGGTCATTCATTCACTCATTCATCATCCAATCCTACGCTGCCCCATGAGAAGCGTAGGAGCCCGGGACTAGGCAAGATGGTCCTGACATTTTAGATGATAGTGATTACCTTCACTCATCCCTGAGTGGTATTGCATGAGCAATAAACCCCAACCATCCCTTGGATTTAAATATATATATTCTAACGTTTCCACAAAACTTACAGTAAAAAATGAATTCAGATCGGAATGCAGATATAATCTTAAATACAGAGTAACTGCTTAGTCAGAGAGTACTTATCTCTATTTTCAGTTGTTTGCTAAGGACGCTTCTCCAAAATAACAGTCGAAAACACACACACACACACACACACACACACACACACACACACACACACACACACACACACACACACACAGCATATCGACCACAGCTAAACCACCCACCACCACCACCACCACCACCACATCACCATCACACCACCACCACCACCACCACATCACCACCATCACACCACCACCACCACCACCACCCTAGCAGTAACCCTATCCATTTGCTCTCGGAATATCTAGCCAGAATATCGTGAGAGGGGGAGGAACGAGTGAACATCTATAAATACAGTGTTTCGGAGTATTCACCGCTGCTCCTCCACCATTTACGAAAACTTTATCACGTCAAGGGGAATAGTTTACATGAATTCTGAGGTGCTAACTGTAACTTTATTTATTTTTTATTTTTTGACAATTTTGTAACCTCAACTGTACCTTTTCATTTATCAACTACGTACCGTCAACCGTAACTCTATCAACTTCCTAACTCTTTTTTGTAACTTTTTTCCATCAATTCACTAACGTCTGTTCGCCAACTGCAACTATTTCCTCATCCACAAGACTACTAAGCGCGAGGAGGCTGGGGTGGATATCTAAGAATACACTGTACAGTATTCAGTCCTGTGCTCCACGAACTCCCACACCTGCTGCTCCATCTTTTACCTTTACTTTTAACTCTGTACCTTCAACTGCAACCTAACCTAACCCAAGCTGACCTGACGAGACCTTATCTTACCTGACCTTACCTGATCTTACTTAACCCAGCCTAACCTCAAGTCACCTCACCTAAGCCAACCTAAACTAACCTGGCCTTACCTAACCTAACCCGGAATCTCTGGCTAGAATCCTGTGCGAGGGAGGAGAAGCGGGTGAATATCTATAAATACACCGTGCAGTATTCAGCGCCGCGCCCCTCTGACTCCCACTGCCTCCCACGCTCCGTCTTTTACGTAAACTCTCTCGCCACCTGCAGCTTTTGACATCCGTTCCGAAAGACCAACTGCAACTTTAATCAATTCTGTAACGCCCATTAATAATTCGTAAGCAATTTTGTAACTCATGCTGCAACTTTATCATCAATTTTAAAACATCTGCTGCAGTATTGATGACTTCCGTAACGCGACCTGCCAGTATTTTCTTGGACTGAGTAACGCCTTTTTTTTCCCCCATTAGATTATCAGACAATTAATTAGTCAATCTGCAAAACAAAAACGCTGACACCGCCTTTTCTATCCAATCTGTAGCGTCAAAAACAAATTTTCCATGCACTCCATAACGCTGTAACCTTCTTTTCGGCAACTCTGTAATGTGTGTGTGTGTGTGTGTGTGTGTGTGTGTGTGTGTGTGTGTGTGTGTGTGTGTGTGTGTGTGTGTGTGTGTGTGTGTGTGTGTTTACTCGCAACTTTGCACCTTTCCCAACCAATCAATAACGTCACATGCATCTTTACCAGCACCTCTGTCACGCTACGAACAGGTTTCTTTTTCTTCCAACATTTTCGTATAGGCAAGCTCTGCTATTCTATCAAATCCCCTTCCTCTTTCTCCATCAACTGCCACACACTCCCTGTCCATCCACTCCCACATACTCCCATTCCACTGCCTCCCACATACTCCCTCCGCATCAACCCCATAACTTCAGTCTCACCTTTCCCGTAGCTCCAGGTCACCTCCACACGGACCGCTTGTCTCCGGTAATCCTGGTTATGGCTGGAATTCCTTGCAAACCACCACGTTCCCAGGTCACGAAGTCTTCAGGCCAGGTCACGCAGGAGGACCTAGGATAAGAAATGGTTGGAGAACTGACGATGGAGGAACAGTAACAGCAACAACAATATGAACAGTAACAGTAATGAAAAATAATTATGTGAAGGAGAACAAGATAAACAACAACATTAACAACAACAGCAACATCAACAACAAACAGTAACTACAACAAGAAAAAGTAAGAGGGGGAAAAAAAAAGGGAAGTTAAGGTAAAAAGTAAAACGAAGAAGAAGAAGCAGAAGAGGACAAAAGACAAGTATTTATGTCCTCCACACAAGTTGTCCTGCAGCTCCCCCTCCCCCCACCCACCCTGGAGCGATGGGTGGAGTTGGAAGCGTGTGTGGGTGGGTGGGTGGGCGGAGAGGGCGGGGAGGATTGGAGGTATACAATAGAGTCCTCCCGGCTCTGGATTTTCTGGCTGAGAGGAACCCCACCAGTCACGACTTGAATAGTATAAGAGGGATGGAGGAGCAGATTGATTCAAAACAGTTTCGAATATAGGGTTCAGTTATCTCAATTATAGGGTTTACAATTATCTCGATTACTGGGTTAATATTTATCCCGATTATGGGGTTCAAAAAATATCTCGATTATAGAGTTCAAATTTCTCTCCATTATGGGGTTCAAATTTTTCTCGATTATAGGGTTCAAATTTTTCTCGATTATAGGGTTCAAATTTTTCTCGATTATGGGGTTCAAATTTTTCTCGATTATGGGGTTCAAAATTTTCTCGATTATAGAGTTCAAATTTTTCTCGATTATGGGGTTCAAAATTTTTCTCGATTATAGGGTTCAAATTTTTCTCGATTATGGGGTTCAAAATTTTCTCGATTATAGGGTTCAAATTTTTCTCGATTATGGGGTTCAAAATTTTTCTCGATTATAGGGTTCAAAATGATCCTGTTTAGAGAATCAAAAACTGTCGATTAAAGGACTAGTAGTATTTAAATTGCAGGGCTGAAAATGATCTAAAATTAAGGGACGTCAAAGGATTAAAAATTGCCTGGATTAACCCCTATTCCGCAAAACAAATAAATATATAAATAATAAATAAAACTAGTCGTGGAAATTTATCAGCAGAGTACGCGTTTCCAATTCCATGGGTTATACATCCATTCGCTGTAAATTTTCACTAGGCTCTAAAAAAAAATGCATACGTAGTGTTTATACCATTTCCTTCACTAATTCACTCCCACCAATTCTCATTCTCATTCACTCCCACCTATATTCATTCCAATTCACTCCCACCAATTCTCATTCCCATTCACTCACATCTAATATCATTCCAGTTCACTCCCGCCTATCTCCATTCCAGTTCCTTCCCACCTATTTCCATTTCAGTTCATTCCCACCTACTGTATTTTCATTCCAATTCACTCCCACCAGTTTTCATTCCAATTCACTCCCACCTTTTTTTTTTTTCATTTTATTCTTGCTGTCTCTAAACGACTTCATTCACCTCGGAAGAAACAGCTGGTGCTGATGAGTTTATGAAGGCTATAATTTAACCTCTCCAGCTCGGAAAGTCTCGCCTAATCTAAGTTATGTTTTCTGAGGTCAGCAAGGATATGAAAACTAGGTCATGGGTTCGCAGCAGTCGAAAATATATAAAAAATAAAATAAAAAGAAAGAAGATTGAGGGATAGCATGATACAGAACACAAAAAAAAGGGAATATAAAAAAGTATGGATTATTATTATCAGAGTACCTGGTGAAATTGCCTACGCATTATTTACCTCATGCATTGACGTCACGCTGGAAAAGGGTCTTAAAAAATTTCACGCACTTACTTAGAAGACCAGAAATTTCACGGAGATCTTGAATATTATATAATGTGATCAGACGGTGTGAAGTATCGGTAAACATATTGATAGTACAAAATTTGAGGGTGATATAAAAGATATAGAATACTGCGCAAAATGAGAGGTGTTACAGTTCCTTCAGCTTAACCTGGCCTAGATTTTCGCCCTTTTGTATCTGACGTGGCTCAACGGCAGAAAAAAATACTACGGTTCTTCATCCCTTTCCATGGCACTTCTCCGTGACTAGCATCATAGTCTAGTGTTATTCTACTGTTACAACTCAGCATTCAAGATGGAGAAGAGGTATTTTCAGACCAAGTTAAAGTGAAAAAGGTATAGATAACGAATAAAAATAATGAATAAAAGTCGATCTCCACAGTAAATGACAGGGCAATATCTCCCAAAGGCACTAAATATCCCATAATTATCTCATCAATATCTCAGACCCGTATTTTCTCTTTTTTCCTTATTACCTCAAAATAATTATCATTCAATTTCCGGCTGACCTCTACCTGTGAAAAGGTTAATGAGGGTTATATTTTAAGAATATAATAAAAAGTATGTAATCGCACTGAATGGGTTAGCCTCCCACACATTTGGATCCAGGATATTGGCGCTCGCAATCCCCTTCAAATATTAAAGCCCACCCCTTTCCCCCACCCCCAACCCCCACCTCAAACCCCACGCCCAACCACCTCACCCACTCCAACCCTCCCTGCCTACCCACACACTTTAGTCCCGAACTTTACACACACACACACACACACACACACACACACACACACACACACACACACACACACACACACATTTCAATCCTCCACCTCACCCACTAACCCACCTCCCGACATTTATCACCTGTCATTGGCGGTTTATTTGCGATTAAAAACATCACCTATTTTCAAGCAGCTTTCACCCTGCTCTGCGAGATAGTTCATTTAGTATGGTATCAATATTACTGTTTTATCATCATCATCATCATCATCATTATCATCATCATTATCATCATCATTCATTATATTTTCGACTATATCATCACCACCACCAAAATCATCATCATCAATATCACAGCCATCCTCCTCATCACTAACATTACAATTATCATCATATAACCTCCAACAAACTATCATCATCATCATCATCATCATCGTCGTCAATCAATTACCCTAATACCCACAACCACAGGGATGTGAAAATATGGGAACCCATTAATCAGAAGATGCACTGAAATTCACCAAACATTCATTTACTCATCCTTTACTGCATCAGACTTATGCATCATTCATTTGTCACTGAAGACCTCCAATTTAGGCTTATCAATCATTCACCTGTCATTCAAACCTTCCACACACCGCCTACCCATCAAACACTCACCATTTAAACCACTGAAATTCATTTATTATTCACGTCTTTAAAAGTCTACCAACACGTCATTCACTTTATCACTCAAGTCTACCCAATTTATTCATTTTTCAAGCCTTCGACGCTGAGATGCTTTTTTTTTTTTTTTTTTTTTTTTATCATTCAAACCTTCCGATCGTTTTTGTCGATAAACGAAGAACAAGAATTTTTTTTGGGGGTACCAGCGAAAAATATCATGCCTCCATTCACTCAACATTCAAGTCCTCGTAATATTTATCTATCAATCATTTTCTTATCATGCAAATAGATAAATTATTCTCATTCCTAATAAACACACTGGCAGTAAGTGTGTATCAATTATCCTTGGAAATTCTGACTCCCGGCTATTCACTCTTCATTCAAAGTCCTCAAATTTCTCCTTATTGGGCGTTTTGAGCATTGACTCATCACTAAATCCTTAAAAAATTCACCTATTTTTCACCGAAGGACTTATATAGGTGGGGTAGATTGAGAGGAGTGGGTGGGATGGGTAAGGATGGGTGGGACAGGTACGGATGGGTGGCATGGGTAAGGATGGACGGAATGAATGAGGATGGGTGGGGTGGACTGAGAGGAGTGCGTGGGATAGGTGGGCTGGGTAAGAATGGGTGGGTGGGATGTGAGGCATGCTGAGGGGGAGTATTCGCTGTGAAGGGTGTGGTAGTCCCCTTAATCCTCTTTGACCCCGCGGCATTATTTCCTTGTTTCATGCTTGCTACCACCAGACGCTTTTATTCAGCGTGGGAGAGGTTTTTTGGCAGTGAAAGGGGTTAACATGGCTGCACTTAACTCTTCCAATATTTATAAGCCTCTGAAGTTGGGCAAATAAGACAAAACACCAGAATAAAAAGCCTGATGGTAATAATAAATGAAAAACTACATCATCTCTGTGAGGTAATGAAGTGAAAGGCAGTGGAGTACAAAATAGGCGGGGTGGGTGGAGAGGAGTGAGAGGGATGGGCGGGAAAGGAGATGGGTGATGGGCAGGGAGGGACGAGTACACCCCGTGAAAATGGGCGTTGCAAGAGGGTCAGAAATGTCAGTGGGAACAGATATTTAAGTTCCAGGTGTGTGTAGTGGGAGAAAAAAGGATGGAGTGAGTGAACAAGAGTAGGGATGGGTGGGATGGTGAAGGGTGATGGGACAGGGAGGGAGTGATATACCCTGTGAAGATTGGAACTATTGGTTGTTCGGTATTACGATGTTTAAGACAAAACTACCCCCAGTCTGAAGAAACACAAGAAGGCAGTAGCTAAGCCTGAAGACGCCACAGTACTGAGGGGGTTAATAGAGAATACAGGTACGTAAACAATACAAAATACAGGTAGGTAAACAATACAGAATACAGGTAGATAATACAGAATACAGGTGGGTATGCAATAAAGAAAGCAGGTAGATGAACATTACTGGACACAGGTGGTTAAACAATACAGAACACAGGCAGGTAAACAAGACAGGCGACCCACTCCAACC
The DNA here is from genome assembly GCF_032717465.1 of Coenobita brevimanus. Lineage (NCBI taxonomy): Eukaryota > Metazoa > Arthropoda > Malacostraca > Decapoda > Coenobitidae > Coenobita > Coenobita brevimanus. The sequence continues at coordinate 4,109,980 of NC_136967.1, forward strand.
TACATCCACCTGCATCAATCCATATTAACTCCACTGCAGGCCCGACCTACTCCCAGCTCGACATTTTCCGACCTTTTTTCCCCATGAATATTTGAGTGGCTGGCCAGAGAGTGCAATGACCGTCGCTTGAGAACTTCAGCTACATCACCACAGCTTCACCTACATATACACCTCACACAACAGAACATATATGGGTTGACACAAGACACCTTAGAAAGCAGAACATACAGTATATAGGATTTCCAATTAGCAGGTGAGAAAACAGTAGTACTTTTAGGTAAATAAAATGCGCATGGCTAGATAAACATAAAATACCTGGCACACAAACTAAATACAGCTTGAAAATATAAACGAAAAAATAATGAGATAAATGAACTTCTCTATACAGTTAGGAGGCTCTATCCCGTCATAAATAGTATAGAGTCCTGCCAAAGAGTGTAATGACCGTCGCTAAAGCACCTGACACACACACACACACACACACACACATCGCTCAAAATCGTGGCGTATCGATCTGGAGTGCGAGAGGGAAGCCAAGGTCACTGTGTTAGCTGACTCCTCCCTTCCCTTCCCTTCCCTTCCCTCCCCCTCTCTCCCTCCCATCCTCTGGCTCCTCCCTTCCCTTCCATCCTCCCTCCCTCTGGCTCCTCCCTTCCCTCCCTCCCTCTGGCTTCTCTCATCCCTCCCTCCCTCTCTCCTTTTGGCTCCTCCATTTCCTTCCTCCCTTTGGCTCCTCCCTTCCCTTCCCTTCCCTCCTTTCTTCTGGCTCCTTATTCCCCCCCCCCCTTCTCTCTCTCTCTCTCTCTCTCTCTCTCTCTCATCCATATTCTCCCTACCTTACGTTTCTCTCTCGTGCTCTTTTTCGTCTCACCTTTCTCTCTTCTCCTTCCTCTTCTCCGGAACGAATTCACGCCTCTTTTTTCCCATATTTCTTCTTCCTTACCATCAGTCTCTCTTCTTTTCTTCCACTCTCCACTTTCTCTTTCTCTTATTGCCTCCTTAGCTTTTGGCCTTTTACCTCTCTTACCTCTTTTCTTACATGGGCGCTATGATATTTTTTTCCTCACCCCTCTCTCTCTCTCTCTCTCTCTCTCTCTCTCCCCGTCTCTCTCTCTCTCTCTCTCCCTACCTACTTACCTACCTACCTAACTGTATAATTTTCTATCAGTCTATCCATCTACAAATGAATCTATTTATCTATCTCTCCTTCCAACCTTCCCTCAACACTTCCCTAGTCGTCTATCTATCTATCTATCTATATACCTATCTATTCACTAATTCTTCCCTCAACACCCTTCTTTTCCCCAAATCCTCCCGTATCTTCTATTCCTCCAACCCACTTCCTCCACTCATCTTCCCCTCCTTCAAGTCACACCTCATCACAATCACTTTTTCCTCCCCTTTCCCCTTCTTCTCACCCTGCCAGGAGCCCCCTACTTTCTACCAGCCACCCTCTCATTAATCGCTTATTTTGGCCTGCAGTTTGGTAGCCATGAAATTAAACAGTCAGAAGCCATAACCAGTTCAATCACCCAGTACATTAAGCCATCACGTCCAACATTTCACACAGTCATTCGTTCATTAGGGCTGGGTTTGGATGGGTCGGGCGGCGGCAGGTAATTTTCCAGGTATTTTTTTAGCGTCATACAGGTGTGGGGTAGGGATGGGTGGGGATGGGTGATGTGTGTGTGATGTGTGTGGGTGATGGGTGATGTGTGTGTGTGGGGGGGGTGATGGATGTGTGTGGGGGGGTGATGTATGTGTGTGTGTGTGTGTGTGTGTGTGTGTGTGTGTGTGTGTGTGTGTGTGTGTGTGTGTGTGTGTGTGTGTGTGTGTGTGTGTGTGTGTGTGTGTGTGTGTGTGTGTGTGTGTGTGTGAATAATGTGTCTACTTTCTACTGTTATTCATGTATGTGACCTGTGAAGCAACTGTTTTCATTCTCCATAATGCCAGGCAGGAATATCAACTTTCAATCATTATAACTTCAGCCATGCAGCGCCATAAGGGGGGAGGCGTAGACCATTCACTAGATGTACCCATTTTATTATTTTCTTTTTTTACCTTTTATCTTCCGTTACCGCTGCTGCAAAACAAGCCACACAAACGGCTGTTCTGAACGATGAATGATACTATACTCTTTTCACTTTCACCTGGCATAAAACTGACACCTCTCCATCTTGATTCCTGGCTTGTAACAACTGATAAACACAGGAATATGTTGCTAGTCACGATGAAGTGCTATGGAAAAGATGTACAAGCTGCAGTACCGTCTTATTCGGCCAATATATTACGCAAAATGACTTACAAATGGACGAAAATCTGGGCCAAGTTAAGGTGTAAGTAGCTCTAAGAAAAAAAAAAATAACTAGCAGAAAGACGAAAATCTGGGCAAAGTTATGGAGAAAGTCGTCCTAAAAAATAACTCACAAAAGGGTGAAAATCTGGACCAAGTTAAGGCGAAAATAGTCCTAAAAAATAACTCACAAAAGGGCGAAAATCTGGACCGAGTTAAGGCGAAAGTAGCTCTAAAAATTAACTTACAAAAGGACGGAAATCTGAGCCAAGTTCAGGCGAAAGTGGTCCTAAAAAATAACGCACAAAGGGACAAAAATCTGGACCAAGTTGAGGCGATAGCAGCTCTAACGCAGCAACAGATGACGGGAAATTGAATCATCTACGGAGTCAGGTGCTCATCGGAGTTCAGAACAGCACTCAAACACAGCCAACAGAGCTGATTTTGGAGCCCCCCCCCCCCCGAGTCATTTCAAGCTCCGCCGACTCCTGCGAGATTGTAAAGGTTGGTATGTGGTGCTGTGTTGACGGTGTGAGTGTGTTGGGTAGGTGTCTGTAAAGCTGAGTTTGAATTAGCATAGGTGTGTGTGTGTGTGTGTGTGTGTGTGTGTGTGTGTGTGTGTGTGTGTGTGTGTGTGTGTTTTATGCCTCTCTCCTTCCAATACAACAATTTTTCTCACTCAAAGTTAAACCTCCCTGACATAAGACACTAACATTTAAAGACCAATTAACCTTAAATAAATTACTCCTTACCATAAAAAGTTCCTAAGTGGCTTCCCGTCCCTTAAGGCTCTCAAAATGCTAACAGGAGAGGGAAGGAGACAAATGCTAGCGCGTAACCTTTGCCGTGAAGTCAGTGGGTTATGCTGCAATGCTGAACTTCGTGTATATTTCGCCACACTACTAAGATGAAGGAGTGTATCGGTGTGTGTGTGTGTCCTTGTTATGATTACTGAATACCCTCCTCTGGGCCTCATATTTCGTGTTATGGCTCTAATATGCTCTTCTCTTTCCAGTTTACTCTTCTCTGCATTTCATATATTCGTGTTATGATCAAAATACACGTTTCTTTGTACTTAATATATATTTTTTAATTGTTACAGTGTACTCTTTTCAATACTTTATATTTATCTGTCATGGTTATAATATACTCTTCTCTGTACTCTATATTTTTTTATTTTTTTCATATGGATGATCAGCAAAGTCTGTGTAATCACGAAGTTCAAACACTCAAATTACTCCCTGTCCTACTTTGGGCTCGAACTCGTGTCCATTCGAACAAACCACCTCTCTAACCAGGCGAGGGAAAAGTGGGACTAAGAACATGGGGTGAGCAAGGTGAGAAGAGAGGGAGGGGGGAGGAAAGATAAGAGGGTAGGAGAGAGACAGTGGACGGGTACTGCACAGAGGGGAGGAAGGTGGGAGAGGAAGTGCCGAAGGTGGGGGCAGCGGACAGTGGGGAGGGAAGAGAGGCATAAGGGAGGAAGGGCAGTGACGAGGGTAGAAGCTGGAGATGGGAGGGAGTGAGGATAGGGGCGACAGGACATAGAGGGGAGGGAGGGGGTTAAGAAATGTGACAAGGTTAGGGACTGGAATAACGGGAAAGGGGAGGGGGAAAGAGAGGGGAGAGAGTATGGAGAAGGGAAATTAAGATGGTAAGGATGAGGGTCGGGAGGGGAAGAGGTGAGGAGAACAGCAATGAGGAGGGTAAGGGAGGGGAAATGGGAAGGGAGGAGGGAAGAATAATAGGGAAAATGGGAAGGGAGGAGGGAAGAATAATAGGGAAAATGGGAAGGGAGGAGGGAAGAATAATAGGGAAAATGGGAAGGGAGGAGGGAAGAATAATAGGGAAAATGGGAAGGGAGGAGGGAAGAATAATAGGGAAAATGGGAAGGGAGGAGGGAAGGATAATCCGACGGGGCCACGACAGGATAATAAAGGGAGGATCCTATTGTTTTACGACCTCCTTCATCTGCCCTATATATGTCTTCCTTAACCCGCACCAAAAGGCTATGCTCGGCCCCTAAATACGTAGGCACACCGCTTGTATGTTAGTCGGAACATGCCATTTATATCATCATCGTCATTAGTATCGTGTCTAATGACGTATATATGGGTATACACGTTTCTTATTAGCAGGAACAACATCATCATCATCATCACCATCATCATCATCATCATCGTCACTGTCTTCCTAGTCCTCTTTCCCATTTAAAAATTACGGGTAAGGTAATATCAGGATGGCCATTAATACCACTCATTTATAATACAATGAACCACATAAACATAAAAAAAAAAACATAACAGAAAAATGCAAGTCTCACAGAAAAACGTCACCAGTGGAAGCATCTTTAAAACACAACAGAACACTCAATCAGACAAGGCTAAGCAATGACAAGGAAGATGCCAATCACCTAAGAGAGAGAGAAATGCTGTAGATATAACTCCCTCACTGATAACACGACCAACCACACAATCACACAGGACGATGAGGGCGACAGACAGCGGCCTGGTACAGTTAACAAAGCACCATCAGATCCTTTTCATTTTTGTATGTCAACCTTCTTTGAGATAATGTAGGTTGCAAAATTAAACTGAAGAAATCCAATAACAGAGAGAACTAACTTGATTTATTAGACTCTCATCAGTAAAATAACATAGCATTTATTATCTACACGAAAGATATAAGAAAAATTATGAGGTTTTGGTGTTTATGAGGTTAGATCCGATGTGCCGTATTGAGAGAGAGAGAGAGAGAGAGAGAGAGAGAGAGAGAGAGAGAGAGAGAGAGAGAGAGAGAGAGAGAGGATTATTTGGATTAAGGAAGACAGAGAAAGGAAAATAAATCCAGGAAGAAGAAATGTCACAAATATCATCTCCATAATGGCAGAGTAAACAGTAAAAGAAAAAAGGTACAAAGGAAAATGTCATAACTCTCACTATTTACGACACGAAGGAAGACACACACACACACACACACACACACACACACACACACACACACACACACACACACACACACACAACCACCCACCACCCACACACCCACATCCAGGGCAAAGGAAAACACAATTTGCCTAATCCCAGACGCCCGCCTCGAAGCATATTAGTGGTAATGACTGAGGGCGAGACACGAGAAGCCGAAAACATGTGAGAGGGGGGGACTTTTGGCGTGTTGAAAAATATATATCACAGGCAGAGAAATAAAACAAATTGGAAGTTAGCGTGTGGACAGTGACTCTTGTTAGGTGAGGAAGGGATGGCCGGGCATGCGATGGGGGAGGGGGATAGGGGAGGGATGGAAATGGGAATGGAAGGGAGGGGAAGGGGAAGAGGAGGGAGTTAGCTATAGCTGGTGACGTACGGTGCAGACTGAGGCAAGAACTGAAACGAAAGGATGATAGAAAATAGGGTAAGAGGGAAGAGGAAAGGGGGGAGGGAGAATGTAAGGTAAGGTAGGTGGTAAGGGAAGACGTAAGAGGGTATGAGAGGGGAGAGAAATAGGTAGGGGGGCAGAAGTGGGGATGATACAACGCCAGAAAAGAGCATGCAAGAGATGGTGAAGAGGGAAGGATGAGGTGGAGAAGGAAAAGCAGGGGAGAGGAGGAGGAAGAGGAGCAGGAGAGAAGAAGTGATAGGGATGGGGCGTGGGATGGAGGTATGGGGAGAAAGGACAACAGAAGGTCAGAAAAGAGCATGCAGTAGGGGGTGACGAAGGAGGGAGAAAGGGAACGGGAAGGAGTGAGGGGAGAAGAGATGAGAGAAGATTATTAGGAGTAAACCAGAGGGATAAAGAATGATATATGGCAAAGAAGGGGATGGGAGGGGAGGGAATAGGGTAGGGGGAGGGAGGAGGGATGGGCATGCGAGGGGTGAGATGAAGGGGGTAGAAGGAGAGGAGGGGGGGCAGAGGGGTAGGGAACAAGAGGTCAGGAAAGAGCACGCAGGAGGTGATGAAGGAGGGTGGGAAGGGGAGGAAGAAAAGTAGAACAGGAGAGGGGGCTACAGTGGGGCATGCAATGGGGGGGGGGAGACAAAAGAGAGGTTATGGAAGCAAGAGAGAGAGAGAGAAGGGGGAGGGATTAGGATTAAAAAAGAGGGAGAAAGGATAATCTGCCATAACGCAAAGGAAGGAAAAATTACCTGAAGTGGACCTGAAAGAGAGATGACAATTTACAGAAAAAAAAAAAAAAAGAAGAGGAAGGGGAGAAAGTGGAAACTGGAATGAAGCGTAGGAGGAAAGAATGATGCAAAAAAAGGATGGATAACATAAAAATAAAACTAGAAGGGAATAAAGACGGGAGGAAGGGAAGGAATGAAGGAAGGAAGGGAAGGAAGGAAGGAAGAATGGATGGAAGGAAGGACGGACAGAGAGGAGAGGAGGGATGAGCAGACAGAGAGAAGGAATAATATACATGAAAGCAGAAGCAGAAAGGAGAACACTTCCCAAAGCAGACAGTGGAGTGCTGGGGGAGAGATGAATGAGAGGAGAGAGAGTTATGAGAGAGGAAAGAGACATGGATGAATAGGAGGGGAGGAGAGTAAAGAGTGAAAGAGAGAACAATTTGAAGAACACCAAAGGCAGAGAGGAGAAAGGGAAAGAGGGGAAGACAGAAGAGGATGAGGGAAAAGTGATAAGCGAGGAGAGGAAAGAGGGAGAGGGAAAGAAACGAGGAACAGGAAATGAATAAAGGATAAAGGAAAGGAAAGAATAACAGGATGGAGGAGGAGGAGGCAGAAAAAGACAACGCTACGGTTCTACACCCTTTCCATAACACTTCTTCGTGACTAGCCCCATATACTAGGGTTAATCTACTGTTACATCCCAGCATTCAACGAGAGAAGGCAAATTTAGGCCAGGTCAGAGTAAAAAGACTATAGCTGAGGTTACGTAGGGGGTCAAAGGTGGAAGGGATGGCGTGTGTCCAGTGTCTTATTGCTCAGGTAAGACTTGGCTACCTTTCCAATCACCCGCCATCCCTCTTCTTTTGCCGTAATCCACAAGAAATCATGATCTCGTAATTTTCTGTGTTGGTTCTTCCTCGTCCTTTTTCTCTAGTGTTTTTCTTTATTATCCTTCCAATTACCAGCTTTATTTTCTTTCTATATTACCTTTCCAATCACTCATCAACCCTACATCCTTCTCTGTAACCACCACGAAATCATGAAGTAATTTTCCCTCTCTTGGTTAATAAGGACGCTGCTTCCCTATTACCTCAATATATTACCTTCACCTTTACAATCCCTTTCTGTATTACCTCTCCAACCACTGTCTTTCCAATCACCCAATCACCTTACCTACTCCTGATCAGCAAAAAATACAACAATAATTATTTCCTTTTTGGTTCTTACAGGTGATACACTACCTACTTTTTTTATATTATCATTCCAATCACTATATATTCAATCATTAAGCCTACTCCACTCTCTCTCTCTCTCTCTCTCTCTCTCTCTCTCCACAAACCCGTAATTTCCTCACTATTGGTTCATACTGTACATTATCTTCTCCTGTACTACCATATCTTATATATTTCATTCTCCTTCGGCAAGAGAGAGAGAGAGAGAGAGAGAGAGAGAGAGAGAGAGAATCTTACACTGGATGGCCGAGTGAGGGCAAAATCTAACTGACATATTCTCATCATAAAATAAAATCGTGTGTTAGAAGCAAGAATTAAATTTCCAAGATGTCCACGAGCTGAAGGGGTAAGTCAGCACCTAAAATTCCTCATCTATAATTCCATAAACACTTCTCACCAGCAAAAATGTCTATAAATATAAAACTAAACATTCTAACTCAACATTTACAACATTTCTCGGTATCGGTTCTATTCTTGGTAATAACACCGTCGATACTGAAGCTAAAAATGTTATTCTTTTATTCTTTTATCTTCATCACTCACTCAATGTTTCTCGTATCCACTCCCACGCGACTCTCTCTCTCTCTCTCTCTCTCTCTCTCTCTCTCTCTCTCTGCTAAAGTACATTACGGTCTTTGCTTTAAATAGTAATACCTAGGCAATTACACACCATTTTAAAAATATATGAACATTACAATTTAAGCTATGTACTCCCCCCTTCCTCTCTCTCTCTCTCTCTCTCTTCCACATACATCTAATTCTCTTCCGCTTTCCCCCTCTTTCCATTTCATTTGTTGGCTCAAGCATTTTATCACTTTAACTCACTCTCTCCCCCTGTCAGTCTTTCCCCTTCTCCCTCTCTCACTCTCTCTTTTTTTCCACATCTCCCTTTACTCTCCCCCTTTGTCTAACACTCTTCATTTCTGTTTCCATCCCTCTGTCTTTCTCGTCATCTGTCTTTCCGTCTCACACTCTTTGTTTCTGTCTGTCTGTCTGTCTGTCTCTCTCTCTCTCTCTCTCTCTCTCTCTCTCTTTCTCCTTTTTCAATCCCTCTCTTTAATTTCCCATTTCTTTCTTACTCATTCTTCTGTCAACATTTATTCGACGTCTCTCTCTCTCTCTCTCTCTCTCTCTCTCTCCCTCTCTCTCACACACACACACACACACACACACACACACGCACAAGCACATACACACACACACACACACACACATTACCACTACATAAACTCTCCTTTTATTACCCTTTCTCCCCCTGGCCTCTCTCATTCTCCCCTCTCCTCCTCACCCCCTCCTCCTAATCCTTTTGTCTCCACCACACAAACCTTTCCTCTAATTTTCTCCCCTCCCCTCCCCTCCCTCTCCCCTCTTTCATTCTCTCCCCTCTCTCTCTCATTTCGTTTTACACCCTTTCCCCTCACTCACCCCCTCACTCCCCTCTCTCATTCTCTCTTCATTCACTCTCACCCAATCCTGTTGTCTCCACCACGCAAACCTCTCCTCTAATTCTCTCTCTCTCTCTCTCTCTCTCTCTCTCTCTCTCTAAACAGCCCACCACGCAACTCACTCTTCCTCAAGCGGCCACAGTAGCTTCACTTGGCCACCCTCTCACGCAAGGCAACTCACACTAACACACTAACTCACTCTCAAAACCACACACTAGAACACTCCCTCACATTAACACTAACACACTGCCTTACTAACACACCGATTCACACTAACAGACTGTCTCACACTAATACACCATCATATTGAATGACACTGACACACTGACTGGTTCATACTGGTACTCTCTCACACTACCACACTGATTATTTCACCTTATCACACTATATCACACTGTCACACTGGCTGCTACTTTCTCACACTATCACATTATCTCACACGAACACATTATCTGATACACTCACACTTTTTTTCACACTACCACAAGCTTACACCAACAAATTCATTCTCACTTTCACACTTAAACTACCAAACTTATTTACACTACAGCAATCACACTACCACACACTCACATTACCACACACTCACACTACCCACACTCATATTACCATACTCTCACACTACCACTCACTCTCATCCTACCACACACTCACACTACCACTCACACTACCACACACTCTCACCCTTCCACACACTCACACTACCACTCTCACCACACACCACAATCATACTACCACACACCCACACATTCACACTACCACTCTCACCACACACCACAATCACACTACCACACTTTTCCACACTACCACACACACACCGTCCCACATCAGGCTAATTCGTATAAAACACACTAGACAGTTTCACTCCATTTCATTATACACTAACAATTTTAACTCTCTCTCTCTCTCTCTCTCTCTCTCTCTCACGCACACACACACACACACACACACACACACACACACACACACACACACACACACACACACACAGAATCAAAAGCTTGGAATATAAGTGGAATACGTGAAACAAACACATACATATGCAAAATGATATTGTAATTTATACGAGAAACATGCATAGGTTTGGGGAGAGAGAGAGAGAGAGAGAGAGAGAGAGAGAGAGAGAAATAACATCAAAACTGGAAGAATAAGCCATAAAAAACAAAACAAAAAAAAAACATTAAAACTGAACAACATACATAAACCATTTCGCTCAAACATCCACTTCTTCAACAAAGGGCAACAAATCTTCCCTTTACAACACCAAACAAGACAGGACCGAACCCCTCATAAACTGGTCTTGGTCTCAGTACTTCGCCTGTCAGACTGGATGAGATATGCGTGGGTAGTGAGTGCTTCAAGACAGGGAATTTGCCTAGTTCTCATCACACTGCCTTCTAATTTTAAAAAAGAGGTGAAGATCGTGGTACTGTTTCGAATATACGCTTCACGAATTAGAGCTACGGATAACACGAACAAAACTTATGCCGTGACTACAAATGAAAATACTGTTATCATCATCATCATCATCATCACCACCACCGTATTCCCTAAAGTTATAAATAGTATGAGTATGATGCTTGTACCAACCACTTCGTTCGCTAGCCTAAAAAATGCTCCCTCTTCAGTGACCGTATAATCAGTAGGGTATTCGCCGTATGACTTTGGCTGCGATCTACGTCTAAAAATGCAGTGAAACGGACCCAAGAAACACCACTTTCACTCACTGGGGAAGTAATCTGCCCCCTCCCAGTGCTTCATGCTTGGGTACAGGCGTGGAAAGCTTTTGGAATGCAGGATGAGATGTGTATGTGGAAATTGGAGAGGTTATGTTTTTCTGTGGGTAAAATGCAAAATCATTCAAAGTGTTCGTATTATTGTTTCACTTTCGTCCACGTCAGTTTTGCAAGTGTGTGTGTGTGTGTGTGTGTGTGTGTGTGTGTGTGTGTGTGTGTGTGTGTGTGTGTGTGTGTGTGTGTGTGTGTGTGTGTGTGTGTGTGTGTGTGTGTGAGAGAGAGAGAGAGAGAGAGAGAGAGAGAGAGAGAGAGAGAGAGAGAGAGAGAGAGAGAGAAAGAGAGAGAGAGAGCCATCCAGTGGTTTGAAGACCCAACATGAATTAAGCCAAGGTGATCAGCACATTGAATCGAATCCCCAAATGGTATCAGGAGATTTTCTGCTTAATTCCACTACGAAGCTGGCCAGTCATCTCCCCCTAAATCCAGGACTCCGATTGCCTAAACCCGTATTCTGTCGGTTAAGGAAGCTCCCTAACGCCTTTTCCTAAGCGATTTATTCTGCTTATTACACCTTATCGTCTTATTCAGTGTTACATAAATCCATCACACATCACCACACACTGCATAAAGTACACAAGGTTATTTACCGGGCATATCCAAAAAAATAAATCGCAAAGGAAGAGGTGTTACGGTGAATACGAATCCTAGTCACTGGCCCCCGAACCTCCAAGGGCTTACGTGTGAGTGGCTGATACCGTTTTGATAGAGTGCATAGCAATCACGGGGGAGGGGGGGAGGGATTCAGGTGGAAGCGAGAGAGAAAAGTTTGGCAGTGGAGGGAGGGCTGGCGGTCGATACAACACCTGAGGGAGGAGAGAGGGAGGGGGGGAAATAGCAGGGGAGGGGGAGGGAAGAGGGAAACAGCAGGGAGAAGGGAGGAAGGAAATCGGAGGAGAGGGGGTAGGGGGACATTGAGAAGAGGGAGAGAAGGGAGAGTGGCGGGAGGTGAGAGTTGGAAGGGGAGGAGGGAGAGAAGGTAGGGGAGGGGGAAGGGTAAGGGAAGGAGAGGGGAGAAGGGTAAGAGAAGGAGAGGGGCGAAGGGGGAGAAGGAATAGGGGGAGAGGGGGAGGAAAAGGGGTGGAAGTGGTGAACATTCCCCTCTCACCTCACGGGTTTGTTTGTGTGCCACCGGTGAGGCGTAGGGCAACAAGGGGAGGGGGGGGAGGGGAAGGGGAACTCTATTACCCCTTCTTGGCTCAGCTGTCAGGAAGTGTGATGTCACGAGGAAGTGTGATGTCACGAGGAAGTGTGATGTCACGAGGAAGTGTGATATCACGAAGAAGTGTGATGTCACGAGGAAGTGTGATGCCACGAGGAAGTGTGATGCCACGAGGAAGTGTGATGCCAAGAGGAAGTGTGATGTCACGAGGATGTGTGATGCCACGAGGAAGTGTGATGCCACGAGAAAGTGTGATGTCACGAGGAAGTGTGATGCCATGACGAAGTTTGCTGTCACGAGGAAGTGCGGTGTTCAGCATCTCTCCCCATTTCATGTAGTGTAGTAGTCGCAACGCCAGGCTCATCTCAATGTAAACCCAATGGACTGCAGGTTGAAGTTTCCCCTCTCCTGCAGTCCACCATCCTCCTTTCAGGGGATAGGGAGGAAATTGGGGGACCATTATACAACCGGGCAGTTCCACCTCCCGGCTATACCGGTGCCACGAAATGAAGGCGTCCCTCTCCAGTACTTCATGTAGTACAGTATCGGGAGACTGGAGATAAGATGAATAAAATATAAAATACGTCGCCGGAGTGAAGGGATCAAGGAATGTGTGTGTGTGTGTGTGTGTGTGTGTGTGTGTGTGTGTGTGTGTGTGTGTGTGTGTGTGTGTGTGTGTGTGTGTGTGTGTGTGTGTGTGTTAAGGCTGGCAATGATGTAAATGCAAAGATTTGTGAAAAATGTGGAGTAAGAAAACAGAACTGATGGTTGACACTGTAATATCTACTGGTGGACAAATGCAAAACAAAGAAAAAGCCCATCTCACCTTTGTAACATGTCGAAGAAACAAAAGACAGGAAGGAGAAAGAAGGAATGGGTACAGCTGTAGACGAGATGAGGGGGTGTGGCAGGGACGATGAGGGTACGCATACACTGGGAAGATAGCGACAGACTCTGCTCTTACTGTAGTAGATTTAAGTGGCACAATTACTGACAATGATTATGTCCTTCAAGGATATTAGCTTAGCCAGCATACAGTCAACACGATATGGTTCACATCTATTATTCTTACATGCTCACCAACAAAGTCTCCCTTCCAACATAAGTTCATATAGACAGCTTTCTATTTATGCTATGAATAAACAAAATAAAAAAATATATATGATTAAAATACCTAGTCTGATAGTGGGCATAAATATAATAAGGGACGTCATCGTACTGAGGGGGATCAGACTCGATCAGGTTAGAGCAGAATCTTAAAATGCTCTTCTTAAAAAAGTTGTTATCAATTTCACGAGAACAGATTCAATTTGCAGGTATATTGGTGCATGTAATGGAATTATTTGTGCCATTACAAGTGAAGAACTCACCCTCGAATTTTTACCCAGGTGGCGAAGTGCTCTGTGATAATAAGAGAAATATTATATATATATATATATATATATATATATATATATATATATATATATATATATATATATATATATATATATATATATATATATATATATATACTGTATACTCAAAATTCCAGGTGTGGCTTATTTTAACGTAAATTTTAATTATTTTCTTGCGATCTATCGTCTAATTCTTATTACCTGCTTCCTACCTCCCGACAGTTCTTCGAATTTTTTCCAGCCTCAAGACAACTGCACTCAGCCCTTTTAGTCTGATGACGTAATTTACATAAAATTTCAGTAGCTACAATACCAGACAATTTTATTCACTTTGGGAGAGGTCACTGGTAGTGAAGGGGTTAATGATGGCGTATATATAAAACCCCTACAAATGAAAAATCCACTCCTAACCCCTTTAAAATCGTCTGAAGATAGCAAGAATATAATAAAATAAAAAAATAAGCCAACGACGTGAAGGAGTTAAGAAGGAACACTGACGGTCAGGATTAAGAATGATCTCTTTTAACCCTTTCTCTACTGTGACGATTTTTTTATTTTAGTTTCCTACCATTACGATTTTCCATTTCCATTTTTTTTACCAACACCGCATGACTGTTTTACTTAACTCAGGGAACACTTTATCGTAGTGAAAGGGTTAAACATTTCCTTACTATGGTGACACTTGGATCTCTAATTCGGGTACTAAAAAAAATAAAAAAAAAAAGGAAAAAGAGAAAAATGAAAAAAAATCCCACACATCACTTAGATTTGTCCTTTGGCTCACTAAACACCGGTATATATTGGATGATGATGATGATGATGATGATGATGATGATGATGATAATGATAATGATGATGATGATGATGTGATGATGATGATGAAAAGCAGGGATTTATGTTGGGGTTAAACGACGACGACGACGACGATGATGATGATGATGATGATGATGAGAGATAAAAATAGATGACCTATATTTGATGAAGAGTAGGCGGTACTGATTATGTAGTGTTGATTGTGCAGTATTCATTTTCTGTATTTATCCCGGGAATAACCTGGGGTTATGGCGAGAGAGAGAGAGAGAGAGAGAGAGAGAGAGAGAGAGAGAGGGGTCATAGACTGGAGGAAAACTTAGTGGAAGTGAGAAAAGGATAAGAGTAGGAAGGGGACAAGTTGGAACCAGAAGTTGAAATAAAAATAAAGCAAGAATGAGTTAAACAAGAGTGTAAGGGAGAGGGATGAGGGGTCAGAGGTGAGAAGGGGAGGCTAAGGGGGGGCAAGGGAGAAGAGAGAGAGAGGGGCAAGACGGGCGAGGATGGAGTGAAAGGGGGAGGAGGGGTAGGGTGGGGAGTGAGGGCGAGAGGGGCAGAGGGAGGAGATGGGGTGCGAAGGGGAAGACGGGAGTGATGGGGTGGGAAGAGGGGAAAGGTGAGAGAAGGGCTAGAGGGTCAAGGGGGGGGGGGAGGCTAGGGGGGCCGGGGGGGCAGGGGGGCGAGAGGAGGGTGTCAGCCAATAGCACATCGACCGACATAACCTTCAGACGATAAACAGGAAGGAAGTGCAGTGGTTTCTTAGGGTGAAGTAACTCTCTCTCTCTCCGTCCCCTGTACTTCATTTTCCTCTCCCCTCTTTCCCTCCCCGCATAATAATCCTTCTCTACCCTACGACCACAACACTCTCTCTCTCTCTCTCTCTCTCTCTCTCTCTCTCTCTCTCTCTCTCTCATCAGGAGCAGAAATCGAGTCTAGAGGAACATAAGTAAGAGAGGATATGGTTACAAAAATGAGATGAAGAGAAAAGAAGAGTAAAAATGTACGAACAACGTATAACTCTCTCTCTCTCTCTCTCTCTCTCTCTCTCTCTCTCCACAATTCTTGACCCCCAACAAAGTAATCCCATTCTCCCGTGACACGCCAAGACAGACCTTAATCTTAAATACCTCAACACCAACATCAAGAAATAAGATATCAAATTACCTGAAGCCCTCACAACACACTCCCCATTTCCGGACCTCCACCTAGCTAATCCCATTTTAGTAACACGCGACAAGATAGGATTACTCTTCACTACGGCTCGATCTTTGGAGGAGGAAAGTAGGATTTACAAAAGGAGGATGATAAGAAGCAAACAAATCAAAGGAAACCAATATAAAAACAGAAAAAATAAAATAAAAATAAACAGGTGCCCAGGGGAAGAAGAGGACACAGGTAAAAGAAAAAGAGGAATGAAAAGAAAGAGGAAATGACGAGAGGGAAAGAGGAGGACGCGAAGGAGGAATGATTATGAAGTCAAGATAAAAGAGAAGAAGGAGAGATCTAGTTAGTCGTCGTCCTTTCATCTGAGGAGGTGAGACGGGTGGAGGACAGGAGGAGGGGAGGAAGGGGAAGAGCAAGGGAGGAAAAGAGGCCGGAAGGAGAGTGGGGACGGGGAGAACAGAAAGGGACAAAAACATTATTAATAATTATAAAAAAAAAAAAAAAGTAACACCGAAGATGATGAAGCTACAAAATGGCAAAAAATATTACCGTATATAATGAACGAAAAACGGTGGACATGAGCGTTGAGGAAGTGCACAAAAGACGACACAGGTTAGACACAATTCTGAGATGATTAGGTACACGAATAGGGTCAAAATACTGTGTAAATAAAAAGAAGAACTATGACTGTGATACAAAGACAATGAGAACAAAGGCTAGTGAGATTATAGCGTGTGTGTTTTAAACTGACGAAGATCCCTAACCCCTTTCAGCTCAGTTCATGGTCAAGTGTGGTCAGACTGGTAGGTTGATCTGAACAGTAACTAAGGAGATTCAGTCTTAACTCATACTTAAAGGCTCATCGTATTTCATGCAAACAACATAGTATTCAAGTAGTGGTTTTCGGCGTGGTCCAGTTGCATCAAGTGTATATATATTGGCCAAAAAAATCGCATCGAATTTCGTGAAACCAGAATTTAGGGTGCAAACTGGGGGAGTGGTCCAGTTCCATCATGTGAAAACAAACCAAGTATGATAATGTCAAGAGGTGAGCTAGTGCACGTACCCGGATGGCTTGTATGTGGTTTAGCTGAGACTCTCCAACCCACCACCCGTCGCCTTTGATCTCCTGCCTCTGAGGGGACACATGCAACCTAATCCTTCTTTCCTCCACCTCGCCTCAAAACCCCATCCCTCCATCCCTTCCTCCCCTGTCGCCCCTCAGAGCTAATGGGTAAACAAACAGGAAAGCTGTAGGGCGGTGAATGGGTTTAGGGAGAGGGGGGGGGGATTGGTGGTGGTCTTAATTCCAAATGTCAGAGTCACTAACAGAGTTCTTCTTGCAAGAATTCGTTCAACTAATACAGAGATTTCATCCACTGTCAATGTCGCACAGTGCGTTTTGGCCTGTTTCGTAGACAACACTCTCTTAAAGCAAATACTTCCTCGAAAATTAAACTTACGTACGCAAGAAAACAGAATCTAAGGATGGATGCCAGTAAAGACTGTACCACCCAAATGATGCCAAAAGAAAGCCTAATCAACACGTCCATCTCGATAAGCAAAGACGCACTGCGTCTGAACAATCAGTGGTAGTAGGTAGAGGGAAAGACAGACTGAAGAAGACTCCTAAATAGTTAACCAATTGTGTACAGGATGTACAGTAGGCTACTAAAAATACCAATATCTCTTGCAATGAAGACTTGGATGGAAAAGAAGTATATAGGTGAATACTGAAAGGTGGTGCGACCGCGCCTTAAAAGGAAGATGCATAAATATAATATCTCCATCTCATCACAACAAAGATGGCTTGTACTAGAATCCATACAGAAGGTGACGTGTGCAAGCTGAAGTGGACCTGTCCTTTGTTAGTGTGTCGTAGGTGGACTAATAATGGATTCTGAGTACGAAGACACTTTTCATATCTACTTCTTTTCGCTTCTTGTTCTCACTGATCGGGACAAAAACATATACATCGTCCTTTTTGACAGGAAAATTCGGCTCGGTTTAATCAGAGACATTTTTTACAGTGCTCTATTATTGCTTCCGCTTTATCTACTCTTCTCCTGTCGAGCCATCACGCGTTGCACTCATTACAGATTGAAAAAAATGTCTTCACTATCGAGCTGTTTGATTTACGTTCTTCCTTTAGGCGTGAGATCCAACAAAAGCCCAATAACGTACTAAATCATTCTTTGGCTCCTATCTCTTGAATTCAGTATAATATCGTCTTTTTGTATCAAACCGACAACACTCCTTCCGTCCCAGAGCCAGTTCAAAGCTTAATAAAACTCGCCTGGAGATCTGTCGTGCTTTTGTAGCCACAGGTTCATCGGAATCTGAACCCAGTGGACTACAGGCTGAAGTTGCACCTCTGCTGCAGCCCACCATCCACCTTTCAGGGGATACGGAGATGAGGTTCAATTGTATAACCGGGCAGCTCCACCACCCGGCTATACCAGCGCCGCCACACGAAGGCGTCCCTCTCCATCACCTGTGGATCTCCTAAGCTACATAGTCATTGTCTGTTGGCAGCAAGAATTTAATGGAAGGAAATTATATTATACTGGAGGGATTGATTGAGATTGCTTTCAACCCATTAAAACCAGCAAAGAGGTGCAGGGGGGACGGGGCTCCTTCCAAGTTTATAACAAGTCTTTAAGGAGGGGGAATGAATTTAATGTAAAGGATGCAAGTTGTGTATTATTAAAAAGAAAAAAAAAAAAACTATGAACGAAACATGGGGGATATGAAAGCTCAAGCCAATATACAGTATAAGAAAGTGCAGAGCTTGTAAATACGTTAATATGACTAGGATAAACATTTCTCCTCTACCATGCCACGACATACATAGAACAATAATCAAACACTTCCTAATCCAGCATTTTTTTTTTTTTTCCTCCGCCACAAATTTCATGCAAAATTCGTAGCCTATAAAAGGAGAAATAAAATCCAATATCGGTAAATATCAAAATTAGTAAATATCAAAACTTATTTTTTAAAGAAATCGTCAGACCAAAAAAAAAAAACATCGTCCCCTGATTAAAAATAAATCCATCAAAAAAAAAGGGAAAAAAATCGTCCACATAGTAAAAAAAAAATATTAATCCAAATTCAAAGAAAAAAATCGTCCGCATATTAAAAAAAAAAAATAAATCATCCACCAAATTCAGAAAAAAGAAAAAATCATCCGCATAGTAAAAAACAAAAATCATCCACCAAATTTTTAAAAATCGTCCGCATAATAAAAAAATCATCCACCAAATTCAAAAATGAAAAAATCGTCCTCATACTAAAAAAAAAAAAATCGTCCTCATACTAAAAAAAAAAAAATCATCCGCCAAATCCAAAAAACGAGAAAAACGAAAATAAAAAAAAAAACTGGGTACGCATATTCTGAACTCATTAATCCAATTGCATCGTTATATCAAAAAATACATTGGCTTCAAAGGGGAGTTCCGATATGCCTCACACACACCGGTCGCCCTATAGCCTTGTGTTAGACCGTGTGTGTGTGTGTGTGTGTGTGTGTGTGTGTGTGTGTGTGTGTGTGTGTGTGTGTGTGTGTGTGTGTTACCCTGTACTATGCACCATGTGTGAGAGGGAGGTTGTGGTGGAGAAAAGTGAGAGAGAGAGAGAGAGAGAGAGAGAGAGAGATAAATAGACAGATTTCCTGAAACACAGACAGACAGGTCGACAGACAGGTAGACAGATGTATAAATAGATGGACAGACAGAAATAAGACAAACATAGCTAGATAGATACAGATAGATAGACAGATACATAGATAGGATAGATGGATAGACAGACTGATTAACAGAGAGATACACCGATAGATAAACAGACAGATAGAAGGACAGACAGGCAGACAGACAGCCAGAAATAAAAGAAAGGGGAGACAGAAACAAAGTGAGAGAAAAGAGAAAGAGAAGGGGAGACAGAGGGGGACTATAAAAAAAAAAAAAAAGGTAAGAAGCCGGAATTAAAAGAACCTACTGTGTTCACTGAGCCAGCAAGGAAGAAAGGGATTATCCACACAAGAGCAGAGAGGGGGACGCAGACCCCCTTTGGGACCAGGACCCCCCCCCTTTTTTTTTTACTCCTGCCAAACGATTTTATTTTGCATGGGTTAGAGAGAGAATTAATTTTAAGATAGTGTCCATTAGTGTGATTGGTCTATTTTTTTCTATATTTTTTTGTTACTGTAGGGCGATTATTTTGTGTGTGTGTGTGTGTGTGTGTGTGTGTGTGTGTGTGTGTGTGTGTGTGTGTGTGTGTGTGTGTGTGTGTGTGTGTGTGTGAGAGAGAGAGAGAGAGAGAGAGAGAGAGAGAGAGAGAGAGAGAGGCGTGTCAGACAGCCATTAACCTTGACTGGGCGTTAACCCCTTCAGTGGACTAGCTACTGTATTGTCATTAGAGTTGGTTTGTGGTAGGTATGAGTCTCCTTGGTTACTAGTCAAATTTACCTTCCAGTCACTTGGTCATTAACTAAGCTGAAAAGGGGTTGGGGTCCTTTGCCAGATAAAACAGAAAAGATAGTTCCATACTTTCTCTCTCTCTCTCTCTCTCTCTCTCTCTCTCTAAAATTTTCTCTTTCTTCCTCTTATCTATGTAGGCAATCTCAGGTACGTCACTATTGCTATTATTATTATATTTATTTGTACATAATTGTTAGCTTTACTGAAGATAATACTAATAGTAATAGTAGTAGTAGTAGTAGTAGTAGTAGTCGTAGTCGTAGTAGTAGTAATAATAATAATAAAAGTAATAATAAAGATGATGATGATGATAATAAAAAATCGTAATAATGTAATAATAATAATAATAATAATAATAATTATTATTATTATTATTATTATTATTATACCATTACCACCAACAAAACTAGCATGGCCTAAAAAATAACTAAAAAAAAAAAGAATAAGTGATCCATATATCTAAATAACGAACCTACATCTTAAAATAGCACCTGAAGAAAAACCTGAGGAGTTACGTAAGGAGTTCTTCCCACCCTAACCCTAACTTTCCTCAACTCGATCACCTTTCCACTTCCTTATCGATTTCCTCTCCCTTCCCTTCCCTTCCCTTTCCTTCCCCCTCTCCCTTCCCCTCCCTTCAACTTAACCCTGTTTCTCTATTCTTCTTTTCCTCTTCATTCTTTCCTCTCTCCTCTCCTCCCTTTCCGTTCTTTCTCCAGTCTCTCCTTCACCTCTCTTTCTCTCCCTCCTATTCCTTTCTTCTCACTTCACCTCCTTTCCCTTTCCATGATCTCTCTTGTCATCCCCTTTTTTCACACATTCTTTCCTCTCCTTTCCCTTCCCTTCCCTTCTAATTGATTTTCTTGCCTTCCCTCCCCTTCTTATTTTTTTGTACCGTGGTTTGTCTTTCCTTCCTTTCTCTCTCTTTCCCATCTCTTCTCCTTCCTCTCAATTCCTTTCCCCTTCCTTTCTCCTCCCTCCCCTCCTCCCCTACAACATTAACCTTTTCTTCATTACAAGTACTGCAGAAAAGAGACACTGGCTGGTAATGTAGTCGGTATAAGGTGCTCCCTAACACTTCTTCCTTAGCAATTTATTTTCGGATATTGTTAGTTAATATCCTTTTGTGCGTTACTGGTGCAGATACTGGAAAGATTATGTAACACAGAAGAGGAGAGTCAGGTGTAATAAACGAAATACACTATATGGGAAAAGGAGTCAGGGAGCTGAGTCTGGCGATGCTGGAAGGATTTATGTAACACAGAGGAGGACGGTAAGGTGTAACAAACAAAATAAATCTCTTAAAAAAAGGTATTAGGGAGCTTCCTTAACCGATGAGAGTACGAGCCACAGTGTACTAGGCATCAAAATACCTTATCACGCTGGCTAATATACACAAACCAAAGGACTGCCAACTAACCTACATTTCTACCCCAGGTCGTCCCTTTAAAAAATACGGAGAATGACCTTTAATCACGACCACTGTACCTTGGCCCAAACAACGCACAAACCTCCTTAAACCACGGGCGGCACCTCAAATAAACACGAACACGTTTTGCTGGTACAGTTTATTTTTGTGATGTCCCTTCCGTTTTGCTCGTTAAATACTATACTCCTCTTACTCTATCCTGGCCCAAAACTATCTCTCCACCTTGAATGCTGAGTTGTACCAATCAATTAACACTAGTATATGATGCTAGTCACGAAGGAGAACTAAGAAAAGGATACAGAGCAGTCCCATTATCTCTTTCTGCCACTGAGCTACGAGAAATAAGCAGCAAAAGGACGAAACTCTAGGCCAAGTTAAGGTCAAAGGACTGTAGCTCATTCACGACCAATATGGCGTACTTTCACATATACACAACACAAACCCTCTTAACCCTCAGGGGAAAATGAACACGTTTTGCTGGCTTTCATTTCTGGGTTCCATCCGTTATGCATGTAAAAAAACAACTCATTTAAGGCCATCATTACACACCTGCACCTAAACACAACACACACCTCCTTAACCAACGGGGTGTCTCTTAAATATACACGAACAAGTACTGGAGAGTTTTGGGTTAAATTTCGTGTGCGTGTAAAATATTAACATGCAAAATACTAACACACCATAATTTCACCTCTATACACAGCATAAATATCTCTGCCTATCCTTAGACTGCCCTAGCTTCTCTTCAGCTTAAATCCCTCATTCCTACGATTTTTTTTTATGTGAGGCTTTTAAAGTGCTGGGATTTGATCAAGGCGATTAAATATTGCCCTCATCAATCCCTTCACTACGAGATGTCTCCTTTCAACAACATCAAAACCGTCCGTTACGTAACCAAAGACTATCGTTCAGAAAAGGCTATAAAGCTCCTCAGACGTTAATAAAAAATTATAAGTTCTTAATTCACAGTCAAGGAGTTATTCAAGACAGAGTTTGGCTTTTTTTTTTTTACTGCACTGGGTTTCTATAACAGTAATAAATTCGTGTATCATTAGCTGCGTCATAAACACAAATCATATTTCTCGGGCGAAGGATTCAACCTCTGGAAAGCCTACAAATAAACACGAAGAGACAAAACAAATAACACAAATGACGACACAAATAACCATAGTTTTCATGAACTCTGTCACCTCTCGCTTTCCTTATCGATTCTTTCTCCTTTCCCTTCCCCTATTTGCTCTTCCCTTTCCCTCCGCGATCTTTTCTTCCTTTCCCTTCCCTTCCTTTCCCCTATCTTTTCTTTCCTTTCCTTCCTCTGTATGTTCTTTTCTTCCCTTTCTTTCTCCTTTCTTTTTCTCCCTCTCCTTTTCTTGCTACTTCCTTCCCATCCTTCCCTTTCCTTCTCTTAGCGTGCCACTCACCCTCAAGAGACACCAATTTGCCGCTAATACCCACCGACCATACTGAATACATGCTAGAGTCATTTTTATTTTCAGACCAGGCATGTGTCTTGAACGAACACGGGCAAACATGACTTGCGAACTTCAGATACCATCCTAACAGTTGCAGTTGTAGCACCAGTTTCATCTGAAACGTGAACATGGTGGACTGCAGGCTGAAGTCGCCCTCCTCTGGCAGTCCATCATCCTCATTTTGAAGGACAGGGAGGGGAACTGGGGGACGTTTGCATAACCGGGCAGTGAAGTTACCCGGTTATATCGGTGCCACCACATGAAGGCGTCTCTCTCCTCCAGCACTGTGAACGCAAACAAGCAAGCAGGCTACCCATGAATAAAAACAAGACCCACCTTTGGCCATACCAGCCTCTTCGCACCCAGAACTCAAAGGGGGACCAGTGGGTAAATTAGACGGTCGCATGTCGTAGTCAGGGGGAAAGGCTGGGTTCGTGCTCCTTGTCATTCACGGTTCTATTTAACAGGTAGGCGTCTCTCTCAAATGAACACGAACAGACAACACCATAAACCCAGCACCAGTACCCAGCCACCCCGTGTATATTACGAGGGAACCATTTTATTTGCTAGGGGAACACGAAGGCAGGGCTGGTGATCACGCGAACTCTCAGAAGCGATGTGGGTCAACCTGCCTTGTTGGAGGGGAGATATGGAGAGAGGAGGGGGAGTGATGGGAGGGAAAAAGAGGGTAGAGAGAAGGAAGAAAGTAAGGGAGGGAAGGAGAGAGGGAGGGGTGAAGGAGGGGAAAAGAGGGTAATTGGAAGGAAAAAAGTAGGGAAGGGAAGAAGAGAAGGAGGAATGAAGGGTGGTAAAAGAGGATGGAGGGAAGGAAGAAAGTAAGGCTGGGAGAAAAGGAGAAGGAGTGGCTGGAGGGGAAAGAGGAACAGTCCGTCTTGGAGGATGGGAGAAATGGCAAGAGGAAAAGGGACAGGGGAGAAAAGTGGAACGGAGGGAAGGAGGAAAATTGAGAAGGGGAGGGGAAAGGAAAGATAAAAGAGAAGTGTGAGGAAGGAGGAGTTGAGGGGAAAGATGGGCAGGAGATGACGAGGACTCCTCACCTTGACGAAGAGGAAGCAAGAGGAACAGGGCGGAAGGAGAGAGGAGGGAGGAAAAAAAAAAAGGACGGAAGGATGGGGGAGAAGGAGTGGGAGGAAAGTTGAGGGAAAGGAGGCAGGGGAAGGAGTTCACGTGAAGTCTTAGAAGATATGTAGGTCACCCCGTCTTGGCGAAGGGGTGAATGAGCGAGAGGAAGAGAGACGCGAGGGAAAAAAATAGAGAAACGGAAGGATGGAGGGGAAAAAAGGAGTACGAGGAAGAGGAGGGAGAGGGAAGGGTGTAAATGAAGACCGTGAGGGAGGAAGATGATCGTGTGAGAGATGACATTAAAATAATAACGAAGGGAATGGAAGGGAAAATACAGAAGAGAGGACGAAGACAAAATGAAAGAGCGTATAAAAGAGGCGAGTAAGGAAGAAAATACGTAATACATGGGAAGGAAACTACATACACCAAGAGAAGGAAGATAGGAAGAAGGAGAGTGAGACCAAATCAGGAGGAAAACAGAGTGAGATAAAGGAGAGAAGAAGAAAGTAGAGGGAAGAGGTAGAAACGAAGGAAAAATGATGACAATGGGCAAGGAACAATATGAAAGGGAAAAATGGGAGGAGGAAGTGGGACGTGCAAGCTCATATCTGGAGGTAAATGGAGGGAGGAAAGGAGAAAATAAGTGGAGAGAAAAAAGGTGTGTAGGAAAAAGCAACAGAAATGGAAAAGAAAGATGAACAAATAAAATGCCAGCTAAGCAGTGGACTGGAAGGAGGTGTAGCCGTGAAGAAAGCGAAGAAGATGTGTGTGTGTGTGTGTGTGTGTGTGTGTGTGTGTGTGAGAGAGAGAGAGAGAGAGAGAGAGGGGGGGGGGTGGAGGAATGGATTAAGGAGAGGGGAAGAGTAATGAGTTCAGGAAGAAGGGAAGAGACGCAGGAGGGGAAGAGAATGGATCAGGAAGGCGAGAAGAGAAGAGAAGGAAACAGATAAGTATAGCAACTGCATAAGGAAGGGGAAGGGAAGAGAAAGGTGGAAGTGGAACGTGAGAGGCAAGCTGGGAAGGGGAGAAGCAAAGGAGAGGGAAGAAAAGAGGAAGGAAGAAGGAAGAAATGAGGAAGGAAGAAGGAAGATGAGGAAGAAGGAAGAAGAAGAAGAAGGAAGAAAAAAGGAAGGCGGAGGGAAGAAAAGAGGAAGGAAGAAGAAAGAAAATAGGAAGGGAGGGGAGAAGAGACGAGGAGGGGAGACAGAGAATTTAGAAGAAAGTCAAGAAATGGGGAATGAGGGAAGAGGGAAAGGAAAAGGGAAAGAATATGGGAGATAAAATGGAAAATGGAAGGAAAGGGGGAAGGTGAAATAAGAGAAACGTGAAGTGAATGGAAACAGGGAAGGAATGGAAAAAAATAAATGAAAAGACGAAGAAAAAGAAGAGAGACTTATACCTCACAGGAAAGTGGAAAGAAGAAAGACTGGGGAGAAGAAGAAAAAGAAGAAAAAAGACGAATTCCGCTACAGGTAAGGAATAACGAGGAACGAAAAAAAGGCGTGTCAGAAAGGAGAGGAAGAGAAAAGAAAGAGAGAGGGAAAGGAAAGGAATGGAGAAGAAAATATGGCAAAGGAAAGGACTGGAAAGGAAAGGCGAAGAAAAGTTAGGAAAAAGGGACAGACTAGACATTTGAGGTACGGAACAGAGGAAAGGGAAAGGAGTATCAGGAAGGAAAAAGAAATGAGAGGGAAGGGAAAGGAAGGGAAATGTAAAAGGGACATGGAAGGACAGATTATTGGGTGGAATGATCATTACTCGTCAACAGCATATTAGGAGCTATTCAAGGAGGGAAGAGAGGAAAGGTAAGAGGAGATATGATACAGGAGGGGAAGGGAAGGGAAGGGATGGGAAGGGGAGGGGAGGGGAGGGGAGGGGAAGGAGGGGAGGGGAGGGGAAGGAGGGGAGGGGAGGGGAAGGAGGGGAGGGGAGGGGAGGGGAGGGGAGGGGAGGGGAGGGGAACAAAATGGTGAAGGATATTAGGAAGATGATAATTAAAGAGAGAGAGAGAGAGAGAGAGAGAGAGAGAGAGAGAGAGACACACAGACAGACAGACAGACAGACAGAGACAGACAGACAAGACAGACAGACAGACAGGAAGGTAAACACGTCATTAGGCGAAATCATTATCACTGGCCGATGTCATTAGATGGAAGGATACCGGAAGGGAAGGGAAGTTGAAGGGAAGGGAAGGGAAGGGAAGGGAAGGGGAGGGGAGGGGAGGGGAGGGGAGGGGAGGGGAGGGGAGGGGAGGGAAGGGAAGGGAAGGGAAGGGAAGGGAAGGCAAGAGAAGAGAAAGGAAGGGAAGGGAGGAGAAGAAAGGAGAGGATAGACGAAAGGGAAAAGGAAAGGGAAAAGAAAAGGGATGAAAAATGAAAGGAAAAAAAGAAGGGGAAGGAAGAGAAATCAAACGAAAAGGTGAGGAGAGAAGAAAAGAATGAACGGAGAGAGAAGATGAAGGAAGGGAGGAGAAAGTAATGGAAAGGATGGAATCAGGGAAGGGAAGGGAAGGGAAGGGAAGGAGGAAGGAAGACGAAGGAAAAAACAGTTTGAAGAGGGCAAAGAAGCAGAAAGAAGACAGGGAAAGAACAGGAAATGAAAGGAAAGGGTAAAAAAAAAAAAAAGCAGCAGGACAGGGAAAAATGAAAAGGGAAGGGAAGAGGAAAGGATATAAGAATCAGGGAGTGTGAGGGAAGGGCAAACGTAAGGGAATGTTTAGGGAAGGGGAGGAAGGTAGGAAGGATAGGAAGGCCTGAAGGGACATTAGGTGAGATGATCATTACAGGGCGATGACATATAAGGAGGAGGAGGAGGAGGAGGAGGAGGAGGAGGAGCAGGAGGAGGAGGAAGAGGGGGTATAGGAGGAGGAAGAGGAAGCGCCTGAAGGTCACAGTCGAGGGTAATAAGACCTCGTAGGGATGGAGGCACAAAGAGATGGAGGAACTGTGGGGAGAGAAGGAGGAAATGTTGGGAGAGACGGAGGAAATGTAGAGAGAGACGGAGGAAATGTAGAGAGAGATTAAGGAAAGGTAAGCTGAGATGAAGGATAGGGAGAGATGGAGAAAAGGTAGGTGGAGAGAGAGGAAGAGAAGTGGAAGGTGGAGGAAATAACCTATACATATGCAAGAAAAAGCAAGACTGACGAGGAGATGCACGAAATTCATAAGTGTTTCCTTTAGTATCCCCTCATAGCTTAAACTCAAATTACGTTTTCTCTCATACATAACAGGCTAGAGGTCCCGTTCAACTATAATTCCTCCGTACACACGTCTCTTAATGGATGCTTTTGCGACTGCTGGTTATGCTTACGTCTTTTTGGTGGTTCCGCGTCCGTCTTTTTACTCTTTGGGGACTACAGACCAAAACCTAAAATCTGAAGAAGGTGTCTCTAAATCCCAAGCACAGGTATATGCGTAAAAAATTGCAGGTTAATTGATCCTGAAATAAAATCGTGATGGCGAGGCAGGAACGTTGATAAGACGACTAATACCAACTCAGAGAGAGAGAGGGAGAGAGAGAGAGAGAGAGAAGATGCCGAGGGATGGAAATTAACTGGAGTAAATTATGCCCTGCTCTAGGGTGTAGGAATGAAGGAGAGAGGAATGAAGATGGATGGATGGATGGATGGATGGATGGATGGACAGAACAGATACACAGACAGAGAGATAGACAGATGGACTGACAGATATACAGACAGGTAAATATATAGACACAGACAATACACAATTATATATGGATGGATGGATGAATGGATGGATGAATGCTTGTGGGTTTGGTGGCTGGATGGTTTTGGATAGTTAATACATGAATATAAGCTGAACAGAATGAAAAGGGGCAGATGGATGGTAGGATAGAAGGGCAGATGGATGGATGTAGGGTGGACAGATACAAGCCGAGTGGATAGATGTAAGACAGATGGATAGACAGAGTTAGTGGAATGGGGAAGTGGATGGAAAGACATCAAGGAAGCAGGAGTCATCACGAAAAAAGGAAATGATACAGTATTCTAAACAGGAAATGTCTGGTTTGTGTGGTGAGGCTGAGGGAAGTGAAAAACACGACAAAAAAAACACATGAAAAAAAAGTGCAAATAATGACGAATTACAGAAGAAATTGACTGGATGTGGAGTCAAAGAAAAAATATATACTTTCATTGGCGGCAAAAATAGAAACGAAGAATATGACCAAGAGGAAAAAAAAATGAAATTGAAAACGAGTATGGATATTATACGTAAAACTGGATTGTAGTGAGGCGAAAATAAGGAAAAAAGAAAAAAGAAAAAATGCATGGGCGACGAAAAATAAAACTGTTGAGATGACCGTGATTGTGGATTAAGGAAGAATTGGTCTAGAAATAATAATAATAATAATAATAATAATAATAATAATAATAATACCACCATCACAATCACTACTACTACCACCACCACCACCACCACCACCACCACCACAAATAATAATAATAATAATAAAATACACGTAAATAAGTGGATGGCGGTGAAAAAATAAGAACCCTATGGAGACAGGATATGGAGGCGAAGATATATTAAGTTGACGCGGTGAAGGTTATGGTGGAATAAGGGAGAGATATTAGACGGTCTGCCAGATGGGGTAGGTCGCAGGGAGGAGGAGGGAGAGATGGAGGAGAGTAGGGGAGAAGGGAGGGAGGGAGGGAGGAAGGTAAGGGAGAGATAGAATGAGGGAGTGAGGAAAGGTGGAGTGTAGAGAAGGAAGGGAGGCAGGAAGGGAGGGGACATAGAATGAGAGGGGGAAGGATGGTGGAGGGGAGGGGAGAGATGAAGGACACTAAGGGAGAAGAGAGGGAGGAAGGTAGGGGAAGGATGGAAAGAGGGAGTGGGCGATGGTAGAGGGTACGGGAAGGGAGGTGGAGAGGTAGCGAGGGAGGAAAACAATGGAAAAATGGAGGGGGGCAGGGAGAGATGAAGGTAGGGGAGGGCTGTAAAATGGAAAGGAGGGAGAAGAGGGAGAGATCAAGGAAGGCAGAGGAGATGGAGAGAGGGCAGGAGGGTTGGAGGAGGAAAGGGGAGTGATGGAAAGAGGGAGGAAGAGAGGAAGAAAAGTAAAGAGGGAATGTAGGAAGGTAAAGGAAACAGGGAGAATGGGAAGTGAAGAAAATTACTCTCAATATAACTGGGAGAGGAAGACGCAAACAGGAAAACAGACTATCAGAATATGGATAATGTTATACTGAGGGAAGGGAGCGCCCGAAAGGAGATATGAAGGAAGACAGGGAAAGAAAATTACTGCTTAATGTGACAGCCAGAAGAGCAAGATAGGAGGGAAATAAGACTATGTGATTAGGAACAGTATTTGACAGAGGGAAGAGGAAGCTTGAGGGAAAATGCAGAGGAAGGTGGACAGACAGCGGCGACAGACAGACGAATAACGTGAATTTCAAAGGTGACAGACAAAGAGGGAAGATATAAAGGAAGAAAACTAAGATAAGGATACTGTTCGCAAAAGGGGTGGGAAAGGGTGAAACGAATGATAAAGACAGGTAGAGGAATAACACACAGCCCAAAGATAACACACATAAAATGGAGACAAACACGAATGGCGAAGTTAAAAAAAATAATGGAAACCTGATTCTTTTAGTTCCTTGGACAAACTTAGGTATGTTCTTCATATGCAAACTTGATCTAAAAATTGCCATCTCTCAATTTTCAATGCTAAGTTGTAAGCATGCATTAACACTTGAACGATGCTAGCCACGAAGAAGTGCTATGGAAACGATGAAAAAAACGCAGTACAGACTATTTCTCCGACAGAACTTTTAAAAATAATCAGCAAAAAGGACCAAAACCTGGGCCAAGTAAAGGTAAAAGAAGTATAGCTCTATTATTCTTGTCAACACTGGACGAATTTATTCAGCAAACAAAAGGCCCCTGAAAGCAAGATGATAAAGAAAACAAGAAAAAAACACTACAGGCCCCTTGGCTAAAAGAGATATTTAATTTTGGTTAATGACCGACGATTTTATTCAGGTGTTAGAAGTCAACACGGCTAAAGGGTGAACGTCAGGTGGAGAGTGGCGTATTAAGCACGCGCGCACACACACACACACACACACACACACACACACACACACACACACACACACACAGAGGGAATGGGAAGAGGGAGATGAGGGATGAAATAAGATATGATTAGCATGGATTTGTGAGACGTGGTGGTGGTTGTGTGGTGGGGGGTGGCTGTGTGGTATGTGGGGGGGTAGTTGTGTGGTGGGAGGGAGTTTAGGGTGAAGGAGGAAAAAAATACCACGAAAAATATATATGCACAGAAAAACAAACAAGCCAAAAAAAAGTGAAGATTATGAACACTACAGCATATATAAAATTGCTGGAAAACGAAGAGAAAAATACACAAGAAGGAACTGAATTAAAAAAAAAGTATGTACAGAAAAAAATATGAAAAAATATGAACAAAAAACTAAAACCAGGAAAATATTGGCCGAAAAAAATATATATATATATGACCAGGGAAAAAACTGAGCAAGGGAAAATGAAAGTAGGATATCCATAAACAGGAAAATATAGAGCAAGGAAAATAAGTTAAAAAATAGGAATAGGAAAATATTTATTTGAGAATATTTGAGCAAGAAAAAAAATGTGCCCAGGAAAAGTAATGTATAGAAAAAAAAATAAGCAAGAAAATGACAGGAGGAAAAATATGAAAAAAAAAAAAAAATTATGAGGAAGAGATAATTATATGGTCTGGAAAAGAGGTAGGTGTACTCAAGATGGAATAAAGGGAAGATGCTCGTTAGAGAGAGACACACACACACACACACACACACACACACACACACACACACACACACATTATAAGAGACAAAGAGATAAAGAGACAAACAGACAGAAAAGCAAAGAATCAGACACAGCCAAAGGTCTGATGGTTTAACGACATAACGCCCCAATCAACGTGCGTATCGATTCCAGCGCCCCCCCCTCCAGAAAAAAAAAAAGAACAGTGTAGGTCAGTGAACTCTATATATAAGACTACAGAAGGTGACTTGGATAATATTACAGGACTGGATTCTAGCTTTTCTTTTTCTTTTTTTTCTTTTTGAGAGCCTAGCCAAGGGTCCCTACTACACCTCACAAGGCTAATATAACCCTCAGCCTACATTACACTACACAGGGACAAAAAATATATTATAGATTTTTTTTCTTTTGTCTTTTCTCCTTTTTTTTTAACATGTCGTTGTATAGCCTTGGCATCCTGCAAATTAAAAAGATAATTTGGGATTCCTGTTCATTTATTTTATTTATTTATTTATTCACTTATTTTCTTCAGGCCCAGGTACCTTACCCTCGGGCACCTGTATCTCATTAACGTTATATGGGAGTGGATGATACCTGTTATTTTTTTCCTTCCTTTATTTATTTATTTATTTTTTGGTAGCTTTGCCTCGGGTCTGTACATCTGAGTTAATATGGGAGTAGATATTAGTGCTATGTATGCTTTATTATTATTATTATTATTATTATTATTATTATTATTAGTAGTAGTAGTAGTAGTAGTAGTAGTAGTTGTTGTTGTTGTTGTTGTACTGTTGCTGTCGTTGTTGTTGTTGTTATTGTTAGTATTATTATTTTTTATTATCATTATTAATAGTAGTAGTAGTAGTACTAGTAGTAGTAGTATCATCATCATCATCATCATCTTCCCCGGGTCTGGGTTAGAAAAAGCGAGACTTAATTTTGGCCTCGGCACAGGTAAGCCAGGTGGGATTAAGCCAGTGTGTGCAAATGAGCCACGAAACTGATTACACAGACGTACAGACCATTGGACATATGTGTGTGTGTGTGTGTGTGAGAGAGAGAGAGAGAGAGAGAATGGTGATGCTGGATGATTGGATGATAGGCGGGCTGGGGTGGGTGAGATACTGATGTGGGGAGGACAGAAAGAAAACGAGATTTGGAGGGGGGAAGGCGGTAGATGACGAGGTAGATGGCAATGAGAAATAGGTTTTAAAGTTGACCTGCTGGAGTAAGACTGTTTATGGAAGGATATCAACATCATCATCATTATCATCATCATCATCAATTTTTTCATCTTCACCTTTAATGTCTTATCAAAGGTCATTATTTTCTCATTTAAATAAGGCCATTCTGTCTGACCCTGACTTTCACCCACTGACTCCGGCCATATCAAACTTCTTGCCAAAGTTCCATCGACTTTGGTTCAGCATTTGTTGGAGGGACCAGAAGAGAAACGAAGAAAAATAGGTATTCGTTTTTGTCTCGAACTTAATATTCTTAGACTCCTATAACTTACCCTCAGCTGAATAAAATAAATTGGTGTTAGAAGAGCAAATTAAAGCTGCCTCTCGTATAAGTGGGTTAATGAGATATGATATGTTGAGAAAAATGAAAAAAAAAAAAGGTATGATTGTGGGCTTCTGGAGTATTCGTTTATATGATATTTTCAAGGGGGAAATGAAAAAAAGATTGTGGACCTACAGAGTATTCGTTTTCTTCATGATCTTTGTAAATTTCAACTTTGTACATGAAAAATAAAATGGTGAAAAAAAAAAATAGCGCCTTTCCGAATAAATCAGAACCTTTTGCATATAAGACAAAAAATGAAGACAGACAAAACTTAGTAAAAAGCTTATTAATGAAAGATGGAAAATGCATGAAAAAAAGGAATAAGAAAACTAACGCATTCTATTACCCTATAAACTTCCTGAGATTATAGTTATAAAAAATCAACACGCTATGTATGGATCATGTGGCACTCAAGGTGAAGCGTGGCACTCAAGGTGAAGCGATGAGTTTTGAAGGTTTGATTAATGAGACAATGAGTGCGTGGAGCATTTGTACTCTACTGATTGTTTTCCAATATTTATGCCTTCATGTATCTATTTATCTTATCTATTTCTGGCTCTTTCATTACTATCTATCCACCCTTTCTATCAATGTCTGGCTCGCCCACCCCCTACTTTTTTTTTTTTTTTTTTTTTTTTTTTATGTGTCCGACTCTGGGCATAGGCTTCACAGCCTGCTCTCAAGGCCCAGTTGTCCTCCTACAGACCATACACCTCTCTACATGTCACCACTTCGGCGCCAACACCCACCGTCCATATTGTATACATGCTAGGACTGTCTCATACAGGACTGGTGTACTGGTATTAGCGGGGGTACTTTTCTGACATGTCGGCGGGTCATCTGGTAGATCAGCAAAGTCTGCTTTTATGAAATTCAAACCCTTAAACTGTTCCCTGCCCCAGCCGGGATTCGAACCTGAGTCCATCAGGACTGCAGGCCGCCTCTCTACCGATTCAGCCACCGCCTTATCTATTAATCAATTAATCAATTTCTGGCTCCCCCACTAGTATCTATCTATCTACCTTATCTATCAGTTTCCGAATGTACTTTTTTCAAACAGATTCGGGAATGTAGCTCAGAACTCGATAGATAAGAAACTATTGATCTATTTTACTCCAAGGTTATTATTATTAGACAATGTTAACAAAATTATACCTTTTCCTGTTCTTAATTATTCCTTTTCCACAGGTAAGTTGGGCTCTTCTCTAACCGTACTACAGACGCAGTAAGTATAAGAATGTACTAAATGCAGTTTCATCCATGTACTTATCTATATCTCCAAGGATTTGTTTTTCTCTAGATACTTTAATTCTTTCCTTCTACTTGTGCCTTCATCTCAGGCTCCCTCTTTTGGTCGAACTATAGCTGTTGTTTTTACACACACACACACACACACACACACACAAAATTTTTCTCTCAACAGTGGTGTTCCTTAGGGTTCTGTCCTTTCATCAGTCCCCTTCTTCCTGCACATCAAAGACGTTCTGATTTCTCCACTTTGTCTTTTATTCTTTTTTCTTGCATCTTATAAACCCTGTGACTTGGGTGCAAATGATGGGATTACTTTTGGAAGGTCACACTACCATATACCTTGCAGGGAGATTCATTGTATTCCTTGTCTGTTATCTGTTATCATAATCCCGATAAGATAGATAAAAGGAAATATTTAACCCTTCATCCCTAGTACATCGCTTTTATTCTATACTCGTTACTGAGAGAGAGAGAGAGAGAGCGCACAATTTTCACTGCGATAGGTATGCAGTTTCCACCAAATCTCACACAAGCAAAACTAAACAATTATTAATGGAAGCGAAAACAAAAACATGCAGTTATGACGAACACTTAATGATTCCAGGAAATGAGGTGAGAGAGAGAGAGAGAAAGAGAGAGAGAGAGAGAGAGAGAGAGAGAGAGAGAGAGAGAGAGAGAGAATAGGTTTTATAGTGGGAGAGGTGATAGGGAGTAAATAGGCTAATATCATCATCATTATCTCATCATCAATATCGTCACTATCATCATCATTAGCATTACCGTCCACATCATCATCATCATCATTACCATCATCATCATCATTATTATTATTATCATCATCATCATCAGTGTTCAGTACTTATATATCATCATCGACTTCATATTCACTATCTTCACATTCGTCACTAGCTTCAATACATTCATCATTCTAATCACGAAGGTTTAAAATCATTACCTACATACGAGTAATCATTCATTTCACCTTCAAACAACCAGTGTGTGTGTGTGTGTGTGTGTGTGTAAAACTCTCCCTTAATTATTCAACACCCATCGACCGCTGAGCAATCAAACTGGATTTTTTTTTTTCGTTTTCTTCCTCTTCCTCATTATCATCATCCATTTTTCTTCTCCGCCTCCCGGAAGTACTCCAGACTTCCTCTTCCTCCTCCTCCTCCTCCTCCTCCTCCTCCTTCTCCTTCTCCTCCTCCTCCTCCTCCTCTTGCTCTTCCCAATTTTCCACCTCTCGCTTCTCATTCTTCTTTTTCTTCCCAATTTTCCTCATCTCTTTTCTCCTCCTCCTCCTCCTTCCCCTCCTCTTTCTCCTTCTCCTCCCCTTCTTACTTATTCCCGGAAGTCTCGTTGAAGGTCATGTGGGGTCAGACAGATTAGGTCACCCTGCTTGGCCTTGACCTTTGACCTATTGGCGTCTACCTGGTTATATTTTTACCCCAAGTTCCATCACGCTGGCTGAAGCATTTGTTGGAGGAAAAAAAATTGAAAATAAAAACTAGTACGGAGTTTTCTTTAAAATGAGGAGAAAAAAAATAAAATAACTGTACCAGGATTTCCTTTTTGTCTTTTTGTGGACGATAGAAAAACGAAACGAGAGAATTAAACGTCCCATTATTGAAGGACCTTGTTATATTTATTTTTAATTTCATAGAAGCAATGATACTTATGGACAAGTACTGTATATATGTAGGGAGGTTAGTTAAAGTTGTGGTTTGACACGGTAGTTGACGGTGTGACTCTATCCAGCAGGTGTGTGTGTGTGTGTGTGTGTGTGTGTGTGTGTGTGTGTGTGTGTGTGTGTGTGTGTGTGTGAAACCGAACTACACACACACACACACACACACACACACACACACACACACACACACACACACACACACACACACAGGGAAGGTTTTGCTAGTTAGAGGGGGCCTGGATGGATATAAAAGGACTGGATGATGTGTAAATGACTGTATGGCCCATTTCGCTGTACATAATTGTTTGCCAGTTCTCTCATTTGGTGTTTTATCTTTGTTTCTGGATCCTACTCTGCCTCGTGTCTTGTATTTAACTGATGATGATGATGATGATGACAGAGATGACAAAACCCTGTAAATATAATAAAACTCATGCTCCAGAAAAGTGAAAATCAAAGCACAGAAAACAAAA
Organism: Coenobita brevimanus; assembly: GCF_032717465.1. Lineage (NCBI taxonomy): Eukaryota > Metazoa > Arthropoda > Malacostraca > Decapoda > Coenobitidae > Coenobita > Coenobita brevimanus. The sequence goes on from NC_136967.1 coordinate 4,145,633, forward strand.
ATGAAAAAAGTGGGTCAAAAAAACCTGAGGGCTTGCCAACACCTTCATCATTTATCTTTAATAGCATCTCCAGTACAACATGCAGGTGGGAGATCTCGCCTTCAGGTTGTCCTGTAGCGGCCGCCATGCACACGCCTGAGAGGGGCTGGCGACTATTTTACACGTTCAAGCTAGATTTTGCTATGATCCGCTGGGCCTAGAAATGTTTATCTTCTTTTCTCTTCGTGAGGAAGTGACGCAGACCAATCAATGCGGTGAAGGGCAAGAAGTACTCGCAGGAATATCGCTTCACTTCTAAGACGAAGAAATATAAAACTCAAACATATTATCCTGAAAAAAATGGCTGGGTTCCAAAGACCGCCCCACTAGGTTTCAAAAAGAATTGTTCACCCTCCCATTATTTACCGTACTGACGTGGATCGATATAGTGTCCGCAATATTACATGTGAAAATTGAGGGTGGATGCGCTGGTAAATGAGAATCTGTTATCAAAGAAACCTGGACTGGGTGAAAACATGTGAGAAAAAATGAATGGCCATACAACTACACTCTCTCTTTAAATGTCATCTCCAGGGAAGGATCGACCCCAGTTCACGAGAAACGGCAGACGCATACAGTACCGACCTGAACACCTGGGGCTCCTCGCCTTCAGGTAGAGCAGAGGTAAAGGAGAGTTGACACTTTTCCTTCCGTGGCTGAATGGTCGTGCGTAGACCACCTGGGGCGAGAAAACAATGGCTCACACGTACCATACCCAACACAGTGAAAATACCCTCCTAAAATCCTGTTTGTCCCTTCTCAGCAACGAGATGACATTATAACAGAGAAAATTGTAAAAACAACTGAAAAATGGTGTTTCTTTTTCCTATCAACTTGTGAGATTAGTCGATCAGAGAGCAGAAAACGAAGGCATGTAAAATCAACGAAGAAAAAAAAAAAAAAAAAGATTCTGGGAAGTGAGTGAATTGGGGAGAACGAGATAAAAGGAGAGGATGGAAAAGATGAGGAGGAGGGGACGGGAGACAGAGAGAGGATCAAAGAAAGAGAGATAGGGTGGAAGAGAAGTTCAAAGAAAAGAGAAAAGATCAAAGAGATAGAAAGAGGGAGAGAGAGAGAGTACACGTATTCAGTGATACGCAGGTTACGAGGTGAGCTAGGTAAGAGAGAGAGAGAGAGAGAGAGAGAGAGAGAGAGAGAGAGAGAGAGAGAGAATAGTGGAATACAGAAATAAAGATAACAAAAGAAGGAAGAAGAAAGAAGGAGATTGATAAAGAGAAGAAAGTGGAACACAAAAGAAAAATACGAAGAGGGGAGGAAGCGTGAGAAGGCGGAAGGGATGAGGGATGAGGAGAATTAGAAAGGAGGAAGGAGGACTGGAAGGAATACGAGGGGAAAACAGAAGAGAAGGAGAGAGACAAGGCACCAAAGCAGGAAGTGAAAAAGGAAGGGACTGGAAAAGAAAGAGGAAGTCTAGACAGAAAGAAAGAAGTGAAAAGAGGTTAGAAGGATGAAGAAAGGGAAGAAAAGAAGAAAGAACTATGAGATAAAAAGAAGAGAATGAGACCTGGAAGAGAGTAGGAGGAGAGATTAAAGGATGAAGCAGTGATCGGGGTCTGAGAGGAAGGAAGAAAGGAAGGAAGGAAGAAAAAGTAAAAGGAGAAGAAGGAAGAAAAAAAGGAGGGACGAATGATGAAAAGGAAAAAGGGAAGGAAGAAAAAAAGAAAGGACGGATGGTGAAAAGAAGGAAGGAAGGAAGGAAGGAGGCAAGCAGGCAGTAAAAGCAGGTGAAATTTAGAGAGAAGCAAAGAATAAAATAAAGAAGATAGTAAAGATAAATAAAAGCGTAAGGGATGAGGTACTGATCTTCCCCAGAGGATTACCGTAGCAGATCAGTAAACCAAGAGAGGGAGAAGGAAGGAAGGGTGGAAGAAGAGAAGGAAAACAGAAGAAGAAACAAAGGCACAGGAAGAAAGAGGAAGAAGAGGAATAAAATTATCTGGGATGGTGATGGAATGACAGAAAGACTGAAAAAGAGAAAACAGAGGAGAAACAGGAAGAGGAAGAAGAGCAATAGGAAGGAAGAGGAAGAAGAACACTACGAAGGGAGAGGAAGAGGAGGAATAAATGATCAAATGGCCGGGGATGAGGATGTTATCGATCACTTTTATTTTTTGTAACGAAGGAGGAACCAAAGGCTTAAAGCTCGCAAGATATTAAAAAAAAGGAGAACAGAAAAGAAATCCAAAAAAAGGGGGAAAGGGAAAATTATGGAACGAAGAAAAGATTAATGCACAAGAAGGTGATGAGAGAAAGGAAAAACAGAGAAAAGAGAAGGATGAAAAAAGAAAAAAGACAGACCAAATGATATTATACCTTAGCTCAAGTAACCTACATATCCCTCTTTCCAAACCCCACTCGCCCACTCTCCCCAATTTACCCCTCCTTACCGTCCATTACCCACACCCTCCCCTCTCCTAACCCCTAGATTATCCATCTCCCCATCCAACAACATCCACCCCCCTTCTCATCCTCTTTTCCTTCCTCCCTTCATGTTTTCTTCCCTCATACCTCTCCTTCCCCTTGTGGTCTTCCCGGTCCTATCTCCCCCTCCTCCACATCCATCACCCACACCTATTCCCATCCCCACATCCCCTATCTCCCTTTTCCCTCAAACCTTCCCCCTCCCCACCAACCTCCTCTTTTCTCCCCAGCTGTCCTCCACGTCCCTCTCACACCCACTCATTACCTACACGTTTTCCCGTCACACACACACACCTTCTCCTTCAAACACCTCTCTAGTCTTCCCCCTCTGCCTTTCTCCCTCTCCCCCTACCATCTCCCCCCACCACCCGATCCTCCCACCTCCCCCTGCCCCTCCCCTCTCCTCTACCTCTCCCCTCCCCCTACTCCTCCCCTTGCACGCCTTCCCTCTCCAACATGGTCAGCTAAACTAAATCAGAGTCTCTATAAGGTGGACTCTGCTTACTTTCGTCCTCTCACCTCATTTGAGAGAGAGAGAGAGAGAGAGAGAGAGAGAGAGAGAGAGAGAGAGAGATAATCTCATAATTATAAACCTTATCACAGACCCCCACTTTCTCTTTTTTCTTTTTTTGAGGAACTAAACGAAATTGAAAGAACTGGAAGTCTCTCTCTCTCTCTCTCTCTCTCTCTTTCTCTCCTTACTTCCGTCCTCTCACTACTCTACCTGACTCTCTTACCTGATTGAGAAAGAGAGAGAGAGAGAGAGAGAGAGAGAGAGAGAGAGAGAGAGAGAGAGAGAGAGAGAGAGAGAGAGAAATGGTGATAGTGTGAGGGCAGGGGGCTATCCAGGGCCTGAAGAGTGATGATAGTGTGGTGGTGGTGGGGATGGAAGGGACAGCGTTTAATATTTTTACACCAAAAAGGGAGACTAGAAGGACAAGGGCGAAAAAATGTGCCCCTCACCCTTAATACATGCAAAATAAAAAAATAAATAGACACACAGGTAGATAGAGACAGATAGATTAGACAGATACAAATACAGGTAAACAAATGAATAAATACACGATCTTCCTAACCTATTTTCCCCTCTACATATCAGCCAAAAAATGAAAAAAAATAAGAAAAATAAAAAAACAACATTCATTATTAAATTAACCATTATTGCGTAAAAGGGATCCAAGACTAAGATACCTTATACCACTAGACCACCAGGCACCTTATACCACTAGACCACAAGGCACCTTACACTAGACCACTAAGCACCCTAAACCACTAAACCACCAGGCACCTTATACCACTAGACCACCAGGCACCTTATACCACTAGACCACCAGGCACCTTATACCACTAGACCACCAGGCACCTTATACCACTAGACCACCAGGCACCTTATACCACTAGACCACCAGGCACCTTATACCACTAGACCACCAGGCACCTTATACCACTAGACCACCAGGCACCTTATACCACTAGACCACAAGGCACCTTATACCACTAGACCACAAGGCACCTTATACCACTAGACCACCAGGCACCTTATACCACTAGACCACCAGGCATCTTTCCTCCCAATTACTCCTTTTCTCTTCATAAAATCCCCATAAAATCAACATCATTATCGTCATTATGAATAGGAAAATGAACTCTACCCTTCATTAAAGAAAAAGAACATTATGGAAGTGTAATTATTTTTGTCTTCCCTAATCACCTCCAGTACAATAAAGCCACTTCAATCATCATTAAATGCGACAATTAACTACCCTCACTATCATCATCATTATCATCACTGTCATTATTATCATCATCATCACCATCATCATTATTATCCTCACCTTTATCACCTTCATCACCATCATCATCATCATCATCATCAACAGCGTCCAT
>NC_136967.1:4152500-4187500 GCF_032717465.1 Coenobita brevimanus
CACACACACACACACAGACCACGGAGAATTATAAAACACATTAACCCCTTCAGTTGGGCGACGTTCTCTACATATTTCATTCTTTGTTGTTGTTGTTGTTGTCGTTCTTGTTGTTGTAGGTTCATCTAGACGTGAACCCAGTGGACTGCAGGCTGAACTTACCTTCTCTCCTGCAGTCCACCATCGTACTTTCAGGGGACAGGGAGGGAGTAGGGGGGACTTCTGTAAATTCGTGGATCTAAGCCACACTCTTATATTACGTTCACAATACTTCACTCTTACTACCAAAGGACGATTTTTCTCAGCTTAGGAAGAGGCGTCTAGTAACGGAGGGGTTGACAGAGGCTTTACCTAACCCCTCTAGTTCGAACAGACTTTACTAGAATAAACATAATTACCTGAAAATTTGAAAAAAAAAAAAATACACCAAGGGATTTCACGCATAAAGGCTCGTATTCTCATCGGTTCAGGTAGCTCCTTAATACCTTTTCCTAAGCGATTTATTTTGCTTATTACATCTTACTGTCTTATATTATTCTGCTTTATATTCTGTGTTATATAAATGCCTCCAACATCGCCATACTCTGCACAAATAACGTACAAAAGAATATTAACCCGCTATATCCAAAAAACTAAATCGCTAGGGAAGAGGTGTTAGGGAGCCTCCTTACCCTACGAGACAGCAGGCGAAAGTGTGCCCACCAGACGTAATCTCTTAAAAGCAGACGTCTCAGGAGAAATACCGTGATCCTTCCGAGAAAGATCGCAGGAGGAAGATAAGGAATACTGAGAGACAAAGAAGACCTGACTAAAGTACTGATAAAGTGAAGGAGGAGGTTGTGAGGGGGGGATCGTTTGGAGTAAGAGAGAGAGAGAGAGAGAGAGAGAGAGAGAGAGAGAGAGAGAGAGAGAGAGAGGAAAAAAGGTACAGGAATATAATTTTTGGGTCGCCTGCGAATTAAACCTGACAACTATTTTACATACGTTTCAATCTCGATATTTTCAGATCATTTTTTACTATATCAGGGGAGATATTTCGAACTTTATTTTATTAGGCATAACCTTCATTAATCCCTTTACTACCAGAGATCCTTCAAAATGAAAAAAAAATAAAGTCAAATGGAGTCCTTAGTTGGTACCACAAGAAATACTAAGAAAAAAAGCACAACCAACGAGTTCATGGAATTAACAACGCTTATTTAAACCAATAATATTAATAAGGGACACATCAGAGCCTTATTGCGAGAGGGAGAAAATAAGGAGACTGGGAGAAGAAAACGTGAAATGTGTTTAGCTGGGAAATTATGGAGATGTGGTCATTATCAGCTTGGCAGGAGGTGAGGAGTTGTGTGTGTGTGTGTGTGTGTGTGTGTGTGTGTGTGTGTGTGTGTGTGTGTGTGTGTGTGTGTGTGTGTGAGAGAGAGAGAGAGAGAGAGAGAGAGAGAGAGAGAGAGAGAGAGAGAGAGAGAGAGAGAGAGGTACCAAAGTCCAGGCAACTCATCCTATCAAGTTAATGGCTGCCAGACTCACTCCCATCTTTGGAGGTGATTTTTGTCCAGGAGTCTCATTTTTAACCCTTTAGAATCATCATGAACTTTTGATTTTGATTCTTACTCTTATTTTGAATCTTATCTTTATTCTTACTCTTGTTTTGATTCTTACTCTTCGTTGCACCTCTTCCTCAGCGATTTATTCTGCATATTCCACCTTAAAATTCCCTAGTACAGTATTCTTTTTTAATGCAGTTTTAATATCGACCTCCCCTGCATTGATAACAGGTAAAAGGATAATGAGGTAAAACGTGTAGAATAAATCAATAAGGATGAGGTGTTGCGTAGGCTAATAAAACTCACAGACGATATTTCCCTCTCCACCTGCTCTAATCTCAGGTCAATTCTAAGACGCGAATATTCCCCTTGAGTAAGATTAAATTTAAGAAAGAAAAGAAAAGAAAAAGCAGACTGGAAAATATGAAAGTTATATATAAAAAAAGACAACACTAAATAATCTCTATCACTGTTCCTCTAGATGACATAGACTCTCTCTCTCTCTCTCTCTCTCTCTCTCTCTCACTCTCTCTCTCTCTCTCTCTCTATCTATCTATCTATCTATCTATTTCCAGCACATGTTCCTGCTCTTGCCGGATGGATGTGGAGGCATGTGGGAGGATGTGTTTCGTATGCGTCGGTGGGCGGGTGCAGCGAGGTGTCATTCTCTCTCATTCACATCCCTTACAACTGACATGGGATCTGAGCAGGAGACGGAAGGGGATGTGCTGAAGGAACATTTTTACGGGAGAGAGAGAGAGAGAGAGAGAGGGCGTTTTACCTAATCTGATAAACCTGGCAGTGTAGTGGTTAGGTCTTTTCAAAATGGCTTACACCTGAGGTGTTTTTGGTGTTTATTTCTCGCATAATGCCACTCAGGGCCGAGCCACGGGTCACTCGGCTTTAATGATCTGGACTACACCCTTTTCACTTTTCTTACACATCAACTAGGGCCTCTGCACGCCGATAGATAGACAATACAATCTATTTTTCTTCCATTTTCATTTACCCCTCCTCACCCACATCAGGACCACAGAAATCAGTTATGGCCTAGCTCTGACCTGTGCCATTTCCTCGACTATTTTCTTACTTTTCTTACTATTAAGCTAGGCAACTATTTCCACACATTAGTAAATTCCACCAAGAAATTGTACTCAGCTGTCTAAGTATTAAACACAGTGTCGAACGAGAAATGTGAGCAACTTCAGCAGGTCATTCTTGGGCCAATAGTGAGTAAAATCTTTTATATCAACACTAACTAAATTCCAGCAAGAACTTATGCTTACCTGTTTAATGATTATATAAATCTGAGTAAATTTAGCAGGTTATTCTCTGGCTAAGAATGTGTAAAATCTTCTCTATTACGAGCCTAATACTCAGCCATTAAGTATCTAGTTACCGATGACCTCCTACAACTTCTCATATATCTCGCTGGGCATCCTGTAGTGTCCATAAAACCCTAAGAGTCTGTTCTACGATAGCCTGTTTGCGTGGTGTACAAGGTCCCTACTTCCCTGGTTGCCTTACATGGTCGACAAAACTCTAGCAGCCTCTTGGTGATTCGAACTTGGGCCCCGAGTGATGGTAACTGATCGCCTGGTGTTATTATCGTTTACAGTCTTTTTAACATAATATTGGGGATTATTTATTTTATTTTATTTTTTGGTATCTTCAGTTTTATTATACATCAGACTAACAGCAGAAACAGACAGGATGGACGCATGGAAGTTTACGAAAAAGAATAATTTAAAAAAATAATAATGACACGACTGTGGAGAGACAACATCACCACAACCACCACCACCACCACCACCACCATCATCAAGAACAACAACAAATAATAATAATAATAATAATAATAATAATAATAACAACAACAACAATAATATCAACAAAATCAATAAAAAATAAATAAATAGCAACCCAACAATAAATGACAAGCAAAGAGACAGCAGCAGAGAGACTATCACTAGGAGACTATCTCAAGGGGGAGGCTAGGCTAGGATGGGCTGGGTAGGCTACATCAGCATGGAGGAGACGTGGCCAGATTGACAAACACCTTAAAGATTCAAGAGCAAGAAGCCTCTGTCTCTCGCTCCTGTCCTTGCTTTAACGTACGTCACCTGATAGAGAGAGAGAGAGAGAGAGAGAGAGAGAGAGAGAGAGAGAGAGAGTCAAAAGCCACATTCTTTTAAGTACTTACGATACTAATTATATCCTTTTCACTTTAACTGTTTTAACACGAAATTAACACTGAATATGCTAGTCACGAAGAAGTCCCGTGCAAAGGAATGCACAGCCGTAGTATTGTCTTATTCTGCCACCGAGACACGTAAAATGAGCTGCAAAGGGACGAAAATCTCAACCAAGCTAAGATGAAAGTACTATAGAACCTCTTCCATATTTCTTTAGCTAAATGTTCTCTTCTCTGCATCCTTTTAACTATTCTTTTGGTGCCTGAGAGGGGTGCCTTCATGTGGTGGCACTGATATACCTGAGCTGCTCCACTGCCTGATTATACAAACACCACCCTATGTCCCCCAAAAGGATGAGAGTGGGTTGTGGCAGAAGGACATCCTAAGCCAGCAATCTACTGGGTTCATGCGTCCGATGAACCTGGGTATACAGTTGCTACAACTAATAATAATTCTCTTACGTGCACATTTTCTCCCAAATAATTCAAGACATGAAGGCTGTTTCTCCCGCTGTTTCTATTACTTCAGCGTCAGTCTTAGGTGGGAGGTAGTTGTGTGGGCTTAGAAGACTATCTAAATACGTCTTGGTAAATGATGTACGAGTAAACTTAGGACTACACTTGTGTGGGGTTCGCACCTCTTCATTGCGGATACATTTTACATCTTACACCTTAGCTTCCTCACTACGATTACGTATTTTCTGTTATTACCATGGCCAACGGCCATGCCACGTTGAGTACACCGCTTCCCGTCCGATCAGCGAAGTTAAGCAACGTTGGGTCTGGTTAGTACTTGGATGGGTGACCGCCTGGGAACACCAGATGCTGTTGGCATAACGCTCTCCCTACGTGTCAAGTGGGGTTGGTGGAGGATTAGTGCCCCTCCCTGTAAAACAATGAACTCTAAGCCCTTGACCACCCTGTTTGGGATACATGGCGTCTGGCAATGAATGAAAAAAAAAAAACCTCTGCCAACGAAGTTGGGCGGAGGTTATGTATTCATCCGTTTTACTATATCTGACTGTGTACCAGACATCACAAAAAGTTGTCATCGGATTTAAATGAAAGCTGGTGGATTGGTGAATATAGGATCATGATAGAGTCGATTACATTTTGAGGTGGATCTCGATCCAAATGTAGGAATAAATCATAAATTTTATTGGCGTTGGCGGAGATATGAGCTCTCTGAGATTATGCAGCAAGGCAAACGAAGACCACAGCATTTTTTGACCGTGTGAGACCATAAAAGCATTCGTTTGGTAGGGAAGAGGAAATTATAACTGTACATAATAAATTATCTGACTTTGGCAGAGGTATACACTCTCTGAGTATTTTCTAGTTACTCTTGCTATTACTATTTTTAGGTTTCAGGAGGGTCACAACCAATACTTCCCTACCATACAGTCTGCCGTCATATCCTGGGCTTGAGGGGACTCACGGGTACCACTTCCTTATTTATATACTTTTTAATAATTCAGGGGCAAGAAGCCAGCATCTCCCTCTGCCGCAGTTTCCACGTCAACTTTACCTTGGCCAGTGCTCGTGTGGACTTTGAAGGCTCACTAAAGCATAAGTTTGGTCTTTACTTCCACCTCACTCGTATGCAAAATTGGGTTCTCTAAAATTATATATTCTTTTATGCTAAGCTCATAACTACTCTAATTACAACTCACAAACGATATTAATTTTTGAAGTACCTCTGTCTATTTTGAACCTGCAGCTGAACTTAATTGCTCCAGGTAAAAATTGCAGGATGAAAGATAAGGGTATTTTGTTGGTTGTTGATGAGAAGGAATTATGTGCTAATTGTGTGTGTGTGTGTGTGTGTGTGTGTGTGTGTGTGTGTGTGTGTGTGTGTGTGTGTGTGTGTGTGTGTGTGTGTGTGTGTGTGTGTGTGTGTGTGTGATAGAGGAGTGAGCATGAGAGAGGGAGAGAATGGATTGGAGGAAAGCTAAAAAAGGGAGAGAGGGGGAGAAACAAAGGAGGAAGAGAAGGGGAAGAAGAGAAAAATGGGGACACGGGAAGAAAATGGGAATCCGAAGAAAATGGATAAACGCATGGAAGGAGAGAGAGAGAAGTGAGAGAGAGGGGTGGAGATGAATACGGAAGAGGAAGAAGGAAAGAAAGAAAGTGAGAGAGAGGAAGGAAGTGAATTAGAAAGCGGGAAAAGAATGTAAAGAGAGGAGGACGTGGAGTGTGAGACAAGAGGGGAGAAGGGAAAGAAGAAGGCTAAGAAAGAAAGAATGCAGGGAGACGAAACGAGAGAGAGAGAGAGAGAGAGAGAGAGAAATAGAAATCGTTGGAATAAAAACCCAACTATTAAAAAAACACATCACAATCTTAAACATAAATCTCACCTAAAAAAAAAAATAATAATAATAATAAAAGCAAGAAAATTACTGTGACCGATAAAATAAAGAGAAAATGACCCTCCAAAAAGACAGAATGAGCGAGAATGACATTAGCATCGGCAGAATGTGATGTGGGAGAACGATTAGCAGGGAGCCAGGACCACCACACCACCACACCACCACCACCACACCACCACACACACACACACACACACACACACCACCACCACCACTACACACACTATTACTCTGATGGGAACTTTGAAACTCGCTAATGGCAGGGCAGTCATTAAAAAAAAAAAAAAAAAAAAAAAAAAAAAAGAGAGAGAGAGAGAGGTAGAATGGCCAACGCTAACTCGATTGACAGAGAGACAAGAGACCACAATATGTTTTTTTTACCTCTTTCAGTACGAGAGGCTTATATATCATTGCAGAGACACTACGAAAGACAATGCTCACTTGACACAGAGACAGAAGGCCAACAAACAGAGATAGCATTATGCGTTTTATCGCTATCAATACGGAAAACTTTTTAACATATTTTAACAAAGACGTCAAGATATACTGTATTTCGGTTGTAGATTTATTAAAGAAGAAGGTGGAAGGCCAATGCTAGCTCAACAGACTCAATTAAATCAACTAATCAGCTTAGTAAGATCAAGAGACAGACAAAACACAATGCCTTTTAACTTTCAAAACAGCACAGCAAGCAGTAGGAATAGTACAGATGGAAAGGCCAATGGTCCAATGCTAATTCACCTGACGATGGCCAATACCTAAAAATCCAATACCCATTACAGTACAGGGCTGGTGTAGACGGCAATACTCATCCAATGGTAACCTACATTAAGTGACATGGTGACACAAGACCAATTGCTAAACCCAAGTAATCTCCATAATACTCTGTTGGTCCGGAAGAAAACACAAGTAAGACTATAACTCTTTGGTTGCTACGAAGGATTTCTATCATTATCATCACAGTCGTCATCACAATCATCACCCACACGAAAAAAAAATCCTTGGGTTCTAAAAAGACTTATCATCATCATCATCATCATTATACAGATGATGATGATGATGCGCGCGCGCGCACACACACACACACACACACACACACACACACACACACACACACACACACACACACACACACACACACAGGTCAATAACTCCACTTCATTAAAGAACTTTTAAAACGCTCTAAATATCCAGCCCGAAAAACAAAAAATGAGGCAAAGAGATTAAGCCCAGTAAAATATATTCATGAACACGCTAGCCGTCCTGTTACCTCGGGCCACCTGAATTTAAAAAAAAAAAAAAAAAATCAACAGCAAAAGAACAGGTAAAAAAAAAAAAAAGTCTAGATGATACATGGATTAAAAAATATATATATATGCAAAAGACCTTGACAAAAAATAAATAAAAAGTCTCGCGCATGCATGGATAAAAACAATACATACGCAAAAGAACAGACAATACAAAATTAAGAAGTCTAGCGAATGCATGGATTAAAATAAGCATATATAATAATAAAGGCGACTGACTCATAGGTTCACTGACGCTGGTTCGGAGCCCTGTTTCTCAAAACGTTTCAGTCTGTCTGGATATTTTGAGTGACTACGAATGCAACCTCCTACCTACCAGGAGAGAGAGAGAGAGAGAGAGAGGAAAAAAAAATGGTACTGTTACAAGCTCGAGGAAATAAATTTGAGCAATACTTCTCCTGGTACTACAGTTTGCCTAATAATTCTGAGAGAGGAATATTATCATGATTTTTCTATTAAGCAATATAAGATGAATTATTTACCACAAGGTTGAATAAACTCTTAATCTTATACTCGAACAAAATATGCAATCGCCTTATCATCATCATCATCATCATCATCATCATCATCATCATCATCCCCCTCCTCCTCCTCCTCCCCGACCGACAACCAACCCGACCAACTTCTAATACCCGACCTGTCACTCACCATACCGACAGAAGAATTCAGTCGGTACCGATTTAATCCCCATGTACCGAAGCAACACACACACACACACACACACACACACACTCTGTCTCTCTCTCTCTCTCTCTCTCTATCTCTAATACCCGACCTGTCAATCAACGCACGTAATCCAACAGGTATACCGAATTTCCTGAGGCCCAAAGGTGACCAACTCAAGCCCCCTCCCCACTGCCTACTTCCTCTCCCCCTCTTCCCCTTCCCCCATACCCCCCCTCTCTCCTTCCCCCACACCCCCTTCTCCTCCTCCCCCCATCTTGTCCCCCTTTCCTCTCCCCCCCGCTCTTTTCTCTCCTTCCCTGTCCATTCTCTTCTTCCTGTCTACTCTTACTTCCATACCCCTCCTCTACTATATCTCTTCCTCTCTCCCTCCGCCCCCCTCACATTCTCATTTCTTTCCTATCTCTCTTACCTTCCCTCCATCCTTCCTTCTCACCATTCTTTTCTCCCTACCTCCTCCCACTCTCTTCTCTCCCCACGTCCCCCTTGCCTCTCTGATTTTCCCACTCTCATCCCCACGTTAATCTCTCCCTCCCTTTTCCTTCTCTATTTCCCCCCCTTCCCTTACACCCCCTCCCGTCCACCTCTCCCCCTCTCTCATCTCCCCTCCCCTTCTCTCCTCATCCCTCCTCCCCGCCCCCTTCTCTCCCCCAATCACCCCCTCCACGGCTCACGTCACAGCTCATTCCCTATGAAAATGGTGCCTCTCGATTTTCAGACCCCAACAAAATCCACCACGAGCGAACAGTATTAAAAAAAAAAATGGAAACACAATGGACGGAGGTGAGGAAACGCGGGATTGATAGACAAAAAAATAAAAAGACAGGTAGATACCTGAATATATTTTTTGGAATGATAGGCTGATAGATAAAAATACTGTGGGATTTGTGGACAGATATGGAGAGACAGAAGGGCTAAAAAGCATGATGCGGAGACTAATACATATGTTGCACGAGACAGACGAAGAGATAGACTGACAGACAGACGGACAGAAAAGCGGACAGAGATGGAAATATATAGACAGACAAGTGCTCTAAAAGAAAACATGTAAGGATGAATTAAAGATATGTCATACAATATCCGTTATCTGGTCGTTTTGTCGCAGGTGTGGTGTGGCAGGCAGGTATGGCAGGTGTGGTGTGGCAGGCAGGTATGGCAGGTGTGGTGTGGTGGACGGGTGTGGGAAGTGTGGTGTGGTGGGAATGGTGTGAGGTGTTAAAGGTGCTGTGTGATGGGCAGGTGTGGTGTGGTAGGGAGGTGTGGTGTGGTGGTGGACAGGTGTGGTGCTGAGACCTTATCCTATGAACAATGAACAGAAGGAGGGTTAAGCTGTGACAATTATCCCACACATAACCTCTAAGGAAAGATAAAAAACAGTACAGAATGCATGACTAGGGAATTATTTACTCCAGGTGAATAAAATATAATCACATGGTAGCATGAATAAAGTCTGCCAATACTCCCCCCCCCCTCTCTCTCTCTCTCTCTCTCTCTCTCTCTCTCTCTCTCTCTCTCTCTCTCAGCAAAGAAATAAGAGTCAAAAATCGCAAAAAAGAGTGGATTTTTTTTCTATGCATCTGAAAGCACAATAGAAATATTTAACATCTATCGAATTTCCTGGTGATTGGCATTTTGCAAGTTTTATATTCTCTCTCTCTCTCTCTCTCTCTCTCTCTCTCTCTCTCTCTATCTATCTATCTATCTATCTATCGGCGACAAAATAAGACTCAGCATCACAAAAAGTATAAATATTTATCATCCACCGAACCTCTAATGTTTCATATCCACAATACCTATATTTCTATCAATTATCTATCTATCTATCTATCTATCTGAGCAACAAAATACGGCCCATAATCATAAAACACATTAGAAATACTTAACCCCAAACTAACCTCCAAGCCATCAACCTCTTCCATCCCTCATATCCACACCATCCCTGATTCTCCCTTCCCGCGGCCTAATACTGCTCCAGGCCCGGTGTAATGCTGAGTTCTGAGTGCAGCATGGCGACAGAATTCAGGACTCAAAAAAAAGGAGATATATACAGCTATTTTTAAGACTTTTAAGACTTCGGCGCTCAAATGGGTGTTAAATTGATCTGGTATTAGGAGCTTAACCTTTACTGGTGCAGAACGTTTGGTGCTTAATAATTCCTGGTACTGGTGTTATTCAAGGGTGGTACTGGAGATATGGCTATAAATAAAAGGATAATTCTTTCTCCTGTGATGTACTTTATTTTCCGAAAAGAGATAAAAGAGGCGTATTCCAGATTTATTCCAGATTTGCTCCCCCTCCCCGATGTTTACGTGGGAACAGGATAACCATGATAAATTGATATACTCTGGATAGATATATAGAGAGATAATAAGACAGATATAGATACAGAGTAATTGTATAAAATGTGAGTATATAAAGTACATGATTTAAATATTCAAATAATTATCAAACCCTCTACATACATGCATACATACACACATATACATACACATACATACATACATAAAAACACAAAGCTACATACACACATTACATACTGTACATACATTCATATATACATACATACATACATACATCAATATATACAAACATACACACTTACATACATACAAACATACATACATACATACATACACACACACATACACATACATACATACACTCCAGTCAGGCAATACAATTCATATACACTCCGGTACTTCATCCCTAGTCAAACTCTCGACTTAGCTCCACTACTCAAAAGATTTTCCTTCTATTCAACGTCCCCATTTGAGATTCGCAGCTCGCTAAAGTTGCAGAGTCGGTCCTGCATTTTTCATGGGGATATTTTATTGGAAACTGGTAAGTGAGAGAAGAACGCGTCCGAAATCCACTGGCTCTGGGGTATATATATTGTATATAGAGTGGAGGCAGCTTAGTTGATATGAGAAGCCCCTTTGCGCCTCTTCCTCAGCGATTTATTCCATTTTTTTTATGAAAGAAAGAAGGAACCAAAGGCCACGTGCCGGCATTATTGTTCCTTAAAAAAAAAAAAAAAAAAAAAAAAAAAAAAGAGGCCAAATTCAATATCCGTTCATCTTGCATATTAAGCCTCAACATTAATTCATAGCGCTTTAATTTTACGTCGCTCTTATACTGCTATTTTTATATCGATATTATACATGAGGATATTGAGGTGTACTAAGAAGAATAAATCGCTAAGGAAGAGGTGTTAGGAAATCCTAGCACTTCTTCCTTACTGGCTTAGGATCACATGGTTACACAGAGCCACAGACCATACAGACATGACGGTCCCTTCGTCGCACTCCGGCCTTGAGAAAAGATTAGAAAAGCTTACGAGACGGAGGTGTGTGAGTGAAGACGGTGTGCGCTGGAGATCGGACAGCCTGACGGAGAAAGACAAGGTGACAAGGGGGGGATTTTTTTTCGTTGCCTCTGCATCCGGGATTAAGACACCTGGCTATACACAAACATATTTTTTTTCGTTCAAACCATATCGATAAAAAATGACGTCAGTAACATGCGAAAGATTACGGTACTGTATTTACCTCTTCATTACAATTACGACTTAATATTAATCTAACGTTACTCTTGCTACCGACAGACTCTTTTATGCAACGTAAGGGAGACGCTTTTTAACTAGAATTATTGGTTATTGCCCTCGTCAATCTCTTTGCAAATAATCTATTGAATTAAATCTTCCCAAAGTAAAAATGATAAGGCTTAAAAATGTAATGGTATTGAAAAGGTTACGGTATCTACAGTATGTCTACCTATCTATCTATCTATTTATCTATCTATCCATCTATTTACCTACTGACCAGCCTATCACTCTATTATTCCGCCCTTTCTAACCCCATCAGAACGACACAGCGCCCCAAGTCGATCCAGGTAAGGGCAATGGTAAGCTAAAAACACACACACACACACACACACATACACACACACACACATACACACACACACACACACACACACACATACACACACACACACACACACACACACACACACACACACACACACACAAACAGGAAACCTACCAAATCTACAAGTTCAGAGCCCCCCTCCCCTTTCTCGTTTAGCTATGCATTAGGTCTTTTGGAAGAACCATTTTGGGGAGTTACGATCGAGCCGAAAACTAATAGACTAGATACCAATGCTTCTAAGATGTTTATAGTTTCATCTCTCTCTCTCTCTCTCTCTCTAATCAACCAGGCATCACCCTTCTACAACTTCAAACGATTTCCTATTTTTTCGTCTCCTTCGGTATTTTTCCTTCCTCGATCCTCCTCGTCTTTACCTCTCTCTCTCTCTCTTTCTCTCTCTATGTACCGACCACACCTTCAATCTTCCGTCCTTCAATCTTCCTCGCTCCTTGTCTTCCTCAATCACCACTCACATCCCTTCCCTCGCTCTCTCTCTCTCTCTCTCTCTCTCTCTCACATTCTTCTACCCTCTTTCTTTCCCCTCCTCTTTCCACTCCACTTCCTCCTCTTACACATCTAATTCCTCTTGGTCCTTTCTTTTTCCCTCCCAGTTTCTCCTCTCTCTCACGCATTCTCTTTTTATCTCCACTCTCCTTCCTCCCTCTTCTCTTTCTTCTCTCTTTCTTTTTCCTCCGATCTCCTGTCCTTCCTTTTCTCCTCATTCTCCCTTCTCTCTCTCTTCCTTCTTGTTTCCGCACACATGGCATCTTATTTCTTTTTATTTTCTTTTATTTTCTTCATATACTTCCATCCCCTTCCCCTTCATCTCCTCCATCATTAAATCCTTTTCATCCCCTTCTTCTCACCCTTTTCTCTGTTATGTTCTTCCTCCAGCATCCTTCTTCCCATTTCATTCCTTTTCTTTCACACATACCTCTTTACTTCTTCCCTTCTCCTCTCACATGTTTTTCATTCATCTCTCTCTTGTACTCCAAAACTTTTCTTTTTTCACCTCTTTCTTCTTTTTCTTCCTCCTCTCTCCTTCATTCCTATGCCCCTTCTAGTCATCTCCCATTTCTCTCCCTTCCTTGATTATTCTTCCATTCTTTTGCCTCTCTCTTTCGTTTTACACATATCTCACCCTCTTCGCTTCTCTCCTTCCTGTCTCTCCTCGTGATTTACTTCCCCTATCGTCCCTTTTCCTCAGCCTGACTCCCTCTCCTCTCTTTTTAACCCCATCCCATTCATTCTCTGCTTCCCTCTTTCCCATTTCACTTTTCTGGCCGAGTGGTCAGTGCTGCTATATAAGAAGCTTTCCGTCTAATAGGGCCAAGGTTCAATTCCAGGTGAAGAAGACAGGGCCACTTGACTCAGGTGTCTATCCAGCTTTTGTGGGTTGGTGAGTATACCGAGTACCAAAGAGAACAGCTAGAAAAAAAAAAACTGTGGTAACCAGGATGATCTAGAGGTCCAAGACAAAGGACGAATAACCCGCCACAGTCTCAGAGGCCTACGTTACGGATATATGCACCGAGGTTCAGCGTTATATGGTGTCCATCCCAATTATCACCTTTTTTACCTCACACTCTCTCATTTCCTCTTTCCATCCCACACACACACTCTATTTCTTTACCTTACACTCTCTTTCCCACTCGCCCACACCCTCTCCACCCCTTCCCTCCACCCCCTCTTCTTCTTCTTCTTCTTCTTCTTCCCTGGCTCCATTTTCCGCACGGGTAGTCAGAACTGGAGGGCGAGTGAGACCGTAAAATCAGAAACACAAATGGGCTGGCCATTATTTTCACTTTCAATTGGGGAAAGTGGGGGGCTGCCTGAGTCCTGTTATTCACGGCACCTCCAAGTGTATATGGCGAGGCTTGGCTTACATCTGATGCAGGTTGGTGGCTCTTTTTGGTTTAGTTACCCCTGAGTTGGCTTCTCTAAGTTTTTTTCTTCCCTCAGATATTTGGTTTTAGTTTTTTTGTCACTTTATCTGATCTCTCTCTCTCTCTCTCTCTCTCTCGATCTTGATTTCTTGTCTACCCTTTATCTTTCATTCGTTACCTTTAACTTCTTAACAGCTTCGCACTCTGCTCCTCTCTCCTCCTGCCTCGTGCAATTTATTTTTCTTTTAGTCAGTTAACTCCCCTCTCTCTTTCTTTCTCCTCCCTCACTTTCCCTAAGCTGTATTTCTCTCTCTCTCTCTCTCTCTATTCATCTGTTTATATTCGACGTGTTCATATCTCCTTTCTTCATCTTTCATCCTTTCTTTGTCTTTCTCCCTTTCTTTCTCTTTCTCTCTCTCTTCCTGAATGATTGAATTATTGGGGTGCTATTGTAATGTTCATCTCTCTCTCTCTCTCTCTCTCTCTCACATCCCCTCAAATCCCACTCTCTCCTAATCCTTAATCCCCTTGCAGCTTCCTCCTTCCCTCATCTCATACCCTTCCTCTCCTCTTGAAACATATCTTCCTCTTCCTCTTTCCGTCTTCTTTGAATCCGCTGTCTGTCATGTGTTCCCCCCCCCACCTCTCTCTCTCTCTCTCTCTCTCTCTCTCTCTCTCTCTCTCTCTCTCTCTCTCTCCCCTGTCCTATTCTCCCATCCTCCAATAACTCAAAACAAAATTACACACCGAAATTCAACTACTCTCCCTCACAAGAGAGAGAGAGAGAGAGAGAGAGAGAGAGAGAGAGAGAGAGAGAGAGAGAGAAATAAAAATATCTCCCCCTTCCCGTTTTCTTTCGCCCTTCAGTGTGGGTTCCTCGTAAAAATTCTCTCTCTCCCAACCCCTGAATTTCATTATGCCTTTCCTTCTTCCCTAAAACATTTTCTCCACATCGCTCTTTTTTTTTTCTTCGTGTGGACCTTAAATGTTTTTTTTTTCCTGACCTTTTCCTCATTCCGTCCTTCCTTCCTTCCTTCCTTTCTTTCTTTCTTCACTGCGTCCTTCCTTTACACCTCTTTCTTTCCTTCCTTCCTTTATCACTCTCTCCTGCTTTCTTCTTTCCTTCCTCCCTTCCTTCCTCATCAAGCTTTTCTTGTGTCCCTTAATTTCTGCTTTAACATACTTCTCCCTACAAGTCAGGCTAAAAATTTTTCTTCTCGCTTCTCCTCTCCTTCTACGAAATTTCCTCTTCCCCTTCTCTCTCTCTCAATTTTCTCCCTCTCCCCCTCTTCCTTCTCTCTCCTTATCTCCAAACTTTCTCCCTTTCCTCCTCTTCCTCTTCCCTCCTCTCCTCCTCCTCCTAGACTTCTTAAATCTCGAAACATGCGCTTCCGCTGGTAAAAGATTAAATATAAGCTCGCCCAGCCTTTGATAAGTCCCTCTGGGTGGGTGAATCTCCCTTTGCCTCTCACTGCAGCTGTGTTTTTGATTATCCCAAATTACTCTTTTCACTTTAACTTGGCCCAGATTTTCATCCTTTTGGGGCTTAATTCACGCAGCTCAATGACAGAAAAAGATCCGGCTCTACGGAGTTCCCACGGCACTTCCTCGTGGCTAGTTCCATAATTTAGTGCTAATCTATTGCTACAAATCAGCATTCACGATGAAGAGATGGCAGTTTTGAGCCATGTTTAAGTAAAGCACGTATAGTAGCTTCATCTTTACCATTTAGTGCATCTTCAGTTTTTATTATATTATTTTCTATAGTAATTTTCCGCCAGACCCCCTTTCCCCCAAAAATAAAGGGGAAAAATTACACTGGAAAAAAAAAAAGTTTGCTAATATCTCGCCAATACGCAACCTCTGACGTCAGAATAATGTATAGGGGGGGGAGGGAGGGAGGGAGGGAGGGAGGGAGGGGGGAGGATGGGAGGGAGGGACAGGAGTGAGGGAGGGAGAGGGAAGCTAAGCCAAAAATAACAGGTAAATATACTATGTGGACCAGTTTACTTCAGAACGGTTTGTGTGTGTGTGTGTGTGTGTGTGTGTGTGTGTGTGTGTGTGTGTGTGTGTGTGTGTGTGTGTGTGTGTGTGTGTGTGTGTGTGGAGGAACGGGACGGGGTGTGGGCGGGAGTGACACAAACAACAGCTAAATAAACTATGTGGGACACTCGACGTAAAAACAGTGTGTGTGTGTGTGTGTGTGTGTGTGTGTGTGTGTGTGTGTGTGTGTGTGTGTGTGTGTGAGAGAGAGACAGAGACAGACAGAGAGACAGACAGACAGAGAGACAGAGAGACAGACAGAACGTGGAAAGATTGCCAACATTTACTAAAACATGAAAGGGAGGAGGGAGGACGAGGTGACATGAAAAACAACATTACAACTACGAAGCACAAAGAGGAGCCTGTGTTAGACTGACAAAACAGCCTGATAGCAAAGGGCAGTCTCTCTCTCATCCCCCACCGACTCTTCCACCCTGACATTTCACTGCTGTCATCCACTCTGTAATCCTGTTTCGTAATTACACTGACAATTTACCTCTATCAGTACCATTAGTTTACATTTCAGTGCATTCTGCTTTTACCTCCGGACGATGAAATACTTTTGGAGTCACAGATGATAAAATTGAAAGACAGAAAGGTCATTAAAAGCGTGAAAAGGTGCATGATGGTTACTTATATTACCTTCCGTTTGAGGGGCCATTCCTAGGCTTCACCACTGTACCTATAGCTGGTTTGTCTTCATCTAAGGGAACTGGGTCACTCATTCCCTAAAAACTAAGTCGTGGTGGGGTTTAATTTGTATGAATGACCAGGTTCAATCTGAGAAACGCAAATCGATTTTAAAGAAGATGCATTTTCGTGGTCTTGGGATGTTCAGCATCTCTCCCTTGGTGATAATGTTATGTAAATGGCAACTAAATTTTCTCTTGTGATGGCATGCTATTATCGACGTGGTTTATAAATGAGAGAGAGAGAGAAAGAGAGGAAAAAAGAATTAACCATATACCAAAATATACTATTCCTATTACTTTTACCCGGCTTCTATTCCCATCTCTCTCCATACTGAATGCTGACTTGTAACAATAGACTAACATTACGATATGACGCAAGTCACGAAGAAGTGCTATGGGAAGGATGTAGATATATAACGAGAGATTAACAGAACATGACGCTGGCCACGAAGAAGTGTTATGGAACGGATGTAGAGCCGCAGTACGCTCATTTTCCACAACGGACCTGTAAAAAATAAGCCGAAAAGGGACGAAAATCTGAGTCTAGTTAAGGAAAAAAGAATACAGTATGGAGGAAGTGCTACTGAGCCTCCGAGATGACGAGGATATAAGGGTAGAGGAAAACGCATGCCCGAAATAAAGATTATCTGTCATAGGTCAACGTCAAACTGGCCCAATTTCAGTGACCTCACACGCACACTACTGCAGTCTCAAGATGGGCAGGGTTAAGTTCAGGAAGCTCTGCCACTAGGGAAACATTCTTACTTTCTGGACTTTTATATAATAACCTGTGAGGTAATATTTTCTAAAGGAAAAAGTGGCTCTTTACTTTTCACTTTCGCTTGGTCTAAAACTGCCATCTCTCCATCTTAAATTTGAGCTGTAGCAAGAGACTGTCTGAAAAAGTGCTATGGAAAGGATGCTGAGCCATGGTAATGCCTTTGACACTGAGTTATAGGAAATCAGTTACAAAAGCCAAAAAAATAAATAATAAAAATAAAATCAATAATAATAATAATAATAATAATAATAATAATAATAATAAAAAAGGGGTGCAGTAACAACAAGAATAAACTGAAGAGAAGTCACTGGCCTGAAATAAAGGTGACACAAGCTCTGACGTACAAATTACATAAAAGGGGCAATAAAGCATCCGACCTCAATTTCACCACCACCACTGCCTCCACAACCAGACATCAGACATCCGGTGAGCGTGTTCAAGCGCCAGGGGTTCCAAGGGACATGAATTTGACAGGAGGCAGCAGCTAGGACCAGATATCCTGATGGTTGACTGCAGGATATCTTTTTTTTTCTTTATTTTTATTTTTTTTCATTTTATTCTTACTGCAGCTACCACAGTGCGCAATGATGGTTGGCTGGATGAGGTAGCTTTATTCTATTTTATTCTTATTACCTTCAGATGGTTTTATTGACCCTGGGAAAGACTTATTGCACTGAAAGATTTATATCAGGCTACATCGTCCCAGGAGGCATGAAATGTGGTGGGAGGCAGACGCTATCACAAAATCAGCTGCAGACTGCCTGGTTCTTTATTACATTTTATTATACTGCAATATTGCTATTTCCAAACTTCACTGAGATTTACAGTTAAGGTGGTAATGATGAATGTATAGCTCCAAGAGGTGGTAAAGACATTACACTACGGTAGTTTGCTGGTGACTCGATATTGACCGATCTTACGAAATTAATCAAAACTGCTACAATTGACAACAAAAATTTCGCTTCATATTTCCCTGTATTATGCAAGCCTGTGACCTGGCAACACTGTGTGGCAAAGAAATGACGGACGTGATTTAAACAGTGATAAATAACTATTACTTATTCACTGGCTTTGAATAAATTTCCTGCACGTAACACACCAACAGGCTCATTATGATAGAGAAACTTGAGGCGAATTTCTGCTGTCAATTGTACACCTGCTATTAAGGTACTGTAAGAGTTTATTCAAAATCCTCCTCTCTTAAAATGATCCGCATCTGTATTCAATTATTAATGTAGATCCGCGCGAAGTTCCTCTCTGGTAAATCGCTTCCACTTTAAATAAGAGGCTAAGAGGTGGGTATGACATGGGATCAAGGAGTTGTGTGTGTGTGTGTGTGTGTGTGTGTGTGTGTGTGTGTGTGTGTGTGTGTGTGTGTGTGTGTGTGAAGGGAGAGCTCTCTACTTCCCTCTCAACATGGCACATCCTTCTGCTCAGTAAATACTGTAAAGCAATTCTATTCTGAAGACAATCCTCACCTCGGAATGAGCGTGAAACAGGGAACAAGAATGTGGAAACTATACTGTATATCAACCTACTTGAATATTGTATGAAAGCACTGGAGAGACTAATAGATGAATGAATAAGGAACCTGATGATAACAGATACAATGAAGTACAGTGTATGACTTTGTATAAGGAAAAGAATGGTGGAAGTATTATTCATCACCCACCTAAACCAAGAAAACATTTTGGAAGGGGGCAAGAATGTGTACTGTGTATGTGTGGTCTTGGATGAAGGTGTATAACAGACTACCAAGAGGGATTATTTGTTAGTGTCTGAGAAATACTCGGCATCCTTAATAAAGACGTAAAGGAGGATGTCAAAGATTATGGAGAGAATAAAATCAGGATGAGAGAACCACCAGGAGTGATCTGTGATGAAAAACTGGTCTAAACATCTGGACAAAAAATATCTACCTATCCATATATCTATCTATTTATCTACCTATCCATCTATTTATCTACTTACCTACGTATCTATCTATCTATAGCCAGACGCCTTACTCTTGGAGGGGGTAACCACAAACAAAATACCTCTTTGCCACCCTATCCTTAGCCATCACGTTGCCCTTCCTCCCATTCACACCTCCCTCATATGCCTTTTTCTCACCATCCTTCCACCCCGCCTCATTCAACATAGTGCAGTTTGTCGGCTTAAAATATACACGTCAGTAATTAGACTAGTATTCTTGTATGGAACCGAGATGAGGGCTCTGAAGAAGAAGGAAGAGGAATTGAAGGAGACAGGAGATGAGACGGATGCTAAGAATCTTGGTTGAATTACGAAGAAAAGCCGGGGTAGCGAAGATTAGTGAGCAGGTGGTGTGGACGTGCTGTGAGACGAAAGAGGACGAGGCAATATTAAAAAAGAAAGAAGAGGAAAAGGGAGAAATAGGGGCGAAGGAAGAATGGATGATGAAGAGGAAAGCAGGAAATCAAGCGGGAAGAGGCAATATAAAGAGCGTGGAGGAAGTGCGAGGGATAAAGAGGAAGAAACAGAATCAAGTGGAGGGAGGAAATAAAAGAAGCGTGGA
The DNA here is from genome assembly GCF_032717465.1 of Coenobita brevimanus. NCBI lineage: Eukaryota > Metazoa > Arthropoda > Malacostraca > Decapoda > Coenobitidae > Coenobita > Coenobita brevimanus. The sequence goes on from NC_136967.1 coordinate 4,172,469, forward strand.
AGCAGCCCGCGATTAGATGATAAAGAGGAAGGCAGAGAATCAAGTGGATGGAGACGAAAATAGAGATCGTTGAGAGAGGATGGAAGATAAAGACAGAGAAACAGGTTCATGGATAGAGTGGAAATGAACATGAGCGTGTAAGGAAACCAAGGGTGAAAATTAAACTCAGAATGTAATGAACATGAATGACAAGAAGAGGAAGAGATGGAGAAAGAAGTTGTGGATGATCGACAAAGAAAGACACTGAAAGAAAGGAAAAAATTTTAAGATTCTACAAACAAGGTGAATAATGAGTAAGTAAAAGAGAAAATAAGTAGCGAGAGAGTGTTGGACTAATTAAAATAAATCAATAAACAAAAGAAGACTGAAGTAATGGAGAAGGAAAGACTAAGAGTAGAAGATGGTAAGTCCAGAAGGTAAACAAAGGTATGTAAGACTTTGTTAACCAGGAAAACCGAGAGAGAAAGAGAGAGAGAGAGAATGACGATGACGATTACAAGAGAACAACAAACTAAACAACATCTAAATATATCTCAAACAAATATAACAAGATGAAGAGAATGCAAAGGAGAAAAATATGGAGTAAGACGATCAAGGGAAAACTTGGTAAGAAAGAAAAGTTAAGAATTTATAAACAGTGATGGCTGGGTGAAGCGGAAAGGGATGGGAGGGATTAGGAGAGGCGGAAGGCTTGAATAAAGATGAGAGAGAGAGAGAGAGAGAGAGAGAGTCGTATTCTTCTGAGGTGTTAGGAAGCTTTCTTAACCAACAGGAATACCTCAAGAATTTTTCACACGTCCCTTTAGTCATGCAGGGACGCAGAATTTTCCTTAAACAACCTAAAATCGATAATGCTCAGCTGAGGCGAATTCTGGCGTGAAAAGAACTGAAACATAGTAAATTCGTCGACTGTTATAAATTCATCAGCTGCATAAAATCATCTTGCTGTAGCCTTAATAAAATACCCAAGGGCGTGTAAGGCAGCTAGGAATACAAACAGGATAAAAATAATAACGATAAGATTTAGATTTCCTACCGCCTGACGACTGAACCCAGCACAAGAAAGCACCTTTGATGGGATAAGAGATAAGGTTTGTTTGTCCCTCTTCCCTGGCTTTCGTTTAGAGGGATATCAAGGCAGGGATGAGCCTAAAATAACTCAAGTGATCCCAAAAATGAGACACGAGAGACGGTGTTATTGACTTTTTTTCTTCTGCCTTTTGACGAATATTCTGCTTTCCTTCTAACTCGTGACTGAGAAGACTTTTAAGGAAAGGATAAGCATATAATTTACATTCGCTGACAAAAACGTAATGAAAAAAATAATATGATTTTTCATTCCTTGTTCCTTTTTTTTTTTTTTTTTTTAATTCTGATTGAGAGGAATATACAGGGATGGAAAAAGATTATTATTTACTGTACGGTGCTGAAACGAATACGACACATAATAATAATAACAATACGAATGGTGGAGACTGTCTCTTAATGATTTTATGATTCCTGTCATGTAAAATAAAATGAAAAACTGAAAAAAACATGAAAATAAAAGGAGTACCGATAAACAAAGGACAAAAGAACAAATAAGATCAATATTTCATTAGAGAATACAATGAAACAAGGGGACAAGCAACAAAGAGGAGTTTATCAATAACTACACAAATAATCGCGCTATCAGTCTCTAATAAAATATAATTAAATAAAGAGATAAGCAGCCAATATTCTCTCGTCTGACTAAAAGGGAGGGAATATCCGAGAATAAAAATGTTGACACCAATAAAACGAGAATAATACTAATAAATATAAGTCTTAGAATTATGCCTATCAGTCGCACAAGGGTCACTAAAGCAAACAATTTTTTCTAAGTCCCAATTGTCCCCTTGAAAACAAGTGGCAATTAAAAGTCTGAACAGTAGAGTATGAATAAAAGAAAGACTGCAGACTTAACGATAAAATATAAGACAATGGAGGAGTTGAGCGGAGAGGACAAGAAGAAAAAAGGAGAGAGTTATTTAAAACAGTAGAAGAGAATTTAAGTGGAAAATTGGATTAAGATTTCGCTTCATATGATCTGGGGGGGAAAGATAAATGCTTGAGAAATAATGGTGAGAGAGAGAGAGAGAGAGAGAGAGAGAGAGAGAGAGAGAGAGAGAGAGAGAGAGAGAGAGAGAGAGAGGAGATACGAGTCGCAAGGAAGGAAAAACGATTAAGAGAAGAAATGTGGGCAAGAGGCGAGTGAGAAATGTGAGAGAAGTTTGAGACAGTTAAGAAATAAGTGAGACAGTGGGAAAATAAGTGTGAAAAGTGAGATACTGAAAATGTAAGACAGTAAAATAATAGAGAGAGAAAGAGGCAAAGTGCAAGATAATAGATACAGAAAGGTAAAATCTCGCAAAGGTCTGACAAAGTTTCGAAACAAATGCATTAATTATAGTCAGTTTCTTTTCATCTCACAGAACCGAGCATAAAAAAAAAAATTGTAGTACTGAGTCGCTGATGTGTAAAATTTGGTGAACCTTAGGGATGAAGTAGCCATGCGCCTCCTTGGTTACCAGTCAAATGTACCCTCCAATCTGACTACACCTGGCTATTAACCGAGCTGACAAACGTTAGAAATATGTGCCAGGTTAAAGCAAATGATGTCTAGTAAGGCAATTTCTCATTAATCCCTTCAGTCTGGCTATGTATTTTTCATTTAAATCTAGTCGCTGTTTGACAATTTTCAATAGATTTTTTTTTTTTTCTGTAACGGGGCTGACGGAGCCAAGTCCAATTTTTTTGAGCCTTACCACATAATATTCATATATATTTAGTTTATTTCAAAGTTCCGAAAAATTAATAAAGGGGGACAGAGCAAACAAGCGTGTAGGCGGCGAGTGAGGTAAATGCAAGAATTCTGGCTGAAAAACTGAGAAGCAAAAGCATGTAATATTAAAAGAACTACGATGAATAACCTACAAAAAACGCATGACTGGAAGAGAAACTAGCATGGATAACCTGCAGAAATGGATGTTTGGGAATTATACTCAAAACTGGCCTACCTTTAACAGCTGGGGAAATATCGACTTCTTCCATGTATTTCCGCTTCCATTATTTCCTCCGTTACCTGTATGGGAGAAAATAATGATAGTTATTATCCCGTCATTGAAGCATATAAAATCAAAGTGACAAATGCGAGGACATACTACCACCACTACAACATCTCAAAGTCAGTCCTTTGCCCCAAATCAAAGAAAATAATAACGTTACTGCTCCATAATAATAAAACAAGTAGTAGTAGTAGTAGTAGTAGTAGTAGTAGTAGCAGTAGTAGTAGAACGTAATAATAATAATAATAATAATAATAATAATAATAATAATAATAATCCCTCACCAACTAAGCCACCGGAAACTCGAGGTAGTAAGTAGGAAAAAAGCGAGCCGCACAAACACACCTGAGAAACGTTAATGAAGACAGCTACAGGCAAACACCTCATAAGAAGAGAATAGAGGAGAATGTGTGTGTGTGTGTGTGTGTGTGTGTGTGTGTGTGTGTGTGTGTGTGTGTGTGTGTGTGTGTGTGTGTGTGTGTGTGTGTGTGTGTGTGTGTGTGTGTGTGTGTGTGTGTGAGAGAGAGAGAGAGAGAGAGAGAGAGAGAGAGAGAGAGAGCACCGTGATTGTGGCTTGTCCCTCAGGTGTTCCATTAAGGCTTATGATACCTGGGGGTCATTACCTTTACCTGTCCACCCCACTCACCTGCCTCCTCTGAACACCGACACCCGTCACCAGGTGGGAGTGAGAGAGTGTGAGAGAGTGAGGGAGTGGGTGGAAGTGTGAGAAAGAAGGACGTGAGGGTAAGTAGATTAAAGGAAAGGAATGGAAAGAAACTGAAAGGAAAGCAAGAGAAAGGGGACGAGACATAAAAAAAAGGACAAGAGAGGAAAAGGAAAGTAAGGGAATGAAAGGTAATGGTGAGGAGAGGAGAGGAGAGGAGAGGAAAGAAAAGAAGAGACGAGACGAGAGGAGAGAAGAAGAGAGAAGAAAGAAAAGAAGAGAGGAGAGGAGAGGAGAGGAAAGAAGAGAGGAGAGGAAAGAAGACGTGAGAAGAGATGAAAAAACTGATGAGAAGAGATGAAAAGATTCGTGCTCATTTCTCAGTCTACCGTTCTGTCCCCCCTCTTTCTATCCCTGCCCCCAGCCTCACTCAAATTTCCAGCCTACCACTCCTTACCCCATCCCCATCAATTCCTTCCTTCCACCCCGACCCCCATCTGTCGTGCCCACTGTGATAAACGAGCCTCACTCTTTCCGCTTATTTATATCAAGCATGTCTTCCACTTCACTTAGATATTTGATGTGAAATAGAATGTGCGTACCTCTGGGGTGTATTACTGCAGGCTCATGGACTCTTCCTAGCCTTTACTTCGCAGGTGTTTGGTTCACATTGCACTCCTTCACGATTCATGCTGCATATTACATCTTAGTATACTCATGGGTTTTACACACACACACACACACACACACACACACACACACACACAGCGCCACGACATCACAAAGCAAGGAATTTCAGCTTACCTACACCACACAGACACTGACACGCCCTCACCAGTTCTCCTGCATACACAAACCTCTTAACAAAAGCTGCAAGGCGGTATACAGACAACTGCAGCCATTAATACTTTTACGTTTAGGGGTGTCTCAGGGTAGTGATGCTAAACCTTAACTCATCTGGTGATTACTCATTAAATTAACAAGGTATCATTAGGCTTTGAGAGTGAGACAGTAAACAGTCATGCCCTGGTGATAGTATATGTTCAATCGTGGACATAAATACGACTCCACTCCATTACGAACACCAGAGATGTTGTGAGCACTGTATTTTGAAACTCAGCGAGGTGATCTTGGGGGACTGACAAAGCTTCCACAATATGTTTCATAATTGTTCGTCTTAAACTGAGAATTTTCATATCTCTTCCTCTAAAATTGGAGAGATGTCTTTGTCCGTACTTATATACATGCTCATGGAAGTAACAGTATACACTTCTATCTGACACCACTGTTAAATATTGCAAAATTCATGATGACTGCACTCAGCGTCGGTACACCTGCTTTCACGTGGATCCATTATATTTTATGCTTGCGACATTTCCTGGGTAGTGTGGTTATCACTTAAAATTTCAGATAAAATACTAAAAGCTTTGGGACATCACAAGCAATACTGATCACTTTGAATATAATGGAGACCTGCTGAGCGATACCTTTTGCAGCTTGAGTACACCTGTTTCTATAAATCAGCCGACATATCAATATTTCAAGCCTAATATAAATATTCAAAAATTTACACTCACATCTATACCCATATACACAAATCGCCACCCAAATATACACATCCTCACCCATCCCTATACATACTTTCAACATTTCTACACATTTACACCCCCATCTTCGCATCCACACTCATATATACATCGTCAACTGCATACATACACCCACATGTACACTCACACCTACATTCGTGTCAAAAGCCACAATCCTGTAGCGAAAGGACACCAGGCCACTCACAGACAGGCACAAACACGGTCAAACATTCAGACACACAATAAACAAAGTAAACATTCACACACTCATGCGAAGCTAACATCACAAAGCATGACTTCAAACAGATTCTGCAGGTGTGTGTGTGTGTGTGTGTGTGTGTGTGTGTGTGTGTGTGTGTGTGTGTGTGTGTGAGAGAGAGAGAGAGAGAGAGAGAGAGAGAGAGAGAGAGAGAGAGAGAGAGAATGGTGCTCACAAAACACGAAACTCAGAGGTACTTGAAATGTGAGATATTAATAATCACTCAGTGGTCAATATTTGTTGCAGATATTGCCTTGCTAATTTGATACGGGGCATTACACTCTCATATTCGCTTAAATTACAGGCCAGGTACTTACACACACACACACACACACACACACACACACACACACACACACACACACACATACATACACATACCTATCAATATCCGGCATACTCGTAGTAACATACACCATCCTTGTATATTCAGAGCACACACACACACACACACACACACACACACACACACACACACACACACACATACCCATCAATATCCGGCATACTCGTAGTAACATACACCATCCTTGCATATTCAGAGCACACACACACACACACACACACACACACACACACACACACACACAAATATCAATTTCTGGCATACCCGCAGTAACATACACAATCCCTGTAGGCTATATTCAGAACACACACACACACACACACACACACACACACACACACACACACACACACGAGAGGAGAGATGATGGAGGAGGAGGAGGAGGAGGAGGACTGGTAAATAGAAGAGGAGGGAAGGGAAGAGGTGAGGAGAAGATAAAATGAGAAACAGGGAAAGAGGAAGAGAGGAGGCGGAGATAAGCCTGCTGAGAGGTGCAAGGATAAGACGGAAGAAGATAAGAGCAGGTAGAGAAGGAGGATGAAGAGAAAAGTAAGAGAAGAGGATGATAAAGAGAGGAACAGAACGAGAAGAGGATGATAAAGAGGAACAGGAAGAGAAGAAAGCAAAGGATGAGTATGACAAGAAGAAAAATAGAAGAAAAGAGAGAAGGCCGGGACATAAGAGATGGAAAAGGAGGAAGAAGAAGACGATGAAGAGAAGAAAGGAGGAGAGAAGTACGGGGTAGAGGAGAACTAAGAAGAGGAAGACGAATAAAAGAAAGGATGAGAGAAGGACGAATTAAAAAAAAAAAAAAGAGAAAGAAGAATAAAAGGAGAAAAGTGCATAAAAAACAAGGAAGAGAAAGGAAGGAAGAGAATAAAGGAAGTGAAAAGGACGGGGCAGAAGGGAATAAAATGGAAGAGGAGGAGGATGACGAAGAGAAGAGAGGAGGGGAAAAAAGGACGGCAGAATGAAGAGGAGGAGGAGGACTAAGACGAGAAACGACGACGAAGAAGAGGAACAGAAGCAGAGGTTTGAGGCACCAGCAGAGTCGGTGGGCGAGGGGGCTCAAGGAGAATTAACATTTTCCGCTCACGTCGGAGTTTGTCAGGGAGATGGATGGGCGGCAGTCAGACCGGGGCGAAAACCTGATTACCCCCGTGCCCATTGTTTATCTGAGTGGCAGAGTGTTCGCGGGACACAGCAGGTCGTTAATCGTCTGGAGCGGGGTGGGTGGGGAGGGCTTGGGCTTGGTTTGAGACAGAGGGGCTTTGGGGTTTGCTCCCTGGCGCTGTGATAGTGGAAGGGGGGCCAAGGGTGATTTGCTGCTGCTGGGTTTGAGCTGAGATAAGCTTGAAATGGCGCTGGCCTGGACTAGGCTTGAAATGGGTGCCAAGCTGGTTTTGATCAGATATAATACTTGGTTTGGCCTGACTAAGGAATGACGCAAAATTGTTATGGGCGATAAATGGGTTTGATCAGATACAGGTATCTTTAAAACGGGCTGGAGGTGAAATAACCATAAAATGGGCTTGATGTGACCAAAGGTCAGAATAATAATGGCTTGAAATCAGCCTGACCAGAATGGACTTCATATAAGCTGAGGTCAGACTAGGATAATGTATGTCTGAACTGGACCTGCGCTTGTACGGTCTTCATATGCATCTGATACGGGAAGGTTTCAGAATGATACAGGCCTGAAACGGACTGGACCAGAAATGGGCTTATGATATGAGCTGAGGTCAGACCACAACACATTTGAAATGAAAATTAATGGCCTTGAACAGGCTTTGATATGAGCGTGTCACACTAAAAAAAAAAAAAAAAAAAAAAAAAAAAAAAAATCCAATGAACTCAGTTTGAGGTTAAGCGTGCTTGCTGTGAAAAAAAAACAATGGTTTGAATATGCTTGTGAAAAAAAAAAAAAAGTCCTGGTTACCCTTGGTCTGAAGTGACCTGGGGTTGAAAATAAGTTTGACCTGAAACAGAACATAATGAATTTAATATACGTGTAACTCAAAATGACACTGATATGAATATAATCTGGGTGAAAGTGGAGCAGGGCACAAACTGGTTAAATTGTAATGAACTTAGGCTGACTCCGGCTGAGATGAATTATGGATTGGCTCGGGATGGGCTGGTGATGGGCTGAAATGGACCTGTCACGGTTTGGAAACAGGATGAATTATTTGATGCTGCTGTTGCCGCTTAACCCTGGTCTATCTGGCCGAGCATACCCGTCGACCACAGGTAAGCAGCTGCTTCAGTGGGGCCATACTGCAGGTAAAGTGCACTGCCTACACCACGCTGAGATCCGGCTCTCCTTGTAGTACACAGCGCCTCACCAAGATCAAACCATACTCCTTCCCACACTGAAGTACAGGGAATATGAGGAGGTTTGGCTCCCGGGTGGACGCCGCAGCTGCCTTACCATGAATACACAGCGCCATCACGCGTAGGCTCCCCTCCAGCGCCAGGATAAGTTGGTGGAGATTCTGACAGATAGGAATTTCCTAGGGGTGACCACTGATCCCTTGACTACGATTACTACTTCATTCTTTTTTTTCCTCGATACCTTCCGACGATGTAATTCAGATTCTGGGAGAGTTATGAATCTGTGGAATTTACACATTGCCATCAACAGTCCCTTCATTACGAGAGGTCTCCCAAGAGCTGTATAAAACCATATGGAAGCAGCATAAACAAAAAAATAAAAAGACAAAGAAAAAAGACGTCCGCAAAATGAAAGGGTTAAATTAAAAGGAACTAGACACAAGTATAAGTAAGATGAGTAATGGCTTCAGATTTTTTAATGGTCCTGTACTTGGTCTGAAAATGGTCAGGCTTAATTTAGGTCTCACTGTTAGGAAAGAAGATTTGATGAAACTGAAATGGGTTAATATGAGAAAGTCCAGGTTTAGGAGAGCTTTGAGACGGGATGAGCCTGACCTTAAAGCTACTTGAAATGAGGTGGGTTTCTTTAAATAGGGAATATATGGAGGTGACTTAAGCTTGGGGAAAAAAATGGGGAAACTCTCAATTGAATATAATCCTTTGACAGAAGTCGGAATAAATTGTGTAGATGACTAACTGCCTTGTAATTCGTTTAATCGAGTGTGAGCTTTGGGGGACTAAGTGGATTTTGGTGGGTCGGATTGGGTCAGCTTAAGCTTTAGGGTAAGATCTGAGCTTTGACTGGGATGGCTTTTGGGGAGACTGTGTGGATATGATGAAAAATCTTTTAAGTTAGGGGGAGGAAAGTGGTGTGTTTAAAGTTAAGGGCGGTTTGTGAATACAAGTATTGACTGAATAATGAAGACCTAAGAACGATAGTGAAGGAACGGGAGAGGAATTACAAAGAAGGGAAGGACTAGAAGGGAAGTGAAGGAACAGAATGGAGGGAAGAGAAGGGAAGGAAGGGAAGGGGCAGGGAGGGAAGAGGCAGAGAGAGAAGAGAAGAGAAGGGAAGAGAAGAGAAAAGAAGAGAAGAGAAGGGAAGGGAAAGGTAGAAGTACAGAGGAGTACAAAGGTAAGCAAACAGTAACAGACCGGTTGGTCCTCTCGTGGCTGTTTGTTATAGGGAAGGTAATAACAAATGAAATTATTGAGTTACAGACAAGGATCGAAAATCAGGAAAGGAAGGGAAGGGAAGGGAAGGGAAGGGAATGGAAGGGAAGGGATGGGAAGGGAAGGGAAGGGAAGGGAAGGGAAGGGATGGGATGGGATAGGGAGGGAAGGGAGCGGCAAAAAGGGAAAAGAAAGGAAAGGAAGGGAAGGGAGGGGATAGGCAAGAAGGGAAGGGAAGGAAAGGGAGGGGATTGGCAAGAAGGGAAGGGAAGGGACAGGAAAGAAGGGAGAGGAACGGGAAGCAGGGAAGAGAAGGGTGTGGCTCGGGGGAGGGCTTATAACTGGTTCAAGGCAAGTAATTGGTGGCGCATACTTGGGAGGAGATAAGAGAGGCAAGGAGGGGGAGAAGAGGGGAGGGGAGGAATGAGGGAGACGAAGGAAAAGGTAGGGAGGGGAGAGTGAGACAAAGAAGGGAACGCAGGGGAGAGGGAGATGAGGAAGGGAAGGGGAGAGATGGAAGAGGAATGCAGAGAGGAGAGAGAAATGAGTGGGGAAGAATAGTGAAACGGATGGAAGGAGGTCAAGATAATTGGTGACAGGGAAAAGTGAAGGAACGGGAGGGAAGATGAAAGGGGAGACAGGGAAGGGAAAAGAGGGGGGGGGGAGGGAAGAGAGATGAGTGGGAGAGAGGGAAGAGAGAAGGGGAGACGGGGAGGAGAAGGCTGGGGTAAGGGGAACCTCTCATTTTTAATTCTAATAATACCCGCCAGAGTTGACCCTCTAAGTTCCAAGGGGTCTTTTCTAAGTTGACATAAATTAGCACATGATCATACGACGTTAGCTAGAAAAAAATAAATTACGTTATCAGCTGAACGAGTTAATGGATTTCACGTGTATTTCTATGGACTGCGAAAGACTGAGGGAGAAGACGTGAAAAAAAAGTAGCAAAAAGTCTGAGGCTAATATGAAGACAAACTGATAATGAAGACAGACAATGATAAATATATGAAAACGCACTGATAATGGAGACACACTTATAAATAATGAAAACACACTGATAACGGAGATAGAGACTGATAGATACCACTTGAAAATAAGCTGATAATGGAGATAGACACTGATAAAGCCGCTGTGTAAAGACTGGGATAATACGAAATAATACGAAACATAATGGCATATCGCGGGACAAATGCCAGGCCACATCATACCTCGTTGCTGGAAGGTCAACAAGATATATTTCATTCCCTTCCCCCCACTCTACTCCCCCTTACATCCCTCTCCATCATACCCTTCCACATTCCCCACTCCTCCCTTCCCATTTCCCACTCATATTTTCTACGCCTCCTCTCCATTTCCCATCATTCCTCCAATGCCCCTCTCCATTCCTCACTCCCCCTCTTAATCCCCCAGTCCTCCCTTCCCATTCCCTACACCCCCTCCCCACTCCTCCTCCTCTCCTCTTCTCCCCTCCATTCCCATCTTCCCTCCTCTCCATACCTTCCCCCCCCTCCCCCCATGCAATGCTAGGAGAGGTAAAGGTCTGGAGGTAACAGAATACCCAATCTGACACAGCCACACTCAGGATGCTAAAAGAGGGTCAACATATTTCATTCTCCCTCTTCTCGCCACCAACCATTTCCTTCCTCCTTTCCACTCCCTCATTCCTCCCTCCTCTCTCCACCAACCATTCCTCCCTCCTCTCTCCACCAACCATTCCTCCCTCCTTTTCACTCCCTCTTTCCTCCCTCATATCCTTCTCCACCCTTACTTCTTCTTTCCAGCAATCATTCCCTCTACTTCACTCCCTCTTTCCTCTCCCTCTCCACCTCATTCTTAATTTCCTATCCCCCTTTCCGCTCCGCATTTTCCCTTCCCATCCTCACTTACGCGTCTCTACATTTCCCCTCCCTCCTCCACTCCAGTCCTCCTCCTCCTCCTCCCTCTTCCACTCAAGTCCTCCTAACCCTCCTCCCTCCCCTACTCCAATCCTCCTCCCCCTTCTCCCTCCCACATTCCAGTCCTACATCCCATTCTTCCTCCATTACTCCAGTCCTCCTCCCCCTTCTCTCTTACCTTTCTGACCCCCTCCTCCCCCTTCTCTCTTACCCTTCTAACCCCGTCCTCCCTCCCATCTTCCTCTTCCAGCAGACGAGGCAGCTCCCAAGGCAAAAAAAGGAAACACCATGCGGTCAGTAACCCTTTACCCTTCACGCTCGCCGCAAATACACCAAAGCATATAACACCTTTCTCTCTCTCTCTCTCTCTCTCTCTCTCTCTCTCGTTTGGCTGGTGGTATTTTCGGTGGCTGACCCGATGTAATACTGAACCCTTTATGTATGATGTGATGGTTTTCTCATTTAAATCAGGCAACTACTTCACGATTTTTTGGGCTTTGGAAATAAGTCACGTATCGCAAGGTCTAGAAACCGCCTCCCTTAACCACTTCACTCCGACATGTCTCCTCGAAGCTGAGTAAAATCGTCTGATGGAAGCAAAAATAATGAAACTGACACATCATCTTAGCTCCAGCCTTTGCTCCCTCCTCCCTGGCCCCCCTCCCTATAATTCCTTCCCTCCCTCCCTCCATCTATCCTTCCACTTTCTAGATAAGACCTTTTTCCAACCATCTCAGCAAAATCCTTCTCTTCGACTATTGCTCTCCCATCTTCTTACAGAATCCCTTCCTGTTCGACCTTTTCCTTCTTCCCATCCTACAAAATCCCTCACTCTTTGACCATTTTTATCCTTCATTCTTCTGCTACCTAGAATCCTTCCCTTCTAGCTCATTATAACCTTCTCTTCCCACAGAATCATTCATTAAACCATTTTTTCACTCCACACTGTCATCTACTTTTTACATTCTTTTTAGCAAATAAACTCATAATACACTACAGAAACACTGCTAATTATAGATCCACTTCTACCCATAAAGCTCATATGACATGTCCACACCCAGATTACACTATCAATTCTAACTGCACAGAAAAAAGCTGGGATGTTTGGCAGCCCATTCGTGCCTTCCAGTTAGGACTGTGTGTGTGTACCGTACTGCCTCACTTGGCATTTTATCTCCAGCTATACAGACTTCCTCACTCTCATTTCGATTGCATCCATATGAAGAGACTTGTGATATTAACGAATAAATATCCAGCTTATAAAGGAAATCTGTCTGGATACACCTCACTCTATTACCAATGGCGTTACCTCTCTCACTTTAATATCGAAATATCGCCCGTATGTATAGACAGATAGATAAACAGCTATAGATAGACAGATAAATATAGATAGATAAACAAAATAAATAAGAGATAGATTGATAGATACATAGATATTGGGGTTGTGACATTTTTGGGCGCATGTCTGGTTCATAAAGTCTATTAAATTATTCATTAACTTTATTTCTCGCCTTCCTCCTTCCAGTCTCCCTCTTTCTTCTTTCGTCAGTGTCCAACCATCTCTATCACCTTCCCCACAATGGATGTAGTCGTCCCTCTCGCTTCGTTCAGTCTTACACCTATATCTTTTAATCTCAGACGCACTTTTCATTTTAGCATCATTATATTTCCCTTTGGTCTTATCTCGAGAGGGTCCATCTACCTATCTATCCACCTATGTATCTATCCATCTATCTTCAATGGCTTCCTCACTCTGGCTGCAATCGCCTTTCATTGTTCTTTCAGTTTTATATTATTTTTTTCCTCCCCACCCACACAGTTTCCTCCCCAGCACGAATATTTTTACCTTCCTCCCTCTCTTCTGACTCTCGCTCTCTCACAGACATGATTCCTCCCTCTCCCAACAGCCCTTCAATCTTATATTAACTCTCTCTCTCTCTCTCTCTCTCCTTATATAATCCCCCTTTCTCGCATCAATCTCCTTCCTCTTTTACCCCAGCTCTTTTTATGCACAATCACGTTTTCCTGCCTTCCTTTTCCCCACACTTTCTTACTCAAGCCACACTTCATATGCTCTCAACACACACCCGTATTCTCACACCAACTCTGCTACACACACCATTTCCTCACACCAACCCCCCTTTTCTATACACACCCTTTTCTCACACCAATCTTCCTACATACACCTTATTCTCGCACCAACACACACACACACACACACACACACACACACATATATACACAAACACATACACACCTTTTCTCACACCAGCCCATCTCTTACCTTGACAGTACTCTCTCATGCACCCGTAACTATAATAAACCATCAGTCATTCCATTATCCACACTTCCTCAGTCTTTATTTCGTCTTTCTCCCCTAACGCACCCCTACACCAACATATTCTCCTTTATTCTCGTTATTTATGCCTTTATTTTCACACCATCCCTTCCTCATCATCACTAGCTGTCTCACCCATCCTCATCTGCACAAAAACTCTCTTCCTCTCTCACTCTCTTTTTCTCTCCCCACGTACTGCATCATAATCATATTCCCCTCCTCTCCCCACTCCCCTTCCCCTCCATACACAATTCTTTACTCAACATACTCACTCAAACTCTCTCATCCACCAACCCTGGCACTTAAACCCTCTATTCCCTGCTTACATACTACCTCACTCTCGCAACAGCACTCTATACTCTTCCTATACACTCCACTCCACCATCCCCCTACAAATGCCCTCATCTCCCCCATCTCCCTCACCAACGCTCCCACCCTCACTCTTACTCTCTCTCCCTGCCCCCACACTCCCTCACCCTTGCAATAACACTTACACTCTCCCTACGCAGTATACCGGTACCCTCCCCACTTCCTCTTCCCCCTTACCACAATCCCTCGGTGGACCTCTTACCTACTTCACTATTTCATGAATCTACATTTTCACTAAAACCTTTCCTATCTCCCTTTTCTCTCCCTCATTTTTTCTCCCTACGTTCTGCATCACCATTTTCTCTCATTTTTCTTTACCAACACTACATTTTTATATCAATTCGTCTCGTCCCTCAATTCCATCCAATCACATATATGAAACCCTTCTTTCCTCGATTCTTTCAGGTTTCTTCAGTCTTGCAACATTATTAATTTTATGTATTATTAACCTCCCTCTCTCTCTCTCTCTCTCTCTCTCTCTCTCTCACTTACCCTTCCTTTATCATACTTTCTCAGCACCAACCCATCTCCAACGCCACTCTCACGCCTTCATGCACCCCACTTCCGCTACACCTGATCCTCTCACCTTACTCTTTTCCTTACATATTCTTTTTTCCCTCCCTAAATACTTATTCTTCTCTCCCTTAATCACCAAGTCATCTTCTCCCTCTTCCTCAATATTCCATCCACCCTCTCCAAGTTCCCTGACTCTTACAAAAACACTCGATATTCTCCCTGTCTACGCCGCACCCTGTAGGCTACATCCATCCCACTTACTCTTCCCTCTACAACATTCCCTCAGCGTCCGTTCATTACTTGCCCACTTCCACTTCGTCATGCATCCTCACCCACTCCTCTTCCTCTCTCTCTCTCTCTCTCTCTCTTTGAGCATTTCATCACAGTCATATTCTCCTTCTACTTT
>NC_136967.1:4190000-4252500 GCF_032717465.1 Coenobita brevimanus
CCTTTTATTCGAAGCAACAGACACACTAATCCTTTTATTCGAAGCAACAGACACACTAATCCTCTTATTCGAAGCAACAGAGACACCGCTACGCACTTTCCTATCAACAGACCCCAATCCTTTTCATTCGGCTTCACTTTCCAGAGTATCGGCAGTACAGCTCGAATTCTCTGCCCGTCACGCAACCTGCTCGTAAAGAAGCCCCGGCTGACTCGTGATTGGTGCTGAATAACTTGGCCTGGTTGGGGGCCTTTTGGGAGGATTGGTTATGGAGGCGAGGGATGGTGGGATTTGGCTTGTTAGCGTCTCATTGTGGCCGGGGTTATGTTTGGGTGTGGGTTTTGTGTGTGGGGGTTTGGTTGTTTGCGTGTAGAGAGGGAAGGATGGGTGTGTTTGTGCGTGTAGAGGGAGATTTGTGTTTATATGAGGAGGGGATCATGTGTGTGTGTGTGTGTGTGTGTGTGTGTGTGTGTGTGTGTGTGTGTGTGTGTGTGTGTGTGTGTGTGTGTGTGTGTGTGTGTGTGTGTGTGTGTGTGTGTGTGTTGTGGGGTGAAGGATCGTGAGTGATTACATGTTTGCTTTTTTTTTTTGTACAGTTACAGCAAAATTCCTAAATACACTGCCTTATAACTGCATATACACCCAACAACAAACCTCAAAACGTAAGAGAGATCTGGCTCATAGGTCATACTAAAGAGGATTTTAAGGAATGGAAGCCCTTGATATTAGCTTGGAGCCCCACACATGTAGCCTAAAACCATTATTATCTTCAACTGTAAATATACCAGTTCATTTATTTGTGTGGTGACTTTTGTAAATATTACCTACCCCCTTCAGTCCGATGGCGTATATTTCATCCTTGCAAGCTACAAACGCTTTTACTCACCACAGAAGCGGCTCTTCCAACTGGAGGGGTTAGAGTTATCCTTAAAAAATCCCTTAAATATATGAGATCTTTCCTACGGTGCATAAAATCGTCAGCAAATATGAAGAGTAAAATGAAACAAACCGTCCTTGGACTGCGTTGGCCAAAATGAATAAATGCACAAGAAATTTTATACGAGTCTGTCCAGCCATGAGTCCACCTTCTTTTTTTCCTCGGTGGATTTACCTAAGTAGCTGAAGCTTAAGTGGAAAGTTTTGGACTGTGCCGGGCGCTTAAAGACTCTAAGCTTAATTACTGCATGCAAAGCAGAGCGAGGTATTATGACGTAAACTGTGAGCTTCTCAGACGTCACAGGCAAACGTACCATGACGTAAGGAGAGTTTTAATGAGTTTAATGTGGTGTTTGTTGTCGCAGTTTTATTTGAGCTTTATTTTGCTACTTTATTATTATTATTATTATTATTATGTACTCCTGTTAGGCTGAAAATTAGTTTACATTGCATTTTCCCCTAAATTTGCCACTCATCCCTACACGTTTTTTAACACCTTCAATAGGATTATAACATTTTTTTTTCTGCTACCACCAAACAATTATATTCAAAACCTCTCTTAATGAAGGGGTTGTTGGCATCACCTTCATTTCCCCCTCTAATTTCCCTTATGATCCCCTCTCATTACCTACCTATCCACCCCTCCATATAAATACTTCCCCCATGCCCCCTTAATCACTTAATCATATCATCTACCTGACTACTTTACTATGGTACCAATCAACCTCCCTACTTACCTGCCTTATTAATTACATACCTGCCTCTCTCTCTCTCTCTCTCTCTCTCTCTCTCTCTCTCTCTCTCTCTCTCTTCTCTAATGCTAATCTTCAGTCTTGCCCACCTAATATTGCACACAAAATTAACCTGCCGTACAGATGAATTTGCTGTACCTAAATACTGAAGTTGTGTTTAGAGGTGAGAATCGTTTCGGCCCAACTTGAACACTAACCAAACCTAACCTGACCTAAACTAACCATAAATACTAACCTAACCTAACCGAGCTTACCAATCTTACCTAACCTAACCTACCATTCCCTCTATCAACCGACCAATCAACTGCCTAAACACAAATCAGCCTCATATCTAACCTAACCCAATCTAATAATCTACCAATAAACAAATCAATCTACCTATCTAACTACCTACCTACCTACCTAACAACCTATTTACCCCATTTACGCCCTACCCACCATTCAGACATACTTCCTACCTCAACACAAACCTCATCCTTTGCTTCCCGCCCTCTACACGTCACCCGATTCCACACTTAGCTTTCGTTCTTACCTCAAGACCCCTTCCTCTCACCCACACCTCAGTTCAACAGACCGTTCCCTCCTTCAATCTCACCTCAACATTGCTTCCCCTACTCCATACCGCACCTCAATACCCCCTCTCTCCCCTGCTCCCCACCTCCGCACCCCTTCCTCTCCCTCCTACACCTTACACACCATCAACATCATCCACATCTCACATACCCCACCTCTCCCTTACCTTCACCCTTTCCCTCACCTTCCCTAGGCCAACCCTTCCCTCCCCCCTCACACATCACACCCCCTTCCTCAAAACACACACACACACACACACACACACACACACACACACACACACACACACACTAGCCAATCCAATCACGCCTACAAAAGTCACTCTAACCAACATTTTCCCGACAGACATTTCTTTCAGTCTTTCCCAGGCCTGACGTCACCAGTTTCGCTCTCTCTCTCTCTCTCTCTCTCTCTCTCCTGCACTGTAGCTCTCTGTAATACTTTTTCTTTCATTGTTTTTCCTCCCCTGTTGCTGTCTGGCTCACTGTTTTCCTTTCTTTCTTTCCTTCTTTTCCCTTTCTGTATTGTTGTCTTTCTCATTCTTTTTCTTATTCCGTGTCTCTCTCTTTTTCCATCTGTCTCCCTGTCTCCCTCACTCGATTGTTTCTCCTTCTCCTGCCATGTTGCTGTCTCTCCCTAAATGATTTCGCTTTCTTTCTCCTTCTGTCTCTGTAAATATTTCCTTCTTCCTTTGTCTATTTAACTATTTATTTATCTATCTACCTCTGACTGACTGTTTCATCTCTTCGTCTGCTCACTTCCTCCCCCCCTCCCCCCTTCGTCTCTCTCTGTCTCTGTCTCTGTCTCTGTCTGTCTGTCTGTCTCTCTCTCTCTCTCTCTCTCTCTCTCTCACACACACACACACACAAAACCTATGTAAATAATTCTTGGCCGTAATAGTCCAAACTACGTTGAATTCAGGGCTACAAGTCAATTCACATGTCTGTTTTATGTCATGGAGAGAGAGAGAGAGAGAGAGAGAGAGAGAGAGACGGGAAACAGGAACAGAGACTTGAAAGCGGCAGGGAGTGAGAAAAAGTGATGGAGAGAGAGGGAAAAAGAGGAAGAAGGAGGAAGTGGGAAAGGGAGTGGAGGGGGGTGGAGGAGAAATTGGAACGGGGACTTGAAAGAGCAGGGAGAGAGAGAGAGAAAAAGAGGTGAAGAGGGAGGCGAAGAGAGGAACTGAGGGAAGACGAGGAATGAGAAATGAGTATGGAAGAAGGATGGGGAGATGGGAGGAGTGGGGGAGAATGGGGAGGAAATGGTGAGGAAGAATGGAACGAAAGAGAAGAAGAGGGGTATTAGAGGAGAGAAAGGGAGGGAGCGAGGGAGGGAGGGAGGGAAGGAGGGAGAAAGAGAGCCCGAGATGGGGGGAGGAGAGGGGAGGGGAGGGGGATTGGGATGAGGGGGAAGCAGGTTAGGTAAGAAGCACAACTAACTGAGGGTCTATTGATCTATAATGAGGTTAGCTGCTGGAGTGATCTAGTTATCTTAGAGATCTATCCTATATTTGTGAGAAAAGCAGGGAACGACGGGGGGCTGGGGGAAGAGGAGGAGGGTGGACGAGGAGGTGGAAGAGGAGAGAGAGGAGAAGGGGGTTGGGGAGAGGGAAGAAGAGGTACACAGAGAAGGAAGACGGAGGGGAGAAAGGAAAGACGAAGAGAAGATGTGGGAACAAGAGGGACAGAGACAAACGGAGACGAATGGTTGATGGAGAGAGAGGGGAGCAGAACGAGAAAGAGGGGAGAGGACAAGAGGGTGATGAGGGGAGAGGAGAAAGACGAGGATGAGGAAAGAACAGGATGATGGGAAGGGAGCTAGGGATACTGGAAGGGGAGAAAAGAAGGGGTGAAGTAAAAATGGTAAGGAAGAAGGGGATGGAGAGAGAGGAGAGACAGGATACGTATTGTCTGTGATGATGGCATGGCTAAACACACGTCCCTCCGGCTGCCACCCATAAAAATAGATCTACACTGCTGTTATATGGAGGATAGCAAGGGAATGTGTACTTTGTGCGGTTTGTGCTTCATTTACGTCTGTTTTGAATGAAGGAATGATTTTTGTCATCATCTTCACTATCATCCCAATCATCATCACCATCATCATCAACAACTTAATTGTTATCAATTTTCATCATCATTATCATCAGTTCTCATTGTCACTCTCATGCTCATTATTTCTATGCCTGTTATCATTACTATATCCATCATCATCATCACCATCATCATCAATACCACCACCACCACCACCACCACCACCACCACCACCACCGTTTTTACCATCAACGTCTTCCTACTTCCTTTACTTTGATTTCTGGTCTTCGAATTCTGAAATCCTTAATCGAAAAACATTTATTTAAAGTTCTACACAGATTTACAGAATGCTTACTGTTTATTACCTTAGGAGCATCGTCACCTCAAATACTGCTAAGATTCATTTAAATAATTATAAAACAGGAGAAATTAGAAATGAAGTTGAAGCCGCAATGAAGAGCGTGGAGCTGATACATGGTAGTTAAAAAAGAAAAAAAAAACTCATTGTCTATTCGGTAGCATTATCATAACTTACACCCGCCTCACACTACGGTACTGCACATCACACTACGCTAAGCTCACACTGCTATTACGCTCACCCTCTGCCACACCTCCCACTCCCATATCACACAACACACACTGCCACATTACACATACATCACAGTTATACACGCTACAGTACTTCACTGCCACACGTTACCATGACCTAACACACACACACATACACACACAAAAAACGCCTCTTCTCCCACTTCCCTTCCAGTGTTTCTCACTTCCCAAACACACAGACAACTCTCCCCCGTCCCTCTCCCCTCCACTCCCTCCCCCGCCCCGGTCTTAGTAGAGGCGGGTGCATGGTGGAAGTCAGCGGCAAGGTGTGTGCTAAATCCCTGGCCTGATGCGGTAATGGGCTGCCTTTCGGGGTCGCTTACTGGAGAAACCTTGCCTTTGCTTGTG
Organism: Coenobita brevimanus; assembly: GCF_032717465.1. Classification (NCBI taxonomy): domain Eukaryota; kingdom Metazoa; phylum Arthropoda; class Malacostraca; order Decapoda; family Coenobitidae; genus Coenobita; species Coenobita brevimanus. The sequence continues at coordinate 4,195,252 of NC_136967.1, forward strand.
CCTGTGCGGTCTCAGGCAGGCAGGAAGGCAGGCAGGCAAGCACGCCCCCCCCCCCAAACACATACATTTACTCAGTCATATTTGTAGTAACGTCAATGCTTGCATATCCCAACTCCATAATTCTCTCTCTCTCTCTCTCTCTCTCTCTCTCTCTCTCTCTCTCAGTGTGTGTGTGTGTGTGTGTGTGTGTGTGTGTGTGTCTGTGTAAGGGGTGGAGCTGCCTCTCTATGTACTGTCAACACTTAATCCTTTTAGTATGATGACAAACTTTATCATTTTCATCTCACCATCAGACTAATCCAGCTCAGGAAAAATGATTACAGCCAAGAGTAAAAAATCGATCTCCATATCTATCAATCTATCTATGTATCTATCTATCAATCCACCCATCTATCTATCTACCTATCACTGTCTATTTGTCTGGCTATCTACAGTATCTATCTATCTATCCATCTGTTTATCTATTTTCAGCGGTAACTTTTTATATTATGCTTGCTACCACCAAACAATTTTACTTATTTAAAAGGAAAATATTTGGCACTGAGGAGATTTAACTTTTACCTGAGTAATTAAACCTCTTCACTATTTACCTGCTATATTCCTGTTACTGCCACGCAATTTCATGAGAGAGAGAGAGAGAGAGAGAGAGAGAGAGAGAGAGAGAGAGAGAGAGAGAGAGAGAGAAATCTATGCACAAAACCACTAAAATACGATCAGAAGTTGTCTACAATTATCTTCCTTCTGACGCAAAATTATCTTACTAACGTGTGATATGAGGTAAAGACGTAACTTAATTTGGCATAACCAGGTGCTTCCCTCGACCGCCTACCTGTGTCGTCGCAAATACCATTCCATAATAAATTCTGTATGGACATTTTTGCTTTCATTATGGATTCGAGTTTTTTTTTTCCTTTTTTAATTCACTGATCTAACAATTCCGTTCCCAAAGTATAAAGATCAAAAATGGAATTAAAATCAAAGTTAATAATTTACCTGGCAATATGAATACTTTTCCAAGCTTACTCTTCACTAACCCAGTATTTCCCATCCCTCTAATTAATGGGAACAAAAACAGCACCATAAAAATTTCAGTCTATATCATTACCACGCACGTCATTAAATTTTATCACTATGTTGCATGTTGCACTGATTGTATACATTAATAAGATAAATATAGTACTTTTAAAGGTTAGAAATACAGCATACTCATCAGAAAAACTGTACAAGGTTAAAGGGGAAATTTAACTTATAATACATGGGTAGAGAGTAAGAAACGGAGAAACTAAGTCGCTGAATTAACGTGCCTGAAAAAAAAGGAAAAAAAAAAGATAAAGAGACGGACAGACAGACAGAAAGGAAGAGAAAAAGAACAAAAAGATCATTATTCTAAGGAAATTTAATCTACCCTTCACTAACTCGGACTCTGAAGCAACGGAATCCACCCACCGATAACGTAAAATGAGAGAAGAAAAGGAAAGAAAAAAGAAAGAAAGAAAAAAGAAAGAAAGGGAAGGAAGCGAGGAAGAAAGAGAAGAGAGTAAACATTCAAGGGCAAACTTCAGTAGATTAGGATTTCTTTTACGAGCAGATTTAAGAATATTGTCTGGGAAAAACGTTAAAACACAAACAGAAAAAAAAAACTGGAAGACGCAATTCACGAAGGCAGGATAAGATTAAAAAATAAACTTGGGTGCAAATCATTAGACACGGAAGCTGAGACCTCATCCAATTAACCTTTTTGTAACCTCAAATGTCAGCGTGATCTGCTCCTTACACCATCTCCGTTTCTTTTACTCGTTAGACTCTGTTATAGTGAAGTTACAAAATGAGTTCTTTACTTTCTGGTGCTCATTAGCGTTTGTTATCGTGCACTGAAGTTACGTTCTCTTGTTCAGTGTTGCAAAATACTTGTACTGACGGTACATCATATCAAAATTAAATATCTATAGAAGGACTATAATCAAAGGAAAAATTCAATACATAAAATAACAGAGCCATAACCGGGTTCAGGACGAAAATAACTAAATTTTCACCAAGTTAAATACACACACACACACACACACACACACACACACACACACACACACACACACGAAAACTACACAGCCGTCCTAAAGTTGGAAGCTGCTACTCTATATTTTTGGCTGGAGCTCGGACATCTGATAACACAATACAAAACCATGCCACCAATTTTTCAATAAATTTTCGCTACCTTCAGGCAATCTCATTTCGTTTCTTTGACAATCTTTTTTTTTTTCAAGTGAAGAGGTAAGATAGTAGGCTTGGTTCATTTTCCCCTCATCCATTTTTGTCAAGTTTGAAGGTATTCATTGACTAATCCACTACTATGATGCTCTTCTGGATTACATAAAATAATTTGTCTGGTTACAAGAGAAAAAATATATATCACGGTACTGATGGGGTTATATTTAAGTATCTGGTCTACTATACTGTTATATGTTAAGTAAAAATCGTCTCAAATGCCTATATTTCTTTAACCTTTAATTCTAACTAAGGGTATCGAAGAAAAAAAAAATAATAGGAGTGATACAAAGGAAAACGGAAACAAAGAAGGGAAAAGGGTAAATAATTAGACAGAGAAGAACACGAAAAAGCGGTGTAAAGAAAATATGAGGAGAGAAAAGGAGAAAGACTGAAAATGAGAGTGAGAGAGCAATTTAAATGAAGGAAAGAGAGAGAGAGAGAGAGAGAGAGAGAGAGAGAGAGAGAGAGGCTTTAATAAATTTCCTAGTTCCTCTGGGCTGGGATTTCCTTGTTCTGAGCATGAAAACTTTTGAAATTAATTCTTTATGTGTTATGTAAATATGAAAGGCTGAGGAAGAGGAGGAGGAGGAGAGGAGAGGAGAGGAGAGGAGAGGAGAGGAGAGGAGAGAATGTATAAAAAGAATGACGAGGGAAAAACTAAGAAATAAGCCAAAGAAACGAGAAACAAATACATGGAAGAGAAAGACAGAGACAAACGAAAAGGGCAAACAAAACTAAAGAAAAAATAAAGAAACCCCCCGAGATGAAAAGAAACAGACAGGGGGAAAAAACAGAAAAAAAAAAAACAGGAAAAAAACAAGAGATCACAGCAGACGGCGCCCTCCCAGCACGTCAAAAAAAAAAAAAAAAAAAAAGATCATCCCCTGCCTACTGAGTATTTAGAGAGAGAGAGAGAGAGAGAGAGAGAGAGAGAGATTCTTCCTAAGCTGAATAAAATCGTCTGGGTTACCGAAGCGACCTACGACCTTTATCTTATCTCCCATTTTATGTACGTGTTTTTACATACATACATGCATACACACACACACACACGCACATGAATATTTCCGGTGGTGATCAAAGCGGGAGTCGACACAAATCCTCTCTCTCTCTCTCTCTCTCTCTCTCTATACTTTCATATCTATTTCATTGACTAAATATGTTTATATATATATATATATATATATATATATATATATATATATATATATATATATATATATACCTATTTGCTCCGTAAATCAGGCCCACCTGGTCATTCTTTATCCTCTTATTCTACCTACTTGCACCGAAATTCTCTCTCTCTCTCTCTCTCTCTCTCTCTCTCTCTCACACAAAAAAGCAAGACCCGAGGTAAATTTATTCATAACAATCTTCCGGGACGATAACCCAGCTTCCGACCCTCACATACATACACATACGTACATAGCCTTACACTCCCAGCCGACACGCACACACACACACACATATCCTCCCTGCAAGACACCCACTAAACCCCCCTCCTTCCCTCCCTCTCCCCACACACATAATAAAAAATATAATATAAAAAAAAATTCCCAAAAATAACTGTCGCGAAAGATGTAAAAAGAAAAAAAAACGGAATACAGATAAGGAAGGGGAAAATATTTGTGAATTTTCCTTTTGCTGGCGTTCCCAATCATGGCTGATGTAGGAATTCTGGACGACGAGTGAATGAGGAGGGAAGGGTGAGGTTAGGGTGAGGTGAGGTAGGGTAGAGAAGGGCAGGGTAGAGTGAGATAAGGAAGGGTAAGGTGAGGCAGCGTAGGGTGAGATGAGGTAGGGTGGGAAGAGGTAGGGTAGAGTGAGGTGAGATACGGAAGGGTGAGGTGAGGTAGGGCAGAGTGAGGTGCAGTAGGGTGGGGTGGGGTGAGGTAGGTTAGAGTGATGTGAGGTAGGGTAGAGTGAGGTGAGGTAGGGAAGGGTGAGGTGCAGTAGAGTGGGGTGGGGTGAGGTAGGGTAGAGTAAGGTGAGGTGGGATAGGGTGAGGTGAGGTAGGGTTGGGTGACGTGAGGTAGAGTAGGGTGAGGTGAAGTAGGGTAGGATGGGGTGAGGCAGTGACGTGAGACAGGGGTAGTACAAAGGAGTAAAATGGAAAGCAAACAGCAACAGTCTTAATGGCCCTTTCGGTGCTGTTTATTACAAAAGACTATGATGTCTAATTCTATGAGGTGAAGACAGGGATAGCAAAGCAGGAAGAGTATGGTAGGATGACGCTAGGTGGGGTAAAACAGGGAGGAGATGGTGAAATGGTGGGGGGGAGGGAGACGTTAGGAGAGCAGACAGGGTTGTGTGAAGGTAGGGTAAGATGGGGAGGAGAAGGGTAGGGTAGGGTTAGGTTGGGCACGGTGGGGCGGGGAAGGGTAGGGTAGGGTAAGGTAGGACATCGTGAGGTAGGAAGGGCTAGGGTGAAGAATGCAGGGTGAGGCAGGACTGACATGCCTTACCACTGGAAGCAACGCGGGCGAGACAGAAAAATGTAATGGAGGAGAAAAATAACACAGGAGAAAAACAGGACATGAAAAAGCGAGGCAGAACCTTCCAAGAAAAGACGAAGAAAACAAGAGCTAAGGCAAGGTAAGTGAGGCTGGAAGGCGAGGCAGGGTACGGAAGACAAGGTAAGGCAGGAAAAGGTTAAGGCAAGACAGAATAAGACACTATAGTAAAACAAAACTAGGCAAGGCAGGGTAAGGAAGAGAGGGTCAGGCTGAAATGGCATGCTTGACCATACAGGCAGGTCAGGAAGGGCACGTAAAACAAGGTAAGGCAGGAGAAGGTCAGGCGGAGCGAACCAAGACAGAATATGGTAAAACAACACAAGAGTAGAAAAGAAAGGGTAAGGCAGAGAAGGTGTGGCAGGAATGGCGTGCCTGAACCCCCACGGCAGGGTGAGGCGGGGTGAGGCAGAGTGAAGCAGGATGTGCCAGGGTGAGGCAGGGCACTAAGTCATGGTCCGTAGTGAGCCATCTGCGTAAGAGGCCGTGACAGGCAGTAATACCGGTCATTTGGCCGGATCACCACACTCTTAGGGCGGGGGGGAGGGAGGGAGGGAGGGAGGGAGGGAGAGAGAGAGAGAGAGAGAGAGAGAGAGAGAGAGAGAGAGGGTGTGTACGTTCTTGTGTGCTTGTGCCGTATACTCTGTATGTGTATTTGTATGTGTTTAAGTCTCTCTCTCTCTCTCTCTCTCTCTCTCTCTCATCCACGACCCCCCCAGTCCTGACCTTCACCGCACAAACACCATCTATTAGGATTCATTTCCCTTTTCCTTTCGACAATCTCACATCTCTGTCTGGTCGTCGAGAAGGGTAGTAATTTTCCTTCAAGACGAGGAGAAGGAGGTGAGGGGGGACGTAGAGGGGGTGGAGGGGAAGCGGAGAGGGGTGGAGGGGGACGAGGGAGGGGTGGAGGGGGACGAGGGAGGGGTGGAGAGGGATGGAAGGAGAGCAGGGAGTCTATTCTTAAGGGGAGAAGGACCTGTTTGCTTTGAGAAATCCATCCGACTTGGAAGAGGAGAAGTGAAAGGAAATGCTTGTGTGTGTGTGTGTGTGTGTGTGTGTGTGTGTGTGTGTGTGTGTGTGAGAGAGAGAGAGAGAGAGAGAGAGAGAGAGAGAGGACCCCTGACCCCTTTTTACCTGGAGACACCTACTGACAAGCCCCCTACTCACCTGCCCTTCTGCACCTGACCTCACCTTCCTAGCAGACTCACCTGGGGTCAAATAACAAAGGTCAAGATTCTCACTCAGACAACAAATATATCCTAATAATTTTCTATATGTGAGAAAAATGAAAACCTGAAATAATTTTACGGAGCAACAAACAGCCAACATAAACCGAAACAGAGGAGCATGGTAGAAAGAGATGTTAATGGAGGTATATTGAGCGTAAACAGAAAATACGCCAACTCCTCTGTAACGTAACGCCATACAGGTCATATCTGGCAGGAGTGCCTCGACCCATTAAGCCACCAGGCGCCCTTTTCTTGGTCATATTTTTACTATCAGAGGAAGTAAATGTTATACCAGTTTCTCAATCAGTGAAGAATCAACCTTTGGAAAACATTACATCGAATGAGTTGATGGTGAGAGCGTCCTCCTGCCAAAGGATGAAAAACACTGGTCAAAAAACAAAAACTGCAATGGATTGAAGGATTTATTATTATTTTTACTTTTTATCATCTTAATTATTATCATTTATTTTATTATTATTATTATTATTATTATTATTATGCAAGACAAGAGTTCATACCCTACAATCAACTCAGGAATGACGTCTGGTACTGCCTGTCAAATTGAAGAGCATATTTATCTAACCCATTCATTAAAAATATATATATATATATATATATATATATATATATATATATATATATATATATATATATATATATATATATATATATATTAAAAGCAGTTGGACATAGCAAAAAAAACAAACAGAAAAACAATAGAAAACAGAAAAACAGATCTTCCTAGTCAAGCGGTTAATGGAGAGGTGTTGTTTATTCAGGTATTATCCCCCTGTGGCCCGTCAGACGAATAACTGATGCAAACAGACAGGCAGACCAACAACAATGGCCATTTCGATACACACTACAATACCTGATTCTTTTGGGACGTGGAAATAATTGAACAGTTTAGTCTTGTTCAACCGCGCGTTTATCTTAATCTTGGGAGTAACCGAGCGAGTAAATAAAGTCTAAATTAAAGAAAATGCTCAAGATTATTAGGATGTGACAAATTTTACACTCATATATATTCTTCATAACTATACACGTTTATCTTCAGCTTGGGAATGGTTTCTAGGGTTGGAAATGGGAGAAAAATTAAATAGAAAAAGGCGTTATATAATAAGATTACAACAGTTCACTCGCAATGTGAAAAACATCAACAGTCCGATGCGTGTGTTCAGCTTAGGGGTGGTATATATACGCTTTAAAAAATACACTAAAGCACACTGATTCAAGTAGTGTGAAAACATTAAAAGGCATTCAGGACGTGTAATATTATCACACACACACACACACACACACACACACACACACACACACCGAAATGCTACAGGTACGACGATTGCTTCCTGACTGGCCTACGCACACCTGACTTACGGGGCTATCAGGGTCTAGTGTACCTAAGGGAATGGTCCATCTTCGCTGCTATAGAGAGAAGGACGTGTTGATGGTGGAGGCCACGGTGTTCGATAAATAAATGTACTGTGCGCAGAGTAAGTGAAACGTGGCATGATGAGACCGTAGAGTTTCTGGGAACCTTTAAGTCGTGGGTTGGTGGTGTTGATACAGGTGGTGTTGGTCGTGGTAAATGATAGTGATTTATGTATTAATGGTGGTGACTGTGATGATAATGAGTTCTGACGCATATGTTTAATGACGGTGGATGTTGCTACGATGTCAGTGATGATGGGCTGGCGGATATGTGGATGGTGGTGAATGTGATGAAGGCTTCGTAATCCCACCATTTCATAATTCGCATCTAGTGGGAGGGAAAATGTGAAACGTGGCAAAATGAGACCGTAGAATTTCGATGGAGAGTAAGGGGGACAGGAATGATGGGGAGGGGAGAGGGCGCATTGGATGGAGGGAGGGGAGTGACGGGTTGGGTGGAGGGAGGGGAAAGGGAGGGTTGGGTGGAGAGATGGGGAGTGGTTTGGTGTTGGAGGAGGGGGTGTAAAGAATGGGATAGGGAGGCTGGTAGGAAAGTGGATTGAGGGGAATGAGGGGAATTCTGACTTTCATTCCATTCATTCTTTTCCAGACCCCTTTTCTATGCAAAGGACTAGTCTCTGGTGAATAAAATTGCATCAAAATAGTAAGATTAAAAGCCAAGGCCGTCTTAATTAAAGGTCTGGGTAGGCAGCTTTTACCCCTTTTATTAGACTTCTTTTCTTCTACGCAGAAAAAACAAAGTCTGACTCACTAAAAAAAGTAGTATCCATTGAAATTGATATATATTCCTTGAAATATACAGAAACAATCGCAAGAAAGCGTTTTCACACAAACACAAACACACACAAAAATAAACACAAACACACACAAAAATAAACACACACACACACACACACACACACACACACACACACACACACACACACACACACACACACACACACACACACACACACACAAAGAGAGAGAGAGAGAGAGAGAGAGAGAGAGAGAGAGAGAGAGCAGCCAGCACCACTGAGTCTGCATAATCCCAATTTGGAACAGCACAGTAGCGTTGGATTTAATCGTTAGTACTGTCATGGGGTGTTTAGTTCTCTCTCTCTCTCTCTCTCTCAACATTAGTCATTTTTTCCCACACAAAACATCATCTAAACCATACTACGCCTTCCAATGCTCCCTCAGTCAATTTAATTACATTTAGATATACTTCAAATACATTAAAAGTTCTCTGTAACTTTAATCAACCTAGTAATTTAAAAGTCTGGCGGAAAATACAGAAATTATATGTGATAATTGTTACTGTTACAAAAAAATCAATGCAACTAAACCCCAAACTTTCAAAGCAGAGAAGATGCGATTTTTCACTCTTCTATTTCCTCTTTTGAACATTTTCCCTTTTACAACATTCACACTTTGAACTGGAGAGTGGGAGACTGACGAGGAGAGAAAGGGATAGGGGAGTCTGGGATGTCTGTCTCACTGGGCACTGCGTTCATAGTTCTCTAACATATATGCTATCCTTTTCTTATTTCTGGATCCTGTTAACTCTATTGCTAAGTGGCAGTAGGGTTAGGGTGATGATGATGATGATGAAGAGGGTGACGTACGTGTGTGTGTGTGTGTGTGTGTGTGTGTGTGTGTGTGTGTGTGTGTGTGTGTGTGTGTGTGTGTGTGTGTGTGTAGATCACAAATGGTACCTCCAAACGATTTTATTCAGCTTATGGAAGATCTCATGTACTAAAGAGATAAATACAGACTTTACATGAGAGAGAGAGAGAGAGAGAGAGAGAGAGAGAGAGAGAGAGAGAGAGAGAGAGAGAGAGAATATCAAATATATCAACAAATCTTCCCCCATTCCTGTTACTAAAACTATTTCTGTATCAGTGGGAGTAAGTTGACCTTTGCTACATGACCCCAGGTGAGTCTGCCAAGCTAGGTGAAGTCAGGTGTAGGTGGAGAGAGGTCAGATGGACAGAGGTAAGAAGGATCGGGGTTAGGCATAAGGAAGAGGTCAGGTGCGTATGAAGCAAATACAAGGTAAGAATATTAAGGTCGGGTGAAAAGATGAGGAAGTCAGGTGAATCGGTGTTAGGTGGGTAGGAAGACAGGTGGACAGGGATTAGGTGGATTAGGGCTAGGTGAGGTTAGGTGAAGTGAATACAGATCTCCTCCATGCAGCATAGCAAAACTGTCATGGAAATATCATACGAAAGGAGAACTGGAAAATATGTTCTACTCCATCTCAGTAAGGGAGAGCAGATTCAATTAGCATAAAGCGCCACTCCTCTCGCAGCAAGTAATAAAAAATCAAGTACAAATGGATTTACTGAGAACGCTTACTCTGCGCTGTTCCACGATACGCTCTACCCCGCGGAACGAGACATAACCTGCTTTTGATTATAATTATGTCACCAGGTGCTTATAATCTACCTGTGCAAAGGACCTACGTGCTGGAGAGGGACGCCTTCATGTGGTGGCACCGATTTAAGTCATACAAACGTTCAACTCCCAGTCTCCCGAAAGGAGGATGGTGGACTGCATAAGGGCGAATTCAGCCTGTAGTTCACAGGATTCGCGTCCAGATGAGCATGGGGCAAGAGCAAGAACAAAGCAAAACAACAGCAACAACAATTAATTAACAACTTTCGTAAATTACAGACTATTAAAAAAGCATATGATAATCTCCCATAAAGTTTCAATCCATCAAAATTTGCTTTCTTGGATAAATGGACTTTCTATAAATGGACTTTCTCTACGTTCAGCCTGAGGACACCTTGCTACTTCCAATTCTGACCCACAACAGGCGTTTTACTGAGCTCAAAAGAGACGCCTGGGGATGAGAGATTTAATTAAGACAAAAGCATCCGAGTGGCATGCTGTACTCTGCTTCGAAACAAGAAAAATAATAGCCTGATGCCAGTGAACACTCCGCCCGGCTGCCTTTGTCGATAAGCACTCTTAGTTATTTTCCTCAGCTGGGTAAACACTAAGCCTGATAGCCTCCCAGTAATCGGCCTCTCGCTCCAACGTTATCCTGCGCACATGTTCTGAAAATAATTAATCCTGTCGACACGGCGCTCTTGCAGAACTCTTTACTTTAATGGTAACGTTAGTAGAGAATAACTACACTTTAACTGCAGTAATAAAGCAGGTTAATTATTGCCTCCTCCACCGAACCAGGGCGGAGGTTATGTATTCACCTGTGTGTGTGTGTGTGTGTGTGTGTGTGTGTGTGTGTGTGTGTGTGTGTGTGTGTGTGTGTGTGTGTGTGTGTGTGTGTGTGTGTGTGTGTGTGTGTGTGTGTGTCATATCTCAAAAAGTCGTTACCGGATTACAGTGAAATCTGGAGGACACGTGGACAGTGGGTTAAAAAAAAAAATTAATTACTTTCTGAGGTGATTACGGATCCGGATGCAAGAATAAATCATAAATTTTAATAACGTTGAGACGGAGGTTTGCGCCCTCTGAAAATATGTAACAGGGCAAACCAGAGTCGTAAAATAATGACTAAGTGAGACCGTAAAAGTGTTCATCTGGTAGGAAGGAGGAATTATAACAGGAAATCATATATCTTACTGGCTTTGGCGGAGAAGCTGAACAATACTGCAGGTCAAATGCTACTGCCGGCTACGTTCTATTTAAGGATGACAGTCAGAAGCGATGGATTGACTTCTATTTTAGACTTTCATTTCGTTCTTGTCATTCCTCATCTTGTGTTCATTTGTTTTCGAGTCTAAGTTCGTTCTATTCATTAACTAATTTTTATGCTGTTTTCAATATTTCGTCTGCTGCAAGTCCATATACTGTACTGACTATTTACTTGGTTTCCTTCCATCCTCAATTTCCTCTTACTTATACTTTCTATCTATCTATCTATTGCCAGACGCCTCAATCCCGTTTGGGGGGGCCACAAACAAATCGCCTCCAAGTCGCCCTGTCCCCCGCCATTTCACTGCCCTGCTCCCAACTCACACCCCCCTCTCTCATATACCTCTCCACCCCATCCCTCCATCTCATCCTCGGCCTCCCCCTCCCTCTTCCCCCCTCCACCTCACTCACATACACTCTCTTCGTCAGTCTTTCATCCTCCATCCTCTCCACATGGCCAAACCACCTCAGTGTGTTCCTCATAACGCTTCCTATCACATCCACATCAACACCACAACGCTCCTTCACATCCTCATTCGTCAGCCTGTCTCTCCACGTGACTCCACAGGCTCCTCTTAAATAACTCATTTCCACTGCTCTCACTCTTGACCTGTGTCCTTCCAACAACGTCCAAGCTTCACTTCCGTACGTTAGAGTTGGTATCACAATACTGTCATGTAGTAACTTTTTCACTTCCATGCTCACTTCCCTGTTTCTTATCACTGCTTTCAAAGAACCAGCAACCTTTCTTCCCTGCTGTACCCTTTCAAGCACTTCACCCTCCAAACCTCCATCCTTACTCATCACACTACCCAAGTACTTAAACGTACTCACATTTTCCAATTCCTCACCATCCAACCTCGCTGTACATTCACACACACACACACACACACACACACACACACACACACACACACACACACACACACACACACACACAGAGAGAGCAGCCAGCACCACTGAGTCTGCATAATCCCAATTTGGAACAGCACAGTAGCGTTGGATTTAATCGTTAGTACTGTCATGGGGTGTTTAGTTCTCTCTCTCTCTCTCTCTCTCTCTCTCTCTCTCTCTCTCTTTAGATTCCGTTTCTTACACACTCTCTCAAACTCATCCACCAAGCCTTGCAGCTCCCCTTCGTCTTCACTCAACAACACAGTATCATCTGCAAACAACAGTACAGGGAGTTTCCAAACACTATCCTCTCTCACCAGGGCCACTCCAACATCCACTACCCTACCTTGTACCTCTTTTATTACCCCATCCATGTACAGATTGAACAACCATGGAGACATGACACATCCCTGTTTCAATCCAACTTTCAAAGAGAAAAATTCACTTAGTTCACCATCCACACGCAGTGCAGCCTTCGCACCATCGTACATACTTTAATAATCATCATCATCATCATCATCATCATCATCATCACCATAATAATAATAATAATAATAATAATAATAATAATAATATTACTATACTAATGATAATAATAATAATAATAATAATAATAATAATTATTATTATTATTATTATTATATAACTCCAAAAAAATCTTCCCTAAACATTCATTACTGATATCATACACTCTTAATAATCCCCATTCCCGCGAGAAAAATATTTGCATCATATTACCGTAGATCATTAAATTAATCGTGGTCGTATAGTATAACCGTGGCATATTTATTAATCACATCATCATTACCCTCATCATCATCATCATCATCATTAGCCGGAATTACTCCACTACCGGATGAGATCACATTCCTGGCCGCAGTTATGAAAGAGTAAAACAGCTTTGAGTGTTGGATGAAAAGTCTTATTCGCTAAACACTTTTCACTCTAACTTAACGTAAACTTGTCATCTCTTTATCTTGAATGCTAAGCTGCAACAGGAGACTAAAAATTGAATAAAATGCTAGTCACAAACAAGTGCTATGGAAAGGATGTAGAATCGCAGTGTTGTTTTGTTCTGCCAAAAAGCTACGTGAACTATGCTGAAAAGGAAGAAAAATTGGTCCAAGTTTACGTGAAAGAGCTGTGGTAATCTTCCTTCCATTTCTCGAACAGTTTCGGACATGACGCTCCACTTCATGACGATAAATAGTGAAACAGCGAACAATGACTTATGAAACCCAGTAATGCGATATTCGAGGCCACACAAACTTCTCAGAATAATATGTGAGAGTTTCCTAACCCTTCGACTAAATATTGTAGTGATACTGTTGACGGCGACTGAGCTTTTACGTCAGGCAATATTCCACCTGACTTGCTCCTGTATCGACTACCACCATTTTGTCCACTACCATATTATCTACTACCACTATGTCTACTTCCATTGCGTCTACTATCATTCCTCCTATTCCTATTTCGTCTACTATACAGTATATTCCTACTATGCTCATTTCTTCAATCTACTGTGCCATCATTTCGTCTACTACTGCTTCTACGGTATATGTTGGACTAAATACACCCCATACCAGAGAACACTTCACCTCTCTCTCTCTCTCTTCATCCATTCATCCATCCATCCATACATCCATCCGCCCATTAATCTATCCCTCTATCTATCCCAAAGATCCATGAAAACCAAAATATACTGAAAGTCAAATAACAGGGCCTTTCGTTTTTTTTTTCTTTTATTTCCTGAAGCCCTTGTCAGACAGGTCACTGAATTTCTAAAGCCTCACCTCACACGCCTACTCCTTTTCATTCCCCTTCAGCCCCTTTTTCAGTCCTTTCAGTCCAACAGTAGCCTCCTATTCCAGTATAAAACAATGAGAAATAGGGAGAAATGGATGAAATAGGGGTAGGGAGGAATGAGCGAGAAAGGGGTAAGAAAGGGATGCAAATTGGAAGAACAGGAAAAGAAAAAATACGCAGATTATGGCAAGAGACGGAGATAATGGTGAGAAATAGGAGCTGATGGTGAGAAATAGGGGAAAATAGTGAAAAATAGGGAGAAAACGGTGAAGAGGGGGAGAATAATGTTGAAAATAGGAAACTGTAGTGAGGAGAAATAGCAAAACGAGATAATGACAAATGGGGGAAAAATTATTTTATACCCTACACCTCATGCTGTTGCCTCTTCGTGTATTCTTACTATTTCTCTCTCTTATATATCTTACCAACTGTTTAAATCAAGCTATATAACATTCCAATTCAGTCCAATATAAAGAAAGAACGAGCCAGGAAGGAAGGAAGAGGCCCCGACCCGTATATCCAGCCTGACGCTATTCACACCAACACAGGGATAATATTTCACCTTCAAGGGCGTGCATATTTCAGCAAGTCAGGCGGGAAACTCTCCTGTCGGGGGGGTTGCCGCGCCCCCGATGGACGGCTCTGTCTTCTTTAATCCCCCTCACTCCCAGCGTGTCTTTAATATCCTATTCTGGCTTTCCCTGGCCAATTTTATCAGGCTTACAGGAAACTATACCCCTTTTACACAAACCTGGCTCAGACTTTTTATTTTTTTGGTTTATTTCATGTAGCTCAGTGGCAGATGAAAATTCTATGGCTCTACATCCTTTCCACGGCACTTCTTCATGACTAGCACCATATTCTAGTGTTGGTCTGATGTTACGACGAGGTATTCTAGATGGCCATGTGACAATATTTGGCCAAGTTAAAGTGAAAGGGGTACAGATCACTTTATTAAGCTTTACAATAGGCCTCTGATGGTAAAGGGCTTAGGAATATGATCTATAAAATCCTTTACTAACAACAAACCTTTTAGTTCCTATTCTTTATTTCCACTATGCGATTTTATTAACCTTACAAGAGACTAACTCCTCTTTATCTCATTTTTTCTCCCCTTAGATTATTTTATTAAGTTAACAAGCGACTACTGTTACGTTTTTTATTTCTTTATTTGCTACCACTAAATGATTTAATATTAAGCTTATAAGAGAATTTTGCTCCACGAGTTAAGATCAGCCTCTATTAAATCCCTTTACTATCAGCAAAATCTTTAATCTCTCATTCTTGTTCCCTGTAAATCATTTTATTAATCTTACAAGTGAGTTCTGTCAGTAGGATGCAATTTCTTTCTTATTCTTCCTACAGCCAGACAAATTTACTCAGCCTAACAAGCAAAACCATCAACTCTTCTGAAGCATGTGTGTCAGATGAAACGTTTTTAGCCTTCCTACGTTGTTGTGAAGCACGTGAGTTAGATGAAACGTTTTTATCTCTCCGATAATGTTTTGAAGCAAATGAGTCAAATGAAACGTTTTTAGCCTTCCTATGTTGTTGTGAAGCATGTGAGTCAGATGAAACGTTTTTAGTTCTCCTATATTGTTGTGATGCAAGTGAGTTACATGAAACGTTTTTAGCTCTCCTTTACTGTTACTGACAGCGCTCTGCAATGTGGGATGCAGGCGAAAAATTTCTGATAACCACAGGCGTTTCAGTAATAACAGTAAACAATTAGGGGTTTCAATTCCATATTGTGATGTGTATGCAGCCCTTAGATTCTCTCTCTCTCTCTCTCTCTCTCTCTCTCTCTCTCTCTCTCTCACACACACACACACACACACACACACACACACACAGATGGAGGAGCAGGAGCAGGAGGAGCAGGAGCAGGAGCAGCAGGAAGAGGAAGCCTATCATCACCTTATACTCTTTACTCTTTAATAAGGAATCGATCGTAAGTCTTCAAGAACAACAGCAATGCAGTTCTCCAATACCTTTTTTTAGCCCCTGCCAGCATTAAAAAGTCCTTGACATTTAAGTAAGTGGTATGCTGTTGTGTGCTGATAGGGGGGAGGGTGATGTATAGGGTGCATTGGGGTGGGTACTGGTATGTATTTCTTGCATGTTTAGTAATGGGCAGAATCATTATCATTATCATCATCATCAATATCATTATCATTGGGGGGTGTTTCGGTAAGTGTTTCTTGCAGTTACAGAAATGGGTGCAATCATCATCATCATCATCATCATCATCGTTATCGCTATTGTCTCCGTCACTGTCTTTACCATCGTCATCATCATCGTCAACAGTACTGCCTACTTTCCACTGCCTCTCCCGTACCTTTGCCAGTTCACCACCACCATCATCATCATCAACAACATCAACATCATCATCATCATCAACAACATCAACATCATCATCATCATCACTATCCCGGTCATCGTCTCCATCACTGTCTATCTCTAATTTTCACGTTCCCCAAGCAGACAGGTAAAGGAAAGAGGAAGTACTAGGGAAGGGAAGAAAGGAAGAAATGAATGAAAAATGAGACAAAAGAAAGGAAGAAACGAAGAATGAAGAATTGAAGAAAGGAAAGAAGAAAACTGGGAAGAAAGAAAACAAGAAACAAGAGAAGAGTCAAGACAAGATAGGCACAAAGACAGGGAGTAAAATTGAAAAAAACAAAAACACCAAGACAATAACAAAAACAAAAGCTAAGCGCACAAATAATGGATGATAATTAAGGATGATAAATAATGAGAAAGAGAAGATAAATGATAATGGGTGACATAAGAGGGAGGAATGAGGGAGAGAAAGGGAAGAACATCAGAGGAACTAGATTATGAGAGAGAGAGAGAGAGAGAGAGAGAGAGAGCAACCTTGACTTTGGTCTTCTTTGTTTAACACTGCAAGAGACAAGCTTTGAAGAGTTTTAGCCTTTGGTTCCTTCTTTTCTTCCGTAAATAATGACATTTTTTTTTTTTTTTTTGTGTCCGACTCTGGGCATAGGCTTCACAGCCTGCTATCATGGCCCAGCAGTCCTCCTACATACCATACACCTCTACATGTCACCACTTCGGCGTTAACACCCACCGTCCATATTGAATACATGCTAGGGCTGTCTCATACAGGACTGGTGTATTGGTATTAGCGGGGGTATTTTTACGACATGTCGGCGGGTCTTATGGTAGATCAGTAAAGCCTGATTTAATGAAATTCAAATCTTTAAACTGTTCCCTGCCCCAGCGGGGATTTGAACTTGGGTCCGTTAGACCGGCAGGCCACCTCTCTACCGATTGAGCCACGTGGAAATTATTTTTTGTTTACCTGACTCTCACAGGAGTAGGAGCCTCTCTCTCTCTCTCTCTCACTACTAGAGACCTCATCTCCAAATACCTCTATCCCTCCTCAGTAACGACCCCTCCAAAACCCGCCGGGATGAAAGGCCGATGCCCCATCCTTATCTAATGAGCATAATGTGTGTCGTGTGTGGGGATCATCTGGCCTCGGATTGCCCAATTACACCCTAACTGGTCACGCTAGTCAGGTCCGCGGGGCACAATCACAACCCCCCCACCCTCTCTCTCTCTCTCTCTCTCTCTCTCTCTCTCACACACACACACACACACACACACACACACACACACACACACACACATACACACACACGAAAATGATCCCCTGAAACACAAACCCTAAACAAATGATCAGAAGCAAAAGAAGAGACAGACGGCTGGAGAATAATAAAATAATAATAATAACAATAATAATAATAATAATAATAATAATAATAAAAATCTTCCATGTGGCGCGTCACAAGAATAAGAAACGAGACGAAAGAGCAAGAATAGATGATGTAACTGGGAGATAAAAGATGCGAGGTGGTAATTATATAACTGGCTCTTACTCAGGTGGTAATTATATAACTGGCTCTTACTCAGGTGGTAATTATATAACTGGCTCTTACTCAGGTGGTAATTATATAACTGGCTCTTACTCAGGTGGTAATTATATAACTGGCTCTTACTCAGGTGGTATTTATATAACTGGCTCTTACTCAGGTGGTATTTATATAACTGGCTCTTACTCAGGTGGTATTTATATAACTGGCTCTTACTCAGGTGGTATTTATATAACTGGCTCTTACTCAGGTGGTATTTATATAACTGGCTCTTACTCAGGTGGTATTTATATAACTGGCTCTTACTCAGGTGGTATTTATATAACTGGCTCTTACTCAGGTGGTATTTATATAACTGGCTCTTACTCAGGTGGTATTTATATAACTGGCTCTTACTCAGGTGGTATTTATATAACTGGCTCTTACTCTAGTGGTATTTATATAATGGACTCTTACTATAGTGGAATTTATATAACCGGTCTCTACTTCTAACTATACAGCACAACAGGTCTGAAAACTGAATGTGTGTGTGTGTGTGTGTGTGTGTGTGTGTGTGTGTGTGTGTGTGTGTGTGTGTGTGTGTGTCAAGAACGATACTAGACATGAAAATCTAAACCGCCATCATGATAAAAAATTAAATTGTGATTATTTCTAAACCATACAATCCAAGACGTCAATAATCAGCTGAATAAAATCGTCTGGTATGAATAAAGATAATAATAAATAAAAAAGAGAATAAAGTAGTACTGATTCCACACAGGTCAAAGGCGCCTCTGTGATGATGATTTGGTTCCTTGTGTATGTTTTAGGGGCGAGAAAATTATAAATACCACAGGCTTCCCGAAAACGTACAGAGAGGCGGCCCGAGGGAGGAGAAGGAGTGGAAGACCGAGGAAGGGGTACATGAAAGGCAATGTTAAAAAAATAAATAAATAAATGAAAATAAAAACATCGCCACCTGGGTATATGGGTGAAGAGAAGATAAGCCAAGAGCAAAGGTGTAAGTGAAGGGCAGCTTTATAAATGAATCACAGCCCCAGAAAGCTCAGGCAGAGAGTTGGGTGACTGGGAGAAGAGGAGGCAAACCGATGGGCGTGAAGGGCAGGGTTATAAATAAATTAAAATCTTCCGTCGGGAATAAGAGACCAGAGTGAAATGACTGGATGAAGAAGAGGTACAATGACAGCAGGATGGGAGATGAAGGGCAGCTTGCATTCTTTCATTTCCTTGACATTTCGAGCTAAGCAAAACCCAGGGAGTAAGATAGCTGGCAGAGGTAGACTGAGAGCGAGGTGGAGGTGGAAAAGTAAATGCCTCTGGGACCTGCAGCGGAAGACGATGGAATGGCAGATCATGAGTACAGTGGATGGACAAGGGTTGTGAGTATGTGAGAGAGGCTGGTGTGTCTTGGGCGGCGGGGTTGGTAGGGAGTAACGACAGAAAGGCTTGTTCGTCATATGGCTTTGGATTCAGCGTCGGGCAGAGTCAAACAGAACGAGGCAATGAAAGCAATCGGTCAATCAATCACTCAATCATTAAACAATCAACCACTCAATCAATCATTCCATTAATCAGTCAGATAGTCACCCAATCCCTTAATACATCGGTCATTTACTCAAGGTACCACTCAAACAAGCATCCAGTCAATAACCCAATCAACAGTTCAAGAAAGTTAACTCAGTCATGTCATCCAACCAATCTACCTCTCAACAATACAGTCAACCAGTCAACTATCTAACCCACATACCTACAAGTTAATCAAGCAACCAATCAGACAATCAATTCAAGACAATCTCGGCAATCCGCCCAAAGGTCATCTCCATCTCAGGTCATCAATATATGCAATCAACCCATCAAGCAACATCCAAGCAATCAGTGCAAAAACCATCACCATCTCTGGACACCGATATATATAGAGAGAGAAAATCCGTCCATCGCTCTGGTGTGGCTGTGTCTGCCTTCATCGATTGGCCTTTGTAGAGAATATTAATTAATGATGTGGATGGGCAGGGAGGGATAGGAAAGGAGAAGGGAGGTTGGGCAGGGAGGGATAGGAAGAGAGAAGGAAGGAAGGGCTGGGAGGTAGGAAGGGAGATGGGAGGAAGGGACGACAGGGAAGGGAAGGCCAAGGGAGGAGAGGATGGATGTATGAAGGAAGGGGATGGAAAAAATGTACAGGAAGGGACGAGGAAGGAGGAAGGAAGGGAAAGGAAGGCTGGGAAGGGAAGGTCAAGGGATGGAAACGATAACTGGATGAAGGAGAGGAATGAAAAAGATGTAAGGAAAGGATCGAGGAGGGCAGACATGGAAATAGATGAGGATGGAAGTGTTGGGAGAAGAAAGGAAAGCAAGCAGGAGGATAAAAGGAAGCGAAGGGATGGAAGTGGAAGGGATGGAGGGGAAGCGAATGTGAAGAGATGGAACGGACAGGGAGGGATGGAAGGACGGAGAGGACAGACTGTGAGAAAGATGACGCAAGGGTGGTAAAGACAAAGTAAGTGGGTGAAAGAGGAAAAAGCGGAGAGGGAGGAAAAACACGGGCGTGAAAGGAAGGGAAGACGTCTGAGAAGATGGAAATGGGGAGGGAAAAAAAAAAGTGAGGTAAGGGAGAACAAGTACGACGGTAAAACACTAGGAAACAGAAAATAAAAAGTAATGGAATAAATAAAAAGAAGGACAAGGAACTAACCAAACATGAACAACGATAAGAAAAGTAATCGTGCGCGGAAAAAGAATGATAAGGGGAAAGAAATATATGGAAGAAAGCAAAGCAAAAGAATACGAAGAAAGAAGAGAAGGGTGAAGGACAAGCAAATATAAGGTCAAGAGCAGGTGGTGACAGCGGAAAGGAAGGCTGGATGGGAGAAGGCAGGAAAATGGCAAAGATATTCAGGAAGAGAAGACCAGAAGAGAGGGGAGAGCATCTACGAATGGCAGACAGACGGAGGAAGAAAGTGAGGACTGTAGAGGAGAGGATGAAAGAAATGAGAGAGAGAGAGAGAGAGAGAGAGGGGGGGGGGAGGGAGGATTAGAAGAGGGTAGTCAATATCTTATTTACTTTTATCGATCTTGATGAAATTATGCCCAGGGAGGGGAGGGGAGGGGAGGGGAGGGGAGGGGAGGCAGAGGAAAGGGAAGGAGAGGTAATCGAAAATATAAGATAGAAAAGTGGTGCGAGTAGAGAGGAGACGAGAAGAGAAGACGAGGAGAGAAACCAAGAAAGAAGAAGAGAGAAGAAAAAAAAACAGTAAAGAAGACGACAGAGAAGAGATAAAAGAGAAAGGAAAAAAGGGGGACAAAAGAAAAGACAGGAAGTACGAGGAGACGGAAAGAGAGGAAAAGATAGGACAAAGATGAGAGAGGAGGAGAAAATAAGAATAAAAAAAAGATTATGTGAAGTAAGGAGATAAACAGGGAGAGGAAGGGAAGGGAATAAACAGCAAAACAGAAGAGAGAAAGAGACAAAGGGAGAAAAGGGGAGAGGAGAAGGAACGAGAAAATACGAAAATAATGATGAAAGGAAGCAGAAAGAAAGTGAGGGGAAGAGAGCAAGGGGGCAATTAAATTTAAGTGAAGTGAGTGGAAGGAGGGGACTAAAAAAAAAATAATGGAGGTGGAAATAATGGTGGAGAAATGAGAAATGAAAAGAGGATGGATGATGACGAAGGACGCAAGCACAGATATGAGAGAGAGAGAGAGAGAGAGAGAGAGATGAGAAAAGGAGAATCATGAGGAAGGGTAAAGATAGGAAGGTATGGGAAGGGAAGGGCTAAAGAAAGCACCTTAGGAAGAGAGAATAAGTGAAAGAACTAGAACAATAAAGGCAGCTGACGACAAAGCGAGCAGAAAATAAACTGAGAGAGAGGAAGCAGACAGGTAGGAAACAGAAAAAATAATAATCAGAGAGAAAATGATGATGATGGGAAGAGACGACAGAGGGAGAGAAAACGATGGCTACACAATATCAATCTTTACCAGAAACTCAAGCAAACACCCATGAGAGAGAGCATCGCAACATCGCTTAACACTGTCATATTAATCCTCGCCACCTCCAGACGATTTGACTCAGCTGAAGAGAAACCAATTGCAGAGAAGGTTTTTTGCCCCCAAGCAGTCCGGTTTTGTTACGCATTATTGTAGTTAGGGACGATTTTCTTCAATGTAATGAGAGAGGGAGAGAGAATTTCTCAGAGTAACCAGTGAAACAATTAATGATAAAGGAAGTTTAATATGAATTGAGAGCCAAGTGAATAACAGTGAAAGGAAGAAGAAGAAAAAAGGGAATGATGGAAAACAAGAAAGATAATCAAAAGAAAAAGAAAAAAAAAAAAGAGACAAATTTATGAGAAAGGAAGGAGGTGACAAGATCATAAATTAACAAAGAAGAAGATGAAGAATAATGAAAAGCAGAATAAAAACAACATACATTAGTGGGCGAAAATCTGTGGAAAAGTGGAAGGTGATAAATGAGAGGAGGGAAAAGTCAAGATGTTAAATACAGAGAAGATCAATACACGGAAGCACTAGAAGCAAGACAAAAAGAAGAAAGAAAAATAAGAAAAAAGGATAGAGGAGGTTGTAGGAGGAAGAAAATACGAGAAAAGGAAAGCAGACGATGATGAGGGAGCGAAAGAAGTAGGAAGAGAATAGGTGAATAGACACAATACGAAACCATAGGAAAAGAGAGGAAAGAAGAAGAAGGAAGAAGAAGAAGAAAAGAAGAAGAGGAAGAAGAAGAAAAGAAGAAGGAGAGGAAGAAGAAAAGAAGAAGGAGAGGAAGAAGAAAAGAAGAAGGAGAGGAAGAAGATGAAGTAGAAGAAGAAGAAGAAGGAAAGAAGAAGGAGAGGAAGAAGATGAAGAAGAAGAAGAAGAAAAGAAAAAGGAGAAGAAGAAGATGAAGAAGTAGAAGAAGAAGAAGAAGAAGAAAAGAAGAAGAAGAAAAGAAGAAGAAGAAAAGCAGAAGGAGAGGAAGAAGAAGAAGAAGGAGAGGAAGAAGAAGAAGAAGGAGAGGAAGAAGAAGAAGAAGACAAAAGGAAAATAAGAGGTCTTGATTTCGGGAAGGTCATGCCAAAAAGAGAGAGAGAGAGAGAGAGAGAGAGTAAACCGAGATAAAGAAAGCGAGAGAAAGACAGCAGAATGAGAAAGCAATAAACACAGGTGCAGAGAAATAGAGAAAAAGAAAGAAAAGAGGAGAGAAAGAGAGTGAGAAAGGAGGAATACGAAGAAAGAGTAAACAGAGAAAAGAGGCAAAAAGAGAGAAAGACAGTGAAACAGAAAGAGGTGATAGATATAAGGAAAGGTGAAGTCGATAGATAAATCAAAAGAAGATCGACTGATAGATAAAGAGAATGGCAAATTAAGACTGGAAGAGACAGAGAAAAATACGATAAACTTTCTCTCTCTCTCTCTCTCTCTCTCTCTCTCTCTCTCTCTCTCTCTCTCCTTGTGTATGTCGTTATTTTTGTATTATTTTTATTACATGGATACAACGAAAAATGAAGACAGACAGAATGGCAAATGGAGAGAGAGAGAGAGAGAGAGAGAATACCATTAGCTCCGTCTCTCTCTGTTCCTCTTCTTCGACACAAAAAATCGTGTTATTTTATTATTTCTATATTATTATTATTATTATTATTGTTATTATTATTATTATTGTTCTTGTTGTTGTTACTGATGTTGCTATTATTATCATCACTATTATTATTTTTCTTGAGTTATTTCCGTAGTCGCCAATTTTCCTGTTCTTTTTCTCCGCCTTCTTCTTCACCCCTGTCTCGCCCTAAGGTATTTACACACTCCTCCCCTATCATCCTCTTCGTCTTCTTCCTCTCCTCCTCCTCCTCCTCCTCCTCCTCCCCCTCTCCTGGACTATTTATATACACACACAACTCTGTCTCTCCCTCTCCCTCTCCTCTTTCTCTCTCCTCTCTTTACTTTCCCTCCTCTCTCTCTCTTTTCTTTCTTGACGGTGATGTTTTGCTTTACTATCTTTACTCAACTTTGTCTCCCTTTTTAATTATTTTGCCTTTTTTTTGTTTTTGGTTTTATTTTCAGCATTTTTAATATTAATTTTCCTTACACTTTCTTCTTTACTTTTTTCTCTTTTTCTTCTCTGGTCAGTTTTATTTTCTTACTTCTACGTTTAATCTTTTCTTAATTCTGTTTACGTTTCTGCTTTTTTTCGTTTCATTTTTGCTGTTATTCATTTTCAGTTTTTAATTTTTCATTTTCTCCAATTCATCCCCTAATCTCTTTTTCCTTTTCTTTCTTTTATTCCTCTTTGGTCACTTTATTTTCTCACTTCCAATTTTCTCTTGTTTTTTTCTCTCTCTCTCTCCGCCTTTTTTTCTATTCTCTACTTCCTTGTTTGCCTTCCTCGCCTTTCTTTTTTTCACATTTAGTATCTTTTCTGCCTTCAACCTATTTCTTTCCTCCCTTCGTCATCCTCTTTTCCCTCTTCCCTTCTCCCTTCCCTTTGTTGACTATTCTCTCTCTCTCTCTCTCTCTCATACATTCCCGCCTTGGTCTCATCTGCATATCTCCCTTCTCGAGTGATCTAATCTTTTCCTGTTTCTCTCTCTTCACTTACTCTCCTTATTTCTTGTAATTTCTCGCCTCCTTCCTTATTCCGTATTGCATTCCCAAGGTCTTCCTCTCCGTATTTTTATGCTATTCCTTGTCTTTCATTTTACTTCCTTATTTAAGTCCTCTTTCTTATTGTTTTCTATTTCCAATATTTTTTAATTTATTTTTATCTTATTTCCTCCTCTCTCTTCTCTTCTCTTCCCTTCTCTTCTCTTTCTCCCTCCTCTCCTCTCCTCTCCTCTCTCCTCCCACAGTTGAGTATATTGCCAAGGGGTGAAAGTATCTTAATCCTCTTCATACATTTTCTTAACACCCTCCTTTTTTATCTTCTCTCTTGTTCCCTTTTTTCTTCCCTTTTTCTTCACTTTATTCCTTTCAATCTACTCCTCGTTCTCCCCTCAGGTCTCTCATTCTTTTTCCTCCTCATCCTCTCCTTGGTTCTCCTTTCTTCTCTTCTAATCCTTTCTCTCTCCTCTTTTCCTCTTCCGACTCTCTCTCCTTTTCTCTTCTCTCCTCACCCTCTCTCCTCTACCGCTTTTAAATAAATTTCCAGAGGGTGACAATATCTCTTCTCTGTCTATCTCTTGTACTCTCTTTTTTTCTCTCTTTCTCTTCTCTGTCTCTCCTCTCTTCTTTTCTTAACCTCTCCCTCCACATTCTGCTGTTCCTTTCCGCTCTCTTTTTCTTCTCTTTCTTCACCTCTCCTCTTCTCCTACCCTCCTCTCCTCTTCTCATTTTCTCCACCTCTACCGTAGTTGAATGCATTACCTCGAGGGGAAACTACCCTAATCCAACCCATCTATTATACTAACACTCCTCTTTTCCTCTCTTCTATCTACACCTTCTTCTCTTTTCTTCTCTCTTCTCTTCCCAGGTTTCTTCTCTCCTGTCTTCTCTTCTGTTCTCTCCTGTTTGCTCTTCTCTTCTGTCTCTTCTTGTCTTCTCTCCTCTCTTTTCGTCTCTTATGTTTTCTTGTACTCTCTTCTCTTGTTGCCTTTTCGTCAGTCTTCATTTCCTCTCTTTTCCCATCCCCACCCTGTCTTCTCTTTTCCCCCTCTTTCCTCTTCTCTTCACTGCCTCAGTTTTCCATTATTTCTTCTCCTTCGTCTTCTACTTCTTCATCTTTGTTCTGTTTCACTTTCTCTTTTCTTACTAATTCTCTTCTCCCTTCCTCTGTTCTTTCCCTTTTTCTTCTCTTCCTAATTCTCTCCTCCCTTCCTCTTTCTCTCTTCCTCCTCGTCATCTCCACGCTTCTTCACTATCTCCTCTCCTTCTTCTTCTCTCGTTCTCCTGTTTTCTAATCCTCTCCTTCTCTCCTTCTCCCGTTTTCCTCACCCGAATAAATTACCACAAGGGGAAACTACCCTAATCCCGCCCATCTATTTTACTAACACGCTGGCCCCAATCTCACCCAGGTTTTCTTTGTCTTGAGTTTCTTCCTTTCCTCTTTTCCTTTCAAGTAATTCTTAGATTCGTCTCTTTTACTAAAACTTTTTCTCTCTTTTCATATTTTCTTTCACCTTTCTACTTCTCTCTCACTTTCAAACCTTTCTACGTCACTCTCACTTTCATTCTCTTCTTTTCTCATTTTCTCTCTCTTACTCCAATTTTCTCTCACTTTCTCTCTTGTGCTTAAACTTTTTCTGCCTTTTCCTTTTCACATTGTCTTTAACCTTCCTACTTATCTCTCTCACTTTCATATCATTTTCTTCTTTTCTCCTCATTTTCCCTCGCTTACTCTTAATTATCTCTTACTTTCTCTCTTCACTTACTCTTTCCTCTTCTAACTGTTCATTCCTCCTTCCCTTCCGTTTCCTCATAATTCCTTTTCTCCTTATTTTTTGCCTACCTTTTTTTTTTTTATTTCTCTCCTTACTCTAAATTTCCCTATTCTCATTTTCCTTTCTTCTCGTATTTTTTTTCGTCCTTTTTTCCTGGTTTGTTTTTATATATTTTACTTTATTTTTCTTGTTATTAATTCAATTTGCTTGGCTATTATTATTATTACTTTTTTTGGGGGGCCGCACCTTTCGAAAATTGTTTATTAGTTGGGATTATTTCGGCCTTCAAGTTTCAGTCTCTCTCTCTCTCTCTCTCTTGTTTATAAGCAAGGATTATTTCGGCTTTAAAGTTTCAATTCTCTCTCTCTCTCTCTCTCTCTCTCTCTCTCCTATTTATAAACAAGGATTATTTCGGCTTTAAAGTTTCAATTCTCTCTCTCTCTCTCTCTCTCTCTCTCTCTCAGGTAGGGTTAGGATGAGCGGTCCTGGCATTCTCAGGTTGAAATTAAGGGAGATTCCTTTCTTAGTGGCCTTTTAATTCAACCCCTTCTGTCCAAGATCGAATTATTTTTTTTTTGTTACCCCAAAGACGATTTTATTCAGCTTAAGGAAGACGAATGGAGGCAAAAGGGGGTTAGTGAAGGCTATAACTAACCCCTCCAGTTATAATTACCTGATACTACCAAGAATAAGGTAAAGGTACGTCTTATTACAGGTGCTAATCTATTCTTGAAATACGAAGAGGTTTACTTATTTTTTTTTTCTCGAAATTCTACGATTATCTTATTTTTGAGTGATTTTTTTTGTGAGATTTGATGTAACCTTCATTACTAGCGCCCCCTTCCCCCCGTCTTAAATGAAAAAAAAAAATCATCTGTCGCTACAATAATAAACCAAAAAATAAATGGATAAATAAATAAAGGTAATCCAACTGAAGGACTTACGCCTTTCAATAACCTTTTTTTTTTTTTGCCGAATAACATTTTTATTCAAGTCATACGTGGCCTTATTGTGTAAAAATTAAATCCAATATTAACCCTTTAGCTACGAGAGGCAGGAACACAGGTGAGCTTGTGAGAGTGTAAGAATGAAGTCTGTGAGAGAGAGAGTGAAAGTGAATGAATACTACTAATTCTGCTGCTACTATTACTACTACTACTACTACTACTACTGCTGCTGCTGCTACTGCTACTACTACTGCTACTACTACTACTATAAATAATAGTAATAATAATAATAATAATAAAATAATAATAATAATAATAATAATAATAATAATAATAATGAAAATAATAATAAATCCTTTCTCTCTGTCCACAGGTAAGATGATCCACATTCTTAGCAGCTCCTCTCCCAGCGCTTTACACCATATACGGTACAGTCACACTATCCACTAAGCACAGGGCTATTTTGATTTTTATTGGCCAGATATCTAATAAAAACTGCATGTCCATCAAAATTCACATGGTAACCTTAAATACTTCTTTCAAAAATTACCGTCACCATCACCATTTCAACCTATTTCCCACAAATAAATAAATAAATAAATAAATGAGACTACCAAAAATTCACTCAACATTTACTAACATCATTATTATCTCAAACCTATTTTCCAATGACAAAAAAAAAAGGTGAGCAAAATATTACATTCAAATACTGTCATAGTTTTTCTCCGTGTTATTATTATTATTATTTTTTTTTATATATTATGCATGAGTAGAGCAGCAGAGTGTCCTTAAATGAATACCAGCCATCGATTTTTTCCCCACAGGCAGCAAAAGAATTCCAATATTCACCTGCATGCGAGGCTATTCGGATGGATACATGAATGCACAGAATAATTGTCTCTGTACATTTCTCCATGCATGTATAAATCCATTTAAATATATCCCGGACAAAAGTAATAGGTACATCGCATCCAATAACTGTATGCATATAATTATACACGTGTACACACCATATAAATTATTAAACGAAAAATATAAAACTATACTGACATGATTATTCGTATTGTGTTTCGCATGGCCTAGCTGTGACGGAAAATGTGAGAGAAAAATGTGTGAATGTGAGAAAATGTGGGAGCAAATGTGTGAAAGGGAAAACATTAGCGAGTGTGAGTGAGGGTATGTGTGTCAATGGATGAGTTAGAGTGAGGGTGTGACTATAAGTGTGAGGAAAATGAGTATGGTCAATATGAGGAATTCAGTGTTTGTGAGAAAGTGAGGAAGCGTATGAGAGAGCGAGTGACAGAACATGAATGAAAGACTGGGTGAATGTGAATGTGTGAGTGTTGCTTCTCTCTCTCTCTCTCTCTCTCTCAGCCAATTCCTTCCCTCCAGCCCTCGAGTAACCAATCTTCTTTCTCTTAAACTTCTCCTTCCCTCCTTCCAATTCTCCCTCCCTCCATTTCACTCTCCACCTTCCTCCTCTTGTTCTTCTTTCCCTGTCTTCTTTATTCTTTTATTCCAGTACTCCTCTTCTTTCATTTATCGGCTACTTCCTTTCCTTTATTTTCGTTTTTCACCTCCTTCGTGTCCCACTCTTTCCTTTCAATTACCACTCTTCTCTTAACCGCTTTTCTTTTGTCTTTCGTCTCTTTTCGTTTCCACACCTTCCTTACTTCCATCCTCTTCCCCCTTTTCCAACCAATCCTATCTATCCCTCTCCCTCTGCTTCACTTCCCATCTCTTCTTTCACTTCCAGATTTCCTTCTCATTCCTGTGTCTTTACCACATTTCTCGTTCTACCCCTTTCTCATCTCTTCCTCATATCTCCCCAGCCCTCGCTACCTCCTTTATTTTCCAATCATCCTCTCCCACTTTCTCCTTCCCAATCTTTCCATCTGCCTTTCTTCTTTTGCTACACTTCCTATCACTCCTCAACCCTCTCTCCCTCCTTCCCCACCCTCTTCCTTTCCACAACACACCATCCCTCTCCTTCATCTGTCCTTCCCCTCACTCCCTCAGTCCTATCTCCCTACCTCCTTCAATCCCGCAACAATGCTTCCCTTCTTCCTCTTCTACTCTTCCTTTCACTTCCTCAGCCTTCATTTCGCAACACAGCTTCCCTTCTTCCTCTTCTACTCTTTCTCTCACTTCCCTAGCCTTCATCTCGCAATACTGCTTCCCTTCTTCCTCTTCTACTCTTTCTCTCACTTCCCCAGCCTTCATCTCGCAATACTGCTTCCCTTCTTCCTCTTCTGCTCTTCCTCTCACTTCCCCAGCCATCCTTTCCCCCTTCCCCTCCGCCACCGTACTTGCCGGGTCCTGCGTCTGGGGGGAACAGGAGTTGAAAAAAGTTCCTAATGTGTGTCTCTTGTCTCTCTGTGGTTCCTCTAAGTAATGGAGAAAAGAGAGGAAGAAGAGAGAGAGAAGGAGAAGAGAGAGGAGGAAGAGAGACAAGGAGAAGAGAGAGGAAGAAGAGAGACAAGGAGAAGAGAGAAGAGGACTGGATAAGAGCTGAGAGGAGAGAACAGAGGGTGGGATGGAAGAAGAAAAGCAGGTGTATAAAATGTCTTAATGTGTAGTGTCTCTGTGGCTCCTCTGACTAACGGAGGGAGAAAGAGGAGAGATGAAGAAAAGAGAAGAAGGAAGAGAGAGGGAGGAAGGAGAGAGGGAGAGAAGAGAAAAGAGAGAGGGGCAGGAAGGCGTAAAAGGGGTGTAAAAAGTACGTGTGTTCTCTGCGGTTCCTCTGACTAACGGAGAGAAGAGAGAGAGGAGACAAGGAAAGAAGAGAAAGGAGAGAGGGAGGGAGGAAACAGAGGAGAAGGGAGGAAACAGAGAGGGTTGAAAATGTTCCTAAAGTGCGTCTCGTCTCTCCGCGGTTCCTCTGACTAATGGAGAGAGGAGAAAAGGGAGAGAAGAAGAGAAGAGAGATAAAAGAGAATGGATGAAAAGAGAGAGGGGAAGAGGAGATGGAAAAGAGAGCAGAAAATCCTTCCAATGTGTTTCTCTCCACGGTTCCTATGACTAATGAAGAGAGAGAGAGAGAGAGAGAGAGAGAGAGAGAGAGAGAGAGAGAGAAAGGCTTAAATAACGACGTGTAAGAGTGGAGAGAAAGAAAAAAGAAAGGAAGATTAGAGGACACAATGGAAGATGAGAGGAAGTAAGAGAGGGAGTAGAGGAAAGGAGAGAAAAAGAGAGAAAGATGGAAGGAGTAAAGGAAGTGAAAAAGTTCCTCACGTGTACCATGTCTATCTCCGGTTCCTCTGACTAATGGAGAGGGAACAGGGAGAGGAGAGAGGAAGGAGAGGAGAGGAAGGAAAGACAGGGAGAGGAGAGAGGAAGGGAAGACAGGGAGGAGAGAGGAGAGAGGGGGGGAGAGGAGGAAGAGAAGTAAGAGATGGAGAGAAGAGGAAGGAAAGACAGGGAGAGGGGAAAGAAGGAAGAGGAAGAGGAGAAGAGATGGGGAGGCCAGCAAGGAAAGACAGGGAGAGGAGAGAAGAAAGACAGGATGAGGGGATATGAGAGATGGAGAGGAGAACAAGGAAAGATAGGGTGAGTAGAGGGAAAGGAGAAGAAGAGGAGAAGTGAGAGATGGAGAGGAGAGGAAGGAAAGACAGGGAGAGGAGAGAGAAGGGAGAGGAAGAGGAGAAACAAGAGATGGAGAGGAGAGGAAGGAAAGTAACAGGAGGAGGAAGAGAGTAAGACGAGATTAAACGACGTAAAAGAAGAGAGGAGAGAAGAGAGGCAAAGAAAAAGAGAGGAAGGGGAGGAGTGGGAAGAGAGGCACAGGAAATGAAGAGATGGAGAGGGGAGAGGGGGAAAGGAGAGAGAAAGAGAGGGAAAGGAAGAGACGAAGCGAAGAGAAAGTATGCAGGGGGAGAAGGAGTAAAAGAAGAGGGAAGGGACTGTGAGAGAGAGGTAGGGGAGAAGGAAGAGGTGAGAAGGAGGGGAAGCAGAGAACAGAAAAAAGGGTGTGAGGGAGAAAGAAGAAAAAAGGAAGAGGGTGTGAAATATATGGAAGCGAAGAAAGAGAATGTGAAGCGAAAGAAAGAGGGTGAAAGATGGCAAAAAGAAAAATCTAAAAAAAGAAAAAAGAAAGAAGACATGGAAGAAAGACTGGAGGAGGAAAGATTTGTGGAGGGAGGAAGGTTACGAAGGGAGGAGTAAGTGACAGGAGAGAGAGAGAGAGAAGAAGAAAAAAAAAGAAAAGTGAGAGAGACTGCCGAAAAAAGAGTGAGAAAAGAAAAAGAGGAATGTTAATCAACTTGGGAAAGATCTTTTGTACTGGTGGGATTAGAGAGAGAGAGAGAGAGAGAGAGAGAGAGAGAGAGAGAGAGAGAGAGAATGGTAGACGGGCAGCAGAATCAAGGACAAAGCAAGGAAAGGAAGGTTACGAAAAACGGAAGAAGACAACGGAAGACTTTAAGACGAAAATGCAGACAGTATGACGGTAAAAAAAAATATATGATAAATGAAGAGAAAATCAGATAAATATGAAACTAGGGAGAGAAGAGTAAAAGTGAGAGAGAGAAAAAAAGTGAGCGAGTGTGAAAATGAGACAGCCGAAAGAGGGGGGAGGGCAGCGTAAAAGGTAAAGAGAGATTTGGGAGAGAGAGGTGGGAGAAGGGGAGGAGAAAATGAGGGTAAAAGAAGACGGGGGAGGGGGATTTTAGAGGAGAACGGTGAGAGAGAGAGAGAGAGAGAGAGAGAGAGAGAGAGAGAGAATGTTGGAAGAAAATGTGTAAGACGAAGAAAAAGACAACATCAGGGGTTTGAAGGAACTGGGAAAGTGGAGATGAAAAGGAAGAAAACAAGAAAAATGGAGATATAAGAAGAAAGGGAGGAAGAAGAGAAAACCAGGAAGAGAAGGATCTGAAAAGGGAACAAGAATGAAAGGGGGAAAAAGGAGTGAGGAGAGAGTTTAAAAGAAATAAGTAAGAGAAAAAGAAAGAAAGAGTGAGAAAAGGGAAAGTATGTAATTCCAGAGGTAAGAGACATGTTGGTGAAAGGATTCGAAAAGGGGAAAGAAAAGAAAATGAAGATGATAAAATGTTTGGAAAGAGAATGAGGGATGAAAAGGGAGATGAAGAGGAGATGGAAAGATTTAAGAAGAGAAGAGGGTATGTCAAGAAAGAGAGGAACAAAGCACGAGAAACAAAAGCTAAGTTGAGAAAGTACTGAGGAGAAAGTGGGGAGAAAAGAGAGAGGGAATGAAGATACGTTTGAAGAAAAGGTGAAATGAGGGAAAATGAGAAAATCTGAGTGAAAATTATTTGAGAACAAGGGAGAGAGACAAAAGACAGAAGTTTTAGAAGAACTGGATACGAAAAGAGTCTATAGAAAGGAGAGGAATGGAAGAAGAAGACCAAGATGAACAGTGGACAAAATGATAATATTACTAAAAAAAAAAATGAAAGAAACAGAACAAACAAGCTGGAATACCTAAGGATGATGCATTTGGAGACGGGAATGTATGAAAGAAAAGAAACAGGGAAGGAAAGGATCAAACAAGTGGGTCAAGATGATAAGGAGAAAGGAGGGAAAGAGGAAAGAGAAGAAAAATAAGAAGGATGGAGGAGGAAGAGGGGTTGATGTGAGAAGAAGGTGATTTGAAGAGACAAAGGGACGGAAAATGAGGAGAAGAGGAAGTTAAAGATTAAGAATTGTAACGCTTAGGTGAGAGAGAGAGAGAGAGAGAGAGAGAGAGAGAGAGAGAGAGAGAGAGAGAGAGAGAGCAAATTG
Source organism: Coenobita brevimanus (assembly GCF_032717465.1). Lineage (NCBI taxonomy): Eukaryota > Metazoa > Arthropoda > Malacostraca > Decapoda > Coenobitidae > Coenobita > Coenobita brevimanus. The sequence continues at coordinate 4,228,013 of NC_136967.1, forward strand.
AAAAGGGAAGTGGGTAAGTGGGAGGGGTAAAGCTCAAGGTAAAGCTCTCTATCAGACCAGGGAAAGCTTTATGGGTGCAGCCAACACTGTTTATTAAGTCTTAAAGCTGAACCAGACTGCACTTTTCCTCCTGAGAGAGAGAGAGAGAGAGACTGGGAATGAGGTCGACTGGTGGTGATTAGAAATTGAGTCTCTAACCAATGAAAAATTTAGGCATTCTCTCTCTCTCTCTCTCTCTCTCTCTCTCTCTCTCTCTCTCTCTCTCTCTCTCTCTCTCTCCAGGCAGATAAGAAAAAAGGAAAACACAGAAAGGGAGAAAAGTATAAGCCCTTTCTCTCTTCAACTCTTTCTTTCTAAACCGCTGTGGAACTGGAAGCGAAGTCAAAGGAAAGGAAAAATGACTCTCTCTCTCTCTCTCTCTCTCTCTCTCAGCACTGCATTCCACCCTCCCTAACTTCGCTCGTGAACCCTATGAACCCCTCTCTATTGCCCTTCAGGAGCTTCACTTCCACTTCTTCCTTACTGGTTTCACTTCTCTGTACGGCCTCTTAAATCTCACGTGTTTGTTTTCCGCGCAGTGTATGAAATTATTAACATGCAAGAGAATAGTGAGATAAGCTTTAATTGAGAGTGAGCGCTAGGATGATGATGATGATGTCTGTATCTCACTAACGCCATTCATTAGCGAGAAAGAGTTAGTTTGATGATGATACTGACGATGATGATATGATGATGAGAAATACAATGATGATGATGATGATGATGATGATGATGATGATGATGATGATGATGATGATGATGAGACAAACTTACGACAACGAAGATGATGATGGCGACGAAAAAAAAAAATAATAATGATAAATCGCTAAGAACAGGTGCCAGGGAGCCGCCTAAGACTACGAGAGTACGAACCCCGTGTCAGAAGTAAAGGAAAATAAAGATCCGTGCTTCCGTCACCCCCCACGACCAAGCCTTCCCCCTCCCTCCCCCACCCTCATTTATAATATACAAGAACACGGACACTGCGCAGGCCTCAGGAAAGGGAGATGGGGTGTGGGGAGAGGTGTGTGTGTGTGTGTGTGTGGGTATGGGGAAGGGGGTGAAAAAGGTAGTGGGTGGGGAGGGGGTAAGAAAGGAGAGGTAAGGTGGAAATACGGTGTGGGTTGGGGAGAGAGGGAGAGAGAGAGAGAGAAGGGGCTGGGAGGAAGGATGTGTGTGTGTGTGTGTGTGTGTGTGTGTGTGTGTGTGTGTGTGTGTGTGTGTGTGTGTGTGTGTGTGTGTGTGTGTGTGTGCAGAATCGGTGAGAGAGGTATGGTGGTGTGAAGGGCGATACATCAGGAGCAGGAGGTGGACAAAAGTGAGGTGTGAAGACGAGGTGAGAGGTAAAGGCAGATGGGTGTCTGCGTGAGGAGGATGAGATGGAGGGGAATGTGAAGTGAGTGAGCGAGGGGTACGAGGAGGAAGAAAGTGAGGAAGTATGAGGAGAAGAAGAGAGAGGGGATTTATGAGAGGAAGAGAGAGGGGACTTAGGAGAGGAGGTGCTGAGAATGGAGCGAGGTGGAGATGTGTGGGGAAGGGATGCAAGTGGGTTTTCTTTTTTCTTTTTTTTTTTTCCTTCAATTCCAAATAACTTTATGACCATGTTTTAAAACCTAGCAATGAAGGTTCGTTGGTCACAGAAGCTCCCTAACACCTCTTCCTTAGCAATTTATTTTTGGATATGGCTGGATAATATCCTTTTGTATGTAATTTATGCAGAGTATGGCGATATCGGAAGGATTTATGTAACAAAGAAGAGTACCACCAGGTGTAATAAACAAAATAAATCGCTTAGGAAAAGGTGTTAGGGAGCCTTCCTGACGAGAATAGGGGGCCATAGTCTCCTTGTACCAACATCAGGCAAATAAATTCAACTGTGAGAAACCCTAGGCAGCTAAATGAAAAACGTGTAATAAGCATAAATAAATCTTTAAGAAAAATGTATCATAATTACTTTCTTCTCATCTGACGGAACTGGGCCACTCCCACAACCTGAATATCACAACAGGGTAACAATATGTTCAGTAAGCATTTGTTATGAGGGAGAAACGAGCCTCCTTGGTTGCTAGTCAAATTAACCTTCCACTCTGACTTCGCCTGGTCATCAACTGAGCTGAAAGGGGTTAGGGATTGTTGCCAGCTTAAACACATTATACCTGGCCTCCTATGTAAAGAAAGAAAACACGCCACGCTACTCCTCGAACACGCCCCCTTACTCCATTCAAACACGCCCCCTATTAATACTCAAACACGCCCCCTACTGATACACACGCTCCCTAGTAATACTCAAACACGCCCCATACTTCTTCTCGAACACGCCCCCTACTAATACTCAAACATGACCCCGACTAATACTCAAACACGCCCCCTACTAATACTCACACACGACCACTACTCCTACTCAAACACGCCCCCTACTCCTACTCACACACGCCCCCTACTAATACTCAAACACGCCCCCTATTCCTACTCACACACGCCCCCTACTAATACTCAAACACGCCCCCTACTAATACTCAAACATGCCCCCGACTAATACTCAAACACGCCCCCGACTAATACTCAAACACGCCCCATACTTCTTCTCGAACACGCACCTCTCCTCCTCCTCCTCCTCCTCCTCCTCCTTAACCAGTAACTACGAGGCCGTGATCGATACGCCTTCCTGCCTGTTGGAGGTGTGGCGGTTCAAGTCGCAGGCAGAATACTGATGAGCCAAAGAGGATGATGAAGCTTAGTTACACTGCAATGAGGAAGCTGGGGCTGAGAGATTACTGAATGCACTGCTGAGAATAAGTATTACAGGAGATGATAGGGAGCTCTGACTGAGAATGTGGTGAGGATGAGGATAAATGAGTAAATGAATGTAGAGATGCAAGTGGATGGTGAAGGGGAAGGTATGAATAATGTGCTGTGAATGACTACCAGAGTGAAGATCTAGGATGCGATGAGGATGATGAAGATAATGCAGTATGAACAATGAACAACAGTATGGTGGTTCAGGTCGAAGGGAGAATACTGACAGGTTAATTGGGATGATGATGATGCTCAATTACAAGACAATGAGGTCATGTGAGACAGATTACTAAACACACAATCGAGGATAATTACAGGAAGATAAACTTAGGACGTCTGATCTAAGATATGGTAAGGATGATGGTAGTGATATATTCAGATAAGATGTGAAAATGAGAATACCAAAAATAAGGAAGATTATATTGTTGATTATTCTGAATGCACTGAGGATACTGGGGGGATTTTTCTATCGCAAAGTTGAGAATAATTACTAGAAAATAACAACAAGGAAGTTTTGATGGAGGGTATGGCGAGAACGAGGGTATAGAAATCTGTAGATGCTGGGAGAATAAAGAAAAATATACGCAATGTGGTGCTGAGAATGATTACCTGAGAGAGAAGATAGAAAACTTAATTCAGAATGTGGCAAGGATGACGGGAGACGAAAAAGTAAAAGCAAGGACGAGATAAGATGCATATGTGGATTAAAGGAGGAGATGAGAAGGTGAATGTGTAGATGCAGGCTGGGGAAAAGATGAAAGTAAAGATGAATCAGCCACACTAATGGAAAGATGATACAAGATGATAAAGCTCTGTTAAAATGAAGAAGGCAGAGTTTTGCAGAAATAAATATAATGAAAAACACTACCGTATATATTTACCAGAGCATATCAACAGGGAATTCTTATCTATAATTTGATGTAATAATGGCAGTATAAATGGGCCGACCAAAGATAAAGGAAAGACGATGAGGCTCAGAGGACGTAGGTAATTAAGGCAATGTTGTCAATAATTACCGGGGAATATAACAACAGGGAGCTTTGATGTGCGACTCCATGACGAGAAGAAAATGTAAAGTCAATTAAATTTAGTGATAAAGCAATAAAGCCCGGTTACCTACAGTTAATAATAAAACAATAAAGCCCAGTTACCAAGAAATGATGCTGTTGGGGGAAACGGATTACTGAATGATACCCAAAGAATCACTATACAGATCTACATCAATTTCACATACAAACAGAGATGTACATGAGCGACCCACACACTAAACTAGATGATGATGAAGTTCTGTTACTAAGCAAGAAAGAGCCTGAGGGACGCAGAATACAATTAAGGGAATGTTGTGAATAATTACCACAGAATTATACAGTACAATTATTCACTTTCCACATTAATTTGGCCCAGAATTTTGGCACTCTGCATCCTGTTTCACGTAACCTTTTATTTAATTTGGTTTTCCTTGCTCTGGTCATCTTCTGTAAACAAAAGTAAGAAACAATACTAAGACAGGACAATACAACAGCTCTACATTCTTTTCACTGCTCTTCTTCGTGACTAGTACCTTATTCTAGTGTTAACCTATTGTTCCAAATGAGTATTCAAGATGGGGAGATGGTAGTTCTGGACAAGGATCAGTTAAAGTTAAAAGGGGGTAATTTTGGCTCAAAATATCGGGAGGATGAGGACAAGTGTGTGTGTGTGTGTGTGTGTGTGTGTGTGTGTGTGTGTGTGTGTGTGTGTGTGTGTGTGTGTGTGTGTGTGTGTGTGTGTGTGTGTGTGTGTGTGTGTGTGTGTGTGTGTGTGTGTGGCGGGAGGTGGGTTGAGGGAGAACATATTAAACACAGCGCTAAAAATTATTACAACAGAGATTAAATCAAGGAATTCTGACTACGATATAAGAATCAGAAGTTGATGTAAGTTTATTCAAGTGTCAAAGAGGAGAATACCAAGGAGATAAAGGGAGAAATATCACTGAATACACTATTATCAATCCTAACGAAACAAGGCAATAACAGACCTACCCCACAGTCCTAAGGATGACGGAATATTAGAGAGAGAGAGAGAGAGAGAGAGAGAGAGAGAGAGAGAGAGAGAGAGAGAGAGAGATGGATGACCTCAAACCACTCCACCAAACCACTCTAACGGACCCAGAAAGTGATAAATGGCTCCTTCAATTATCACAGTACAATCATTCGTCAAGCAAACCCATGTGTCCTCAGTTCCTCCCCTGTAATAAACCGCGTGTGTTTATTTTTATCAGCTGATGGGGTGCTAAATCGGGAGGCTGTAATTTAGCGGGTTCAGCGGCCGCCTATACCCCTTTCACTCTAACCTGGCCTAAAATTGCCATCTCTCCATCTCGAACCCTGCGTTATGATGGCAGATTAACGCTAGAATACGATGCTAGTCACGAAGAAGTGCTATGACAACGAATGGACAGCAGTGAAATCATCTAACCCTGCCAACGAGCTATGTGAAATAAGTTGCAAAGGGACGAAAAAAAACTGGACCAAGTTAAGGTGAAAGGAGTGCAGTATCGTTTTCTTTACCCCTTCATACCGAGAACGCCTTATGTGTCTCCTCCTCCCTTCTACCAGACGATTTTATTCAGCTTAAGGAGGAGGGGGTTAGAGAGAGCTTTACTTTAACCCTTCAATCCCGTGACACATTTTCTATTTTATTTATTCTACCACCAGACGATATTATTCAACCCCTGGGCAGACCTCTCGTAGTGAAGGTGTTAATGAAGGCTATTTATAACCCCTTTAGTTCGAAAAGTCTCTCCTCAGCTGAACAAGAAATCATATATACACAAAATGAACAAACAAAAAAAAGCATTATTGAATTGTAGTTAATTTTTTTACTATTAAAGGTTCTTTCTCTATATATATATTGGTCAGGGGTAAAAAATAAATAAATAAATAAAACAAATAAAAGGTACGATAACATAAGAGTGAACAAGTTTATATTTTTCCTAATTTTTCACGATGATAATTTCTTGCGTGTAATTGTTTTAAAAGTGTCGAAAATAAACATGAAAAATATATATAAAATGCTAGAGAATATTAAGGCGTAATGTGAAAAATACATCGCACAGGAAAATATGTTAAGGTCCCTTGAAGGTGAGAGGTTTATGCTGATCTAAGAATGACGGAATATTAGAGGGAGAAGAGAGAGAGAGAGAGAGAGAGAGAGAGAGAGAGAGAGAGAGAGAGAGAGAGAGAGAGAGAGAAACAAGTAGCATTTATCCACCACAAACCGACATACCCATGAAGAAAGACACAAAAAACACATGAATAAAAAAAAAAAAGAAAAAAAAACAGCCAACAAAAGAAAAATCATCAGAACCCACTCCCATTCATCTTCTCCCAGTGTCAAGTCAATAATTTTATCCCACTATTTTTTATTAAATTTTTTTCGACCTGTGAGTTACTGTGGACGTAATCCAAGGGGACGGGGGAGTTGATATAATGCCTTGGGACGTAAAAAAAAAAAAAAAACTCTGATTTATGATGATCCCTCTCCTTTTCACTCCACCCTAACCAACTGCAGAAAAACCATTACGTATATACACTTTACCTGGTCAGAAAAAGAATATGACACTTTTCCCTCTCGATTCCTAGCTCCTGACACTTCCCCCCACCCCTTGCTACTACACGTAAGACGATATTGCACACCTTGTGACATATCCTTCTCCTTTCCACACCTTCAGAAAACCATTACAGCTATAGGCTTACCTGGTCAGAGAAAGGCCTAACACTTTTTTTATTCCAACATCTTCTAAATTATTTCAACGTCTGATCTACTGCCACCTTATGATTTTATCCACCTTAAGACTGACCATTCTCCTTTACACTCCTTCCCACAAGACACACAAAAATAGTACATGGACTGACTTACCTCATCACACGATAATTCTGCAGCTCCTCTTGACTCTTAGCCCCTGGTCACTTCTTCTGATTCTCCTCGGATTCTCATTAAATTCTTCAATACAAAGGTGTCATTTATTTTATCTTGTCACCAGGTTTATTTATCCATGCTGACTCATTTATCGTACTCTGGTTAGATGGCCGACATTACTTTCTTAGAGCATGGTAACTTCTTAACTAAGGTCTTTTTGCTACCTTGCTGCCACCAGACGATTTAATCCACCTCTAGACAGGCCCGTCGTACTGAAATGGAGAAACACAACATCCATTCAAGCAACTTCCAATACTACTTCAAGGGACATATAAAAAATCATTGTATATCATAGACAGCATTGAAAGGGCATAAGATAAATTAGTATGTTGCACTTCACACTACACACTGCCACCCTTCATACTGCCATATATCACAGAGCCACACAGTCGCACTTGACACACCAACACCTCACACTGTCACACTTCACACACCAACACCTCACACTGTCACACTTCACACACCAACACCTCACACTGTCACGCTTCACACACCAACACCTCACACTGTCACACTTCACACACCAACACCTCACACTGTCACACTTCACACACCAACACCTCACACTGTCACACTTCACACGCCATCACCTCACACTGTTACACTTCACACGGTTACAGTAAAGTTACATAGCACACTGCCACACTACCTAATAAACTCACACAAACTCATTTCTCTCTCTCTCTCTCTCTCTCTCTCTCTCTCACACACACACACACACACACACACACACACACACACACACACGAATATCTAGCAAGAAAAAAGGTGATACGAGCAAAGCTTCTTCTTCCTCTACTTCACTTACACCTCTTCTTCTTCCTAGCTCTCCTCCTCCTCCTCCTCCTCCGTCTTGAAATTTTCTTCGCCCTTCTTCAAATACATAAGTTCAATTTTTTTCTTCTTCCTGCTTTATATTTTTTCTTCTCTTCATCTCCAATTTTATTTTCTCCACATTTGTCTTTCTTCGTCTTAATTATTTTCGTGTCATTCTTAATCCCCTTCGTCTTCCATCTTATCCTTCCTCTGCGTTTTTCTCTCGTTCCGTTTATACACATTCCTCTTTTTTTTTCTTTTTCCTCTCCCCTTACTTCCAGCGTGGAGAGAGAGAGAGAGAGAGAGAGAGAGAGAGAGAGAGAGAGAGAGAGAGAGAGATCCGTATCCAGCTCCGGCGATAAATATTTCCCCGGACCTTCCGCTCATGTTATATTCAGCCAGCCAGCTCAGTTCTTAGGCTCGACCCATGATGAGAGAGAGAGAGAGAGAGAGAGAGAGAGAGAGAGAGAGACTGACAGCTGAGCGAGTGAAAGCAAGAGAAAGCACAATAATAAAATAAAATGCCAAGCGAACTTAAACAGAAACCTTGAAACGGAAATGTGCGAATACCAATACACTACAGAGAGAAGCAATCTTAGAAATATTATAAAACGAAGAAATAAACTATAGCAAAATAGAAACGAGATTATAAAACAGCACTTTATAAAAACGGAAATACCAAAAGCAATTATGGAAACTGAAAATAAATAATGAATAAATAAATAAATATGGGATACGCCAAACACATGTCAAGGTAGAAAGTGAAAGCGAAAAAAAAGTATCAATCAGACAGAGAACGTGGAGAAGAAAAGGTACACATAAAATTAAATCTAAAGAAACAGGTGACAATAAAAGGTAAACACAGAAAGTAAGTACAGAACCGTAACAGAGACAAGAGCAAACAGCAGACAGGAAAAGGCAAAAGGATAAAAAAACAGCAGAATAATAGAAGCAACGAAGAGATAAAGGACTGAACTATAAAATAAAGAAGAGAAAACACTAAACACCAGTACTGACAAAAGTAAGCGTCTGGCGTTCCCTTGACGTGTAGGTAACTAGACAAAAGACAAAGGATCAAGACAAGAGTTGGTAAAGAAAAAAAAAAAAAGCGATAATAAAACAAGTGAGAAATCAAAGTATACGAACAACACCTAACTAACTCACTATGACCCTCACGCTGGGAGAAAAAAAAAATCACCGCCTTCTACAAACTGAGACACAAATAGAACAAAAAGCAGACGACGACAATAATTTGAAAAAAGGCAGACATGGTGACCAGAGCAGAGACCCAGTAAACCAAGAAACCACATAAGGCGAACTCCCAGTGGACCAGAAAGATGGACAAAGAGGCCAAAACAGAACATAATTCAGACAAAATGCCACACAGAGAAAGAACATTACGGAAGGAGAACGCAGGTAGAACAGACGTAGAAAGATAATAATAAAAAAAAAAAAAAAGTTAGAGCCATCCATTGAGCTTATCATTATTAACAGCTAATAATTTCGTGACACACACACACACACACACACACACACACACACACACACACACACACACACACACACAAAGCCAAATCGAATTCAGCAATAACCCAAAGCCACCAGACCAAGACCACATCCACCCAAACCCACCCGTAGAGTCTGGCATCAATAATTCTTGCGCTAGGGCGTTTGGGGGAGGCGAGAGAAAGAGTACCGAGTTGAGGTGAAGGTGGGAATCATATAATCGATGACCCAGTGCCGGCAAAGGTAGGCAGGTGAAGTGTTATTACCAAGTTTGGGTGGGTACTTTCCTGAGCTAAAGTGGGGTGCTGTAATAAGGTGTGGAAAGGGTGGAGGTAAAGGTGTGGGCAGGTAGATCATCATTAATTGCTAGGATAAGAATACGTAAATAAATATTCTCTCTCTCACACACACACACACACACACACACACACACACACACACACACACACACTGCACTTCACACTGTGCCACTTCATACTAGTACACTTTATGGTTACACCTCATACAGACACAGTCCTCGATACCACATCTCACACTGCCACCCCTTACACTACCATACCTCACTCTACCACACCTCACACTACCACACCTCACACAGCCACACCACACACTACCACATCTAACACTGCTAAATAACAAAGCTCAACACCTCACACTGCCACACCTCACACTACCACAAATCACTGCAACAACTCAAACAGCCACATCTCACACTCCAACACTTCTCTCTGTCTGACCTCACATTTCCACTTTCTTTCTACATTTAAAAGTCTCTCTCCTGTCTCTCCATCACTCACTACCCTTCACCTCCCAAACCTAGAGAGAGAGACTAATTTATTCAAGACCCAATACTTAAACGTGTTAGCTGTGGGCTTGTCTCTTGAAATTTCTTCTTCTCATGCCATGTTCCCCTCGTCAGGCGATGTGTTTTTACGAGAGAGAGAGAGAGAGTGCAAATAAGAGAGCGACTAGACAGGAGAGGTTGCCTGGAAAGTCTGTAACGAGCTCAGTAGGATTCTCTCTCTCTCTCTCTCTCTCTCTCTCTCTCTCACTTCTTCCACATTCCCTCCTTCTTCTTCTTGATTTCCATTCCTTTCTTCCCATTCCATTCCTTTCTTATGCTCTTCTTGACTCTCCGTCTTCATCCTGTTGTTTTTCTATCGCTCTCTCTTTCCATCTTTTTCTCTCTTGTTTTTCTCAGTCCTCTTCCTCTTTCTGATTTTCTTCCTCTTTCCTCTTCTTTCTTCTTCCTCTTATTTTTTTCCCCTTCCCATTCCAATATCCACCTTTCCCTCTCCCCTTCCTTTTCTTTCTTTCTCTCTTCCCCTCCTCCTTCCCTCCGTCGTTGTCTTCGTCTCTACCTTCGTCATCATTTTAGACCTCCTCCTCCTCCTCCAACTTTCAAACATTTCTCAGACCTTTACCCTGCTCTCTCTCTCTCTCTCTCTCTCTCTCTCTCTCTCTCTCTTGTGATTAGTCTAATTATTGTTTCATTCCCTCTCTAATTGCTCTCATTTATCCCATTACCTCTTCTTCTTCCATTTATAGATCTTCTCCAACCTCTGCAGTCTTTCTCCTCTTTTTACTCTTATTCTTCTCTTATCCCTTCTAATTTTCATCATCTCTCCTCTTTCCTCAATATTCGTAATTCCTCTCACCACTCCTCTCTCCTCTATTCCTCTTTCCTCTTATTTCCTTCTACATTTTCCGTATTCATCCTTCACATCCCATTTCCCAATCCTTCTCCTGCTTTAATATCTTTCTCCTAATCTCATAAAAAGGATATCAAAGTCAAAGCCCCTTATCCTGTATTCCTTGTAATAGACTGATGGAGCTTCTGTTTTTCCTCAGCAATTTTCTGTAATCCCTTTGTAACCCATTTTTCTCCCTTATTTCTTCGCTCATTTCCTTCCTACTTTCGTTTCTCTTATTTTCCGTTCTTCCTTCTTTCTTTTCTGTCTCTTTTCTCTTCCTGGTTTTCCTTCCTCTTGATTCCTCCTTCACTCAGTATTTTTGGTGCAGGAGAGGGACCGATTGAAGGGGGCGGTGGAGCTACCCGGTTGTATAAAAGGTCCCCAGTCGCCTCCCCATCCCCCGAAAGGAGGATGGTGGACTGCGTAATGACAGCAAGTTTGGCCTGCGATCCACTGGGGTCACATTCAAAGAGCCCTGAGGTGCAAACTATTCTTTTCTTCTTCTTTTGCTTCTTCTTATTCTTCTTCTACTACTACTACTACTACTACTATACTTCTCCCGTACTACTTCTACTACTACTATAACTAGTCTACTATACTGCTATTACTACAACCACTACTACTACTACTACTACTACTACTGTTACCACTCAGTCTTTCAGTTAACGTTTTTTCATTTTTTTTTAAATTATGTTCCGTTCTGTGATTAAATACTGTCAATATTCCCTTTCCATTCTAGGTTTCTTATCACTTTAATATTCCCAAGATTTTTGTCCTGTTGCTGTTAATTTCACGTAGTTCAATGGCTGAAAAAAAAAAAAATCCTAAAGCTCTATATCCTCCCACAGCACTTCTTCGTGACTAGCATCATACTCTAGTGCTAGTCTATTATTATGACTTTGTATTTAAGACGACGAGAGGGCAATTTTACGCCAAGTTAGAGTGAAAGGAGTATAGAATCTTACCTAATTTCGCGGCTAATGAGGTTACCTGTGTCTTATCCTTACTTAATTTTTCCTTCTCTCTCTCTCTCTCTCTCTCTCTCCTCCACTATCCTTGCTCTCATTCCCTATTCAACTGAAGCCCTCTTTTTCTCTTCCCTCCCTCCCTCCGTCCCTCTTTCATTCCTCTCTCCATTTCTCTCCCCGTTCTTCTCCCTCTATCATTCCTTTTTCTTGCTTCAATCGTCCATTTCCCCCAACTTTATTCTTTCTCTCGCTCTCTCTCTCTCTCTCTCTCTCATATCATCCTTCCCCTCATCTCCAATCTTTCTCCATACTTCTTCCTCCCTCTATATCCTTCTTTCTCTTTCTTTACTCCCTCTCTCTCTTTCTTTACTCTCTTTTCTTTCACCCTCCATCATCCCTTCCCTGATATTTTACTTTTTCTCTCCACACCTTCTCTCTCCCTTTCCTTCTTCCCTCCCTACTCTGTCTCTCTCCCTTCTCCTCTTCTTCTCTCTCCCTTCCCTTCTCACTCCCTACTCTCTCTCTTTCTCCTCTCGCCTTCCTCCCTGATTCCCAAGTGTTGTATCCCTCAAGATTTCCCTCCCTTCAGTAATCTCATTTCCCCTTCTCCCTTCCTTTCCCCCTCATCCTCATCCCTCGTCGCTTCTGCCCCTCCCCCTCCCCGTCTCTCTCTCTCTCTCTCTCTCTCTCTCTCTCTTTTCTTCTTCTCTGTCTTCTCATCACTTCTTCCTTATTTCTGCTTCATATATCTCATTCTTCATCCTCATCTTTCTTATCAATTTTTCTTACTCCTCATTTTCTCTCTTCTCCTTCTTCCTTCTTAGCCGCCTTGTCATTCCTTTCCCTTCTTCCATCATCTTATTTCACACACGTTATTTTCCCATTGTCTCTTCCTCATTTCGCATTCTCACCTCTCCTCCCTCCTCCAATCTTTTACTCCTTCTCAAAGCCTTCCAATCCCCCTCCTCCTTCTCCTCCTCCTCCTCTTCCTCCTCTCCCAGCGTCTTCCTCATCTCTCTCTCTCCATCTCCTCAGACTTCCTCCTCCGCTTCCTCCGCTTTATTATATTCTCCCTCAAAGCTTATTTTTTCTCTCCCTCTCTCCCTTCAGGTCATTATCTTCCTACCCTCCCTCTCCTTCTACCCTCATCGTCATCATCTTTGTCGTCGTCGTCGTCGTCGTCCTCCTCCTCCTCCTCCTCTCTTCTGCCCTTCGGCCTTCATAAACTTCAATTCTGAACTTCCCTGAACTTCTTTTCCTTTCTTCTCTCTCTCTCTGTAACATCTCAATTTCCACTGCCTCCTCTATCTCCACCTCGGCCCTGCTCCTTGAAATCAGACTCCTTCACTCCTTCCTTCCTTCCTTAGTTTCGCTCTCCTCCTTTCTTTCTTATTTCGTTCCTCTTCCTTAATTCCTTCGCTTTTAATAGCGTTTCTTTCCCTATCCTTCCTTCCTTACTTACTTTCTTTCCTTCCTTCTTCCTTCCTTACTTACTTACTTTCTTCTTTCTTTCCTTCCATCCTCCTTCCTTTCCTGCCGTCCTTCCATAATTTTTTCCTTCACTGATATTAACTTCCCTCCGCCCCTCACCTTCCCTTCATCTTCCTTCTTTCCTTCACCAGCTTCACACTCCTTCCATCCTACTGTCTCTTCATCAACATCTTCCTTTCCTTCTTTCCTTTGCCAATTTGATCTTCCTTTCTTTCCTTCTTCCATCCTTTCCTCCTTTGGCTTTTCCCACCCTGTCTTCCCTCCTTTGCTTCCTTCGTCGCTCCCTCCCTTCGCCTCTTTCACCTTCCTTCCCTCCTTCCTTCCTTCGCCTCTTTCATCTTCCTTCATTCCCTCCTTTCTTGCACTCCCTCGTTTTCTCTCCTCCACACTTCCTTTCTTCCTTCTTTTTTTCCTTCCCTCTTTCCTTCCTTCCTTCCTCCTATCTTCCTTCCTTCCTTCTTTCTTTTGTCTTTCTTTCACTTCTTCCGTCTTCCATTCTTTCTTGGATTCTCTCCTTCCTTTGTCTGTTTCTTTTTTCTTTCTTTTTCTTTATTTCTTTCTCTATTTCTTACTTTCTTTCTTTCTTTCTTTCTTCCTCCTTTCTTCCTTCCTTCTGTCCCTAGTCTCTTCCCTAACCACCACTAGCTCTCTCAGACATAAAGGAGACAACTGGCCCTCCTTCCCTCCTTCCTTCCCTCTTTACTTCCTTCCTTCCTTCATTTCTTCCTTATTTCGTATTCCTTCTTCTTTCACATATATTCTTCCTTTTTCCTTCTCTTCTTTCCTTTTCCTTTTGCCTCTTCCTCATATTCCATCCTTTGTCAGACTCTCACATATATTTCATTTTCTCCCTCTCTCATGTTTCTCCTTCCTTCTCCTACCCTCCTTCCTTCCTTCCTGGTTTCTTCTCCTTTTCTTCCTTCCTTCCATTCATCCATCTTTCCATTTACTCACCCGTCTATCAACCATCTATCCATCCATCCACCATTCCATCCATTTATTTTTTTTTCTTTCCTTCCTTCCCTCCTTCCTTCCTTCCTTTCCTTCCTTCCTTCACTCCCCTACATCTCCACAACCTGTCAGCCCTCAGACATAAAAGAGAGAGCGAGAGGTGGTCTTCTTGCGCTCTGAAAGCAGGGAAGAGGAAGGTGTGTGTGTGTGTGTGTGTGTGTGTGTGTGTGTGTGTGTGTGTGTGTGTGTGTGTGTGTGTGTGTGTGTGTGTGTAACGGTGTGTATGTGTGTAGGCTATATGCGTTCCTATGTGTATGTGTGTACGCGTTTCCGTGTGTGCATGTATGTGCACAAAGCTTCACCATGCAATTGCGCCGTGAGAGCACTTATGCAAGCAACATGCGTTACTTTACTGAAGAGGCAGGATTTTACCTTGGGGAGTTCGCAACAACACAATATTTCACCCTTACCCCCACCCTCACCCTCACTCCCACCCTGACCTTCACCTTCACCTTCGCTCCCACACACATCCCACCCTCATTCTCACCCTCACCGTCACCCTGGCCATCATTCACACTCCCACCATCATCCTCAATTCCACTAACATCCCACCCTCATCCTCACCACCATCCCACCCTCACCCTTATCCTCACCACCATCCCACCCTCACCCTTATCCTCACCCTCGCTTTTCCCCTCACCCTCATCCTCACCCTCACCCCCAACACAACACTGCACAAAACACACATAATGCCCGTCCCTCCTGATTTGTCATTGTTTTTTTCCTTGTATGTTATGAAAATGCTACACCTACTCTGTTGTTTACTTCAACATTTTTTTCCCTAGATAGGAACTCAGGAAAAATCTTTACACTTTTGCAACAGTTCCCAGAATTTTACGCTGAGACAATGCTGACAACACACGATGAAAATTCTTGTACAAATTCTTAAAACTCTGTAAATACTGCATGATTTATACATGGAAAGGCATTTTACAAGTCGGAGAGAGTGTCCACCACCCCTTCCCCCGCTCTTGACCCTTTTAGTAGTCCATACGACACGCGGGGAATACGTGGGTGGGAATTCTTGTAAGTGCTGTCGTATTACCCCACTTTATGAATGGGTAAAGCGTGGTTGTGTCCCCCGCCTGAAAATGTTGTACAAGACCAGCAATAAGGTTCTGGCCCAATTCTACTCCCATGTCAGCAGCTCCCAGGCACGATGCTACCCATACTGTACACCTTCTGCATACCTGGCTGTGGATGGCTTACAAATGGGCTGGTGAAGATTTCCTTATGACGGCTGAGATACTGAATATGAGCGAATGGTGAAGCTTTTTATTTCCTTACTTTCGGGTAGCATCGATCATCAAAGACAGACAGATACATAGGTAGATAGAGAGATATGAAATAGACAGAAACAGATAGACACAGACAGACAAACAGACAGGCCGACACACAGACAGACTGACTGACAGACGGGTACGTATAATTCACACGGCCATTTGTATGCATAAATATTTGCATCCAGGCCAACTGATAATCTGCCAGCCATCAAAGCATTCAACGACGACCTTGACCTTTGACCTTAATTAACAGTTTTGTGAGTTTTTAAAAATATAGTTACACCAATTTTAACTCGTCAACACCATTAACCATTTTTTCATTTCAATCCATCTGCCACTAGACGATTTTATTTGAGGATTAAAATCAACTGATATGGAGATAACAGCCACTCTATCCAACCCCTCCAGGTCGTAAAGTCTACCCTAAGATGAATAAAATCGTCTGGAGACAGCAAGACTAAAAGTGGCACTAACGACGAGATAAGAGTGAAGGGAGAACGATGGCTAAAGGTACAAAAATCCCTCTGGTTCGAAATCTCTCTCCGAAACTGATCAAAACCGTCCGGAAATAACAAGAATAAATTATACGACGTCCAAGGAGAGGAGGGGTGAATGATAGGCTGACAGACAGACGGACAGATGATATTCCAAGTTCAGTTCTTCCCTAGCAACCAAATTAGCGATGAGAACATATTATTTTAACCATTTCTGTCACCTAAGAGTACCTGAAACACACACACACACACACACACACACACACACACACACACACACACACACACACACACACACAACTCAAACAGAATACTCTCATCAACTGCACAAGAAAAACAGCCATCAATCTTCGCAATACAGTTATGAAATGGGTGGATGCCCCTCTTGCCACACGGCCCCCCAGCGTCCCCTCCTCCTTGACGTAATGATGATAGTAAAGGAGACGAATGTGGCGAGGAAGGTGACAGATGGGAGGGTAAGTGTGCGGTGGGAAAGATAGGTGAGCACTCCTCTCTCTCTCTCTCTCTCTCTCTCTCTCTCTCTCTCTCTCTCTCTCTCTCTCTCTCTCTAAGCTGACGGAAGCCTGCAGGAGACACGCTCTGGGAGACACGGTAACTAGACAGCAGGGAGGATAATGGAATGTGGGGGAAAAGGTGAGTAAGTGTGAGAGCTAGTGAGAGAGAGAGAGAGAGAGAGAGAGAGAGAGAGAGTGTGTGTGTGTGTGTGTGTGTGTGTGTGTGTGTGTGTGTGTGTGTGTGTGTGTGTGTGATGCGACAGTAGGTAGAAAAAAGTAGAGAAGCTGTGTGTGTGTGTGTGTGTGTGTGTGTGTGTGTGTGTGATGCGACAGTAGGTAGAAATAAGTAGAGAAGCTAATAATCTACCCATATGATACTCGATTCTCTCTCTCTCTTTCCGTCTCTCTCTCTCTCTCTCTCTCTCTCTACATCATCAGCAGCAGCAGTTTGAGTATCCACTGCAGGACCGGCCTATCCCTACCGAAGTGGGGACGATACAGCCAATGTATCTCTACCAAGTTGCTTAGGCTGTCTGGTAGAGATTGTATGTAGGGTGAGAAGTGCTTGTAAGTGTAATTGTAGTGTTGAAGTGGCTTTGGATGTGTGTGTAGTCTGTGAACCAAGTGTAATCGGCCCGCTCAAGCCGACTGGGTGCAAGCATACTTCATAGTATGCAACACTGGTTCAACCACAGCACCCCTGATGTCCGTCAAAGTAGTACGTGGCCTGAAGAACGCTCCCCAAAGTTTTTTACCCTGGCAGGGCGCGAACCCTCGTTCTTCAGTGAACGAAAACGCGCACTTTATCACTGTACCACAGAGGGTCTCTCTCTCTCTCTCTCTCTCTCTCTCTCTCTCTCTCTCTCTCTCTCTATATATATATATATATATATATATATATATATATATATATATATATATATATATATATATATATATATATATATAGTACATAAAAGCCATGTGGTGCCAAAATTACTAAAAACACCGTATGCCATTCATCTCTACAGCCAGGTTATATAGCAACGGCAGGATAAAACAAAATAAAGCACTCTTTCATTCCACCTCTACCTTCCCCGCACCTCCCTCGTGGAACAGGAAGAGGATGGACCAAGCGCACACACAGACATAATATTTTCTCTGTAAACCCGACCCGGCAAAGAGGATAACCTTCACGCCTGGGAGAGTTAAAGCGTTTTGTGTTGCTGGCAATGAGTGAGGCGGCTGCCGAGGTGGAATTCACGATAAAGAAGACCCCTCCTCCCATTACTGCCGCTGTTGTTGCTATGGTCGGGTGCTCGATCACAGTTTAGGTAATCTATTTTAATTCTAATCGTGTGCAATTTGGGGGACATATGGTTCCCGCTATACACCAAATTTTCTACACACACACACACACACACACACACACACACTCAACTCTCTCTCTCTCTCTCTCTCTCCCTGACGCCGCGGGCTGGGAATTCGCACAACAGGAGCCTCCTCTGTTGCCAGGATACCGAGGTCACTACATAAAGAATCATTTTTAACAATTTCTTACGGAGAACGCTAGTCTGTTTACCCTAACTTGGCTGAGATTTTTTGGCCCACTTTCACCTTATTTCCCTCAGCTCATTGGGATTTTAACACTAAAGCTACACATCCCTTAAATAATATGCGATTATTATTATTCTATAGTTCTCTCACCTTAACTTGGCCCAGATTTTCGTTCTTTTGCATCCTATTTTCCGTACTGATATGGCAGGGTATGAGAACAGTATGGCTTTACATCCTTTTTCACTGCACTTCTTCATGACTAGCATCACAGTCTAGTGTTAATCTCCTGTTACAGCTCAGCCTTCAGGATAGGGGAAAGACACCTTTAGGACAAGTTTAAGTAGCAAGAGTATAGTTTAAAGAGGTGGTATGGGGTAGAAGGGAAAAAAAAAAGATAGCCTAATATAAAAAGATCAGGAGAAAGATAAAGATAGGAATAGAGACCTGGAATAATAAAATAGATATACTGGGTTTTTATTGAATGGAGGAAAGTGGTAGGTGTCTACATGACCCGTCTGATGGTCCGGACAACTCTAGTATTCTGTTGCAATTAATGTCAGGCTCTTTGATTCAGCTGTGACTGAGTAAAATGAGCCTCAGAGTTTTAACAGACCATCATCATCAATATCGTCATCATCATCATTATCATCATCATTGTCATCATCATCGTCCTGACATCATAAAACACTTACTCCTCCTCATCCTCATCATCATTATCATCATTATCCTCATCATTATCATCATCATCATCATGATCAACATCATTCCAATCTTAATTCCAGTCTCAGAGCTAAAGCACTAAATCCTATCATCATTATTATCATCATCATCCCAGCCTAAATTCCACGCTCATTTCCTCCCGTTGTCGTGTGAATTCCATAATAATTTAACAAAAGCCTGATTATACAGTTTCAGAACATTACAGAGGCATGTTTAACCCCGGATTTACACTCTGATGCCAGCAGGAGTATGCTAGGTTGGGCTCATTAACATTTGCTTATTATCGCCATCACTTTCACCATCATCATGCCCTCATCTCAGCTTCCCAAGTTGCAAAGGGTGGTTGGATAGTGTGATGATGACGGGAGGCGTGACAGTGTGAAATGCAGCAGTGTGAAGAGAATGTGCGTGTTTTGGGTTCGGCAGTATGAAATGTGTGTGTGTGTGTGTGTGTGTGTGTGTGTGAGAGAGAGAGAGAGAGAGAGAGAGAGAGAGAGAGAGAGAGAGAGAGAGAGAGAGAGAGCAGTGGCAATGTGTGTTGAGACAGTATGTGGTAATGCAACGTATGGTGTGGCAGTTTGAGAAGCGACAGTGTGAGAAGTGTAAGTGTGAGGTTTATAAGTAGAAATGTCTCCTATACAGCGATCATTTTTCTTTTTTTACAAGCTAAGACACGGGATAAGAAACCTGGGGATTTTAAGTAATTTTAAGAAGTTACCTAAATAACCTAAAATACGGACTACCCACTAAATCGCCTTGCTGGGATGATTTATAAATATCTGGTTATATCTCCATTTACCTATATGCTTAGGGGTATTGTTCTCTCCCTCCCTCCCTCTCTCTCTCTCTCTCTCTCTCTCTCTCTCTCTCTCTCTCTCTCTCTCCGCCAACAGGAGAGGAAATAAGGAGGGCAGAAAAATACACGCAAACTCTCAAACTCACTTACACACTCAGGAAGCCCCTTCAGTTACACACACACACACACACACACACACACACACACACACACACACACAACCGGAAACCTGCACGAGCACTTCCGCATTAGGTGTTTAACGGTCGGGTAATATTACTGAAGAGAGAGAGAGAGGAGAAACAATACTCTCTCTCTCTCTCTCTCTCTCTCTCTCTCTCTCTCATTCGCAAATTCAGTAAGCTCCCTTATACACTTATACACACATGCGCGCGCACATCCAATAAGCTCCCTTATTCACACACACACACACACACACACACACACACACACACACACACACACACACACACCTAATTACTCTCGGCCCACAAACATTTAATATATTTATGAAGCCTTCCCCTCAGACTCACTCTCTCTCTCTCTCTCTCTCTCTCTCTCTCTCTCTCTCTCTCTAATGGAATCCCGTCAAAACTTAAACCAAACCTCTTTACTCAGCTTAATTACACTTCTAAATAATTCCAAGGCTGAATAATGGGTCTCTCTCTCTCTCTCTCTCTCAATAAGAAAACTCAAGATCGACATCATTTACATCAAGAACATACGAGAGGATAATGAGACGTATAATGTACAATAAATCGCTAAGGAAGATGGGCTACGAAGAATCCGAAGCCATAAGACATCATCGTCGTCATCATCATCATCATCATTACCACCACCACCACCACCTTCATCATTCCCATCATCGCTACCATAGAAGATGGGTAAAATTTCAATGCATGTGTTCCTCAAGCCAGATCATCATCATCATCACCACCACCACCACCACCATCATCATCATCATCATCATCATCATCATCATCATCATCAATCATCATCATCATCATCATCATCATTATCATCATCATCTGGCAAAATTCCAATACACATCTACCTCCTGCCTGACCCACTGCTATTTCCTGATCTATTTGGGTCACCTCAAGTCCCCTGACCTATCCTCCCCCCCTCCCTCATTCTCCATCATCCCTCATCTTCTCCCTCACTCTCCCTTACTCCTCTTCTTCTTCCTCACCCCCTCAGATCTTCCCTTCATCTTTCTCCTTTCTTCCAGCCTCCCCTGCCATCTCCACTCCCATACATCCTCCCCCCCCCCTCTCTCTCTCACCGCTAATCCCCATCCTTCTCTCTCCTCTCAGATTTTTCCTTTCCCTTCTCCTTCACATCCAACCTCTCACATCTCCCCTCCTCTCTCCCCTCTCCCTTCCATCCCTGAGCTCTCTCCCTCTCCCTTTCTCATCATCTTTCACTTCTCCCCACACCCCAATTCCCATCCTCTCGTCTTAATCCCCCAAATCTCCCCTTACCTCTCCCCCACCAGATCATCCCAATCCTTTCCTCTCTACCTTCCCTCACCTAAACCTTCCTTCCCTTCCTCTCCTTCTCCCCCCCACCCCACCAAAAAAAACTACTCTCTCTTCTTGTCCTTTTCAGCAGACTTTCCCTTCCATCTTCCTCCAGATCTTACCTACTCTCTCTCTCTCTCTCTCTCTCTCTCTCTCTCTCTCTCTCTCTCACACACACACACACACACACAAAGACTTCTCATTTCTCCCTTCACAATCCTCCTCCTCCTCCTATTCTTCTCTCACTGTATTCATCCATATTTCACTACCACTATTACCTGTCTCGTTCTTTCCATTCGCTGTCTCTCCTTCTCTACCTTCTTACTACCAGTCTAATCTTACCTCTGTTATCTTCATTATGTTTACACTTCCTTTATCATGTCTCCTTTACGTCCTCTTTATCACGTTACTTTATTTCTCCAGAGCCATTTACTAATCTTTTTCAGTCTTCCTCTTCTGTTTTTCCTCTTCCTCTTCCTGTTTCTCTTCTTTTTCTAACATTTTCTCAACTTTGTATCTTCCACTTCTCTTCTTCCCTCCTCCTCCAAATTTCTTCCATCTTGCTTCTCTCCTTGCCTCTCCCTCCCTGCTCTCTTTCTCCTTGCCAGCCCCTCCCTCCCTGCCTAGCACTCTTTCTCTTCCTTCTTACATCTTTTTCCTGCCCCTCCCTCCATGTCTCCTTCATCTTTCATCTCTCGTTGCCTCTCCCTGGCTGTCTCTCCCTCCTTTCCACCCTACTTATTCCTCCCTGCCTGCCTCTTTCTTCCTCCCTTCCACTTCTCCCTTTACCTCTCTCAACTTATCCATGCATCTTAATTTTCTTTCCTCTCCTTCCCTGCATTCCGTTCTCATCCTTCCTCCCTACTTTTTCCTCCTTGCCACTCCCAGCCTCCCTCCCTCCCTCTCCATCCCTTCAACTTCTTTCTTGCTTATCTCTCCACGTTACTTTCACCTTGCAGCTTTCTTTAACCCTCTCTTGTTTCCTCCTCTCCCTCTCCATCCCTGCCTGTCTTCTCGCCTGTCCTTTCTTTACCCCCCGGTCCATCCAGTAACTCCCTCCCTTCGGCTTTTTCTCACCTCTCTTTCCCCCTACTTCTCCTCCCTCTCTCTACTTCTCTCTTGCCTTCTTCCCCCTTTTCTCTCTTCCTCTTTCTCCCTGGTTCTCTCCTCTCTTTCTCCCCGCCTTCCTCCTTTTTCCTCCCCATTCTTCCTGCCTCCTCGCCTACCATCTCAGACATCTCATCTAAGCAGGAGTGTTGATGAAAGAGGAGGTAAGCCTGACGAAACAGGAGGGGAGGGGGATTCAAGGGAGCACTAATTCAACTAATGCCTTGGTCTTACTGGGATTGGCTTGGACTACAGGTTTTAATGGTCTTCCCCTCTGTAGCTGTTGTGATGAGGGGTGGTGAGGGTGGTGTGACTGAGGTGTGGGTAGGAGGTTAGTGTGTAAGGTAATGGGGGAATGTGATGAAGGTTAGGTGATGGAGTCGTGAGGCTCAGTTGTGGGATGGATTGGAGGTTGGACTGGTGTGTGTGATGTGGGCTTGGTGGTGAAGGTGGTGAGGTAGAGGTGTGAGCTGGAGTTTGAGGTGGAGAAACAGGGAAGATGATGAGCGTGAACTGATGTGATGTAGGTGGGGTGGTGGAGGTTGTGAGGTTGAGGTATGGGTTGGTATTGGTGTGAAATGGTGATGAGGGTGGGGTGGTGAGGCTGAGGTGTGGGATGCAGGTTGACTTGGTGTGTGAGGTAGTGAATGGGGGAAGGTGATGAGGATGAACTGATGTAATAAGAGTGAAGTGGTGAGGGTGGGGCAGGCTGGAAGGAGGGGTAGGGTGTAGAGTGGGTGTGATGACTAGGCTATGTGGTGATGGTGACGGAGGTGTGGTGGTGATGGCTGCGTGATTATGGGTTAGGGTGGGGACGGTAATAATGGGTGGTGAAGGGTGGAGTTGTGATGAGGATTAAATAGTGGTGAAAGATATGATAAAATGATAGGGGAGGGGTGGCAAGATACTAACAATAACTGGTGAAGGGATATTTAGTTAGGCTGAGAAGGTGAATAGGATCAGATAATGGTGAGGTTGTGATGGTGATATTTGTGGTGATGAGAACTGGGTGGTAATCTAATGACTAGATATGAGAGGTCTGGTTGGGTAGGGCAGGGGATGAGGAGGGGTGGTGGTGTGGATTATGTGGTGGTGGTGGTGGTGGTGGTATTGCGTGGTAAATAATTGCAGTGGGGTTATTGGTGATATGAGTAATTGAGAGAGAGAGAGAGAGAGAGAGAGAGAGAGAGAGAGAGAGAATAAATATAAGACTTATCTGAAAAAATAAAACTGACAGGCAAAAATACAGCGAGAGATAATTACACCACGAATAAATGAGACGTGAGGGAGAAGGAAGAGACAGTGAGAGACAGAGAGGGAGAAATAAGAGGCAGAGAGATAAAGCCGAGAGATAGAGGAACAGAAGCATGACTTAATTGGACGGGAAGCCGGAAGCCAAGAGGAAGAGGAAGAGGAAGAGGAGGAGGAGGAAAAAAGGGACGCTGGAGGAGGAGGTGGAGGAAGGAAGAGGATAAAAGGGAAGGCTGGGAGAAGGAAGAAGGAAAGCAAGACCTGAGAAAAAGAAGAGGAGGAAAAACGTGCGGTGGAGAGAGAGAGAGAGAGAGAGAGAGAGGAAAAAATGGAGAACTAGAGGACGAACAAGGAGGGAAAATGAAGAGGAGGAGGAAAAGGGGAAGACGGAGAGGAGGAAGGAGGAAAGGAAAAACTGGTAAGGAGGAAAAGGACAAGAGAAATTAAGAGAGAAAAGTACACAGGGAGGAGGTGAAAATAGAAATGAAAAGAGAATGACAAAAAAATAATCTCGATACCCTTGTGTAGTTTACTTTCACAGTTTACCTCTCTCTCTCTCTCTCCCCCCCCCCTCTCTCTCTCTCTCTCAAAGCCTTCTAATTTTCTCATTTCCTGTGTCGGTTCACTCACTTTATATTTTCCTTTCTCTGTTTTTTCCCATCCTTGTCTCTCTTCCTCGCTCTCTCTTTTTCCCATCAACTTTTCTCCATTTCCTTTCTGTGCCTTTTGCTTTAATATCCTGTTTTCTTTCGTCCATAGTCCTTCCCTCTTCTCCATTTCCCTTTTCACTTTGGCCTAACTCTCTTTTATCTTTAATCTCTCTCTCTCTCTCTCTCTCTCTATGTCTAACTCCTCGGTGGTGGTGGGAGGGGGGACGCCTTCCTGTGGTGGGGACGGGTATATAAATTTCCCGTAACTCCTTTTCTATCCCCCGAAAGGAGGATGGTGGATTGCAGTAGAATGGTACCTTCAACCTGCAGTCCAC
>NC_136967.1:4257500-4522500 GCF_032717465.1 Coenobita brevimanus
CTTTACACATAATATTTTCGGTTTCTCTTGGTGTGTGTGTGTGTGTGTGTGTGTGTGTGTGTGTGTGTGTGTGTGTGTGTGTGTGTGTGTGTGTGTGTGTGTGTGTGTGTGTGTCAGAGTTCTATACGTCTATGAATCATGGCGATCAGAAAAGGGCAAAAAAATAAAACTTAACAAACATTATTATTCTTAGACGGACAAATATAGATAGAGAGATAGACAGATAGATAGATATAAAGGCAGATAGACAGTGAGAGATAGATAGAGAGAGAGAGAATGAGAGATGGATAAAGAGAGAGAATCTTTCCCTCCCAATTGCTCTCTATTACTCATTATTTATCTACTTTGCTTTTGTTGTACTAGTGAGCTTTTCTCTCTTCCTTCTCTCTTCTACTTCCTTATTTATATTCATTTTCTCTCTCCTTTGCCCGTGCTTTTAATCTCTCTCTCTCTCTCTCTATCTCTCTATCTCTCTCTCTCTATATATATATATCTATCTATCTATCTATTTACCTGTCAACTTATCTATATTCATCCATCCATCCATCCATCTGTCTATTAATCTATTTGTCTATATCGATCGATCTATCCATCTCTCTCTCTCTCTCTCTCTCTCTCTCTCTCTCTCTCTCTCTCTCTCTCTCTCTCTCTCTCTCTCTCTCTCTCCGTACCATTCCCTTTATACCATCAATTTTTTTTCCAACATTCTTTCGTTCCCTGGTTTGCACTGGCTCGCTCGCTCACTCTCTCTCCTCCTCTTCTTCTCCTTAGATTTTCTCTCTCTCTCTCTCTCTCTCTCTCTCTCTCTCTCTCTCTCTCTCTCTCCATTTTTTCACCCAATCCTTACCATTTTTTCTCCTTTTTCGTTTCACTTTTTCCCAGTTTCATACCTCGCTCTTTGCTCTCTCCCTCTCTCTCTCTCTCTCTCTCTCTCTCTCTCCCCCATAATCTTCAATTTTTGCTCCTTACGCCCCTGCATTCTTCTTCCGCTCTCGTTCCTCCCTCCTCCCTTCATGTCCCTTTTCCTCTCCTTCTCTGTCTTTCTCTACACTTCCTCTCCTATTCTTTTCTTTACTTCTGCGTCCCATTCCTCTTTCTACTTCCTCCTTTCCCTCCTTTCACGCTCCTTGGTATCTTATTTTTCTCTCTGTCTCCCCTCCCTCTCTCTCTTCATCCCAACCTCTTTCTCTCTGTTGTTTCCTATTCTCTCTTTTCCCTCTGTTCCCGCCTCTTTCTCTCTCTCTCTCTCTCTCTCTCTCTCTCTCACACACACACACACACACACACACACACACACTTCATTTCACTCTTCCTTCTGCACATATTGTCTTTCCTGCCTTCTCCAGTTCTTCCATTCCGTCTTTCCCTCTTTTCTACATGTCTCCCTCTGCCACATTTTCTCTCCCATCCTTCCTCCCTTTTCCCTCCCTCTCGTCATTCCTTCTTTCTCTCCATCTAATTCTCCATTATAAGCAATCCCTCTTTCATTCTTTCCTTTCCCTGTTTCCCTATCCTCTTTCCATTCCTCCCTTCCTCACTTTTTCCCTTTCCGCTGTTTCTCATTTTCATCGTATTCTCCTTCCTCTCTCCTCTCCCTTCTTCCTCTCTCCGTCTCTCTTTTCTCCCTCCTCTCCCAGTCTCTCTTTTCTCCCTCCTCTCATATTCTTCCTCTCTCCGTCTTTCTTTCCTCCCTCCTCTCCCATTCATCCTCTCTCCGTCTCTCCTTTCTCCCTCCACTCCCGCCCTTCCTCCCCTCCTAAAGAAACAACAAAATCGCTCTCCCGGAAGAATTTACAAGAGAGAAACTGGATAAAACTTGGGCGGAAAAAAGCTCAGTGTGACAGTCGGACCTTCAGCGTTGCAACATTACTTCCTACACGCGGTTTTGAAGAGATGCGGTTTTTTATAATGTTATTTCCTATGCTTTCTTTCTTCTGGGTATGAATCAGTGAATGGTAAACGAGAGCTGTCTTTTTCTTTAGGCTACTATCACGTGAACTCTCTTTTTCTTCACTTTCACGTACAGTTACATACTGAAGTACTTTCGCCTCTCATGAAACTGTCTTGGTTTGATTCACAGAGGCCTAAATGTAAAGTACCGTACTCACGTGCACATTACTTGTATCATCCATCTGTGGGTGATTTTATTTACCTTTGTCCAATACGTCTCGGGCAACGATCGATGAATTTAGCAGCGGGAGAGAGGCAGGGAGAGCGAACGAACTTACTTCTGACGGTAGTACATGGTGTTGGAAATTTCGATGATTTATAGTCTTATATATCACGATATCCTTTTTTAATATTTCAAATAAAAAATCTATCTTCCAGCTTCGTTTTCCTAGTCTTGTTCCTTGAATGGATACTTCGCATATGTCAGGAACGTCTCAAGGGAACTAGTAACTTTAAATGCTGCTTGCTTTCTACTGCGGTGTTTGATCGATATAAGTCAATGATTAGCTAGGTATTTGACTTTGGTTTTTTCAAGAATCAAACTGTGAATGATTTTTTATAAAGCGTTGTGCGGCATCAAAAGTAGATCCCCGGAACTGACCTACCTCAACTGCATGCGGCCTGCGACTCGACCCTGGCATCCCCCTCCACCAATAACCCGGACTGGCCTCCTGGGGAAGGGGTGACGCCACTACACATCCTCTTTCCCCACCATCCTCCCTCTCCACACCCTCTGCCCACTCCACGAATACAAAGTTCATCTGCATCCGTGTTTGAACCTTTCAGTAATTGAGTGGGACGCCTTCAAGTAGTGACACTGATATATCTGGGCGGAGGAGGTGCCCGGTTATACGAAAAAATATCAACTGACGCCTTCATGTTCTGAAACCGATATAACCGGGTGGTGGATCAGTCCATTAGGCTATACAAATTTCCCTCAATTCCCGCCCTACTCCCACGAATGGAGGATAGCCTAGTAAACTGCTGGACATGGACAAATTCAGCCAGCAGTCTACTGGGTTCACGTTCAGATGAGCAGGGGGTCACAATAACAACAAAAACAAGAAGAAGAAGAAGATAATGAAGAACCTCACCACCATCACCACCACCACAAACAACAACAACAACTACTACTACTACTACAACAATTAACCTTTCAGTACGATGACGCCTGTTTTTCATTTATTCTTCCCTACTCAAGACGATTTTATTCAGCTGAGGAAGGAGCTGTCGGACTGAGGGGTTTATAGTCACTACGATTTATTTCCCTAATACTGAATAAAATCGCTGGCCGACAGGAAAAATTAAAGATACTGAAACTTGAGAGAGAGAGAGAGAGAGAGACTAGCCAAGCATCCTATTAGACACTTTTACGGTCCGATATTTTACGTCTGAGATCGCGTGGTTAAAAAAAAAAAAAAAAAAAAAAAAAAAAAATGCTTGCCCGGCCATTAACCCCTCCAGTAGCTACATTTTTTTCCTTGCTTCCTCCAGACGATTTTCCTTAGCTGGAGGTGAGGTCCCTTGTAAAGAATGGGATTCTGTGTGTGTGTGTGTGTGTGTGTGTGTGTGTGTGTGTGTGTGTGTGTGTGTGTGTGTGTGTGTGTGTGTGTGGGGTAAGCTTACTGAAATAGTAAAACTAGAGTCATGGGTTTGAAAAGGTTAATTGAATGGAGATGTATTTTTAGTGAATTGCGAGCTCATACTGACACACACACACACACACACACACACACACACACACACACACACACACACACACACACATCACTTGGACTACCTACTATCACGAGATTACCAAGGGACTATCTACAACTCCGTGACTATCTCAGGACTACCCCACCCCCTCCTAATAGCCCGTAATAGTCCGCAATGTAGGTACTGAGCAAGAGGAAGAGCCCCACTTAGACTACTCCTCTACCCCCCCCACTACCACCATGCTCAACTCCCCTCGTGAAATTATCTAAACGGGTTATTTTCTGTCCGGAGGAGCCGCAGTAACTTACCCGGCTCTCTCTCTCTCTCTCTCTCTCTCTCTCTCTCTTGAACACACACACACACATACACACAACTGAAATCACCATCCTTTTACTGGAAAACACCAATTATCGTTTTTGTAATGCGGTAAACCTTTTCTGCAACTGTCTACCTACAATTTTCAAACGAAATAGCGTGGAGCATCATACGGTGGTAATACTGAAAGACACACACATCCCTCCCGAGCCTTGAATAATAAGCAAGGCAATAAGCAAGAATTATTATAGTGGGAGTGAAAAATATGAAATATGTAAAACTCTACGCTCGCCCCTTGCCAGATTTCACTTCCCTCGTCCGGATAACCACTGGAAATATGATGATTTTTTATTTTTTTCCCTGGGGAGAGGTTGGCAATAGAGTTTATTTTACCTCTTCGATGCCTGACGTCCCTCTTAAACTTAATAAAATCGGCCGATGATAACGTGAATTAAAAAAACATGCGTCTTCGAGTTAAAGGAGATGCAACTGTACTGAATGTGCTGTCTCCCGCTGCACAGACCCTTTCGCAGTGCATGTTTGTATTTTTATTATCTTTATTTATTTATTTATTTATTGTTTTATTTTGCATTTCGGAACCTGAGAAATATATATTATCATTCCCAGTCTATGTTTTCTTCTACTGCTTCTTCATCTTTCTACAACGGAGCTATTTTTTCAACCTGAGATACAAGTTAATCATACCCACTCTTCTTCTGCTTCTAGCCTGATAATTTCAAAACATTCCACTGTCATTTATCTATGCAAGTATCGTAGCCCACGGATCTAGACCTATTCAGCATGGCCACCAATAATCTATCTATCTATCTATCTATCTACTGCCAGACGACTTAATATCGTAAGGGGTGACCTCAGACAAATGGCCTCCATGTCGCCCTGTCCTCTGCCATTTGGCTTCCCTCTCTCCAGCGAACTCACGACCTCTCTCATACATCTCTCCACTCCATCCCTCCACCTTATCCTTGGTCTCCCTTTCCTCCTATCCCCTTACACCTCACTCAAATACTCTCCATGTCAGTCTCTCATTCCGTAAATATTTTCTCGCTTCAGTAACACGTCATCATTTCTAGCGCAGTCCAGATTTATTTTAGCACATTTACGCCACTTTTGTCTCTGTGGAAGTACTTGGTAGAACATTTACATAATTCTTAGCGTAATTTATATATTTTTCTTAGGATTTATGTAAGTTTTAGCGCAATTCTGATATTTTTGAACATATTTAAGTAATCTTCCTCGCAATTTAGATATTTTTACAGAAAGTTTAAGTAATTTCCATGTGCGAGGGTGTGCAGAGTATTTTTTATTATTTTTTCTTTTTTTATTTATTCAGTGAGATTTGTTTACCATACCTATCTTCTCTCTCTCTCTCTCTCTCTCTCTCTCTCTCTCTCTCTCTCTCTCTTACTTTTCTCCCTCCCTAAACATATTTCTCTCCCTCCCTCCCTCCCTCTTTCTCTCGCTCTTCACTCCCTCTTTCCTTCTTCCTCCTTTCTTCATTCCTTCCCTTCCTCCTCCTCTTCCTCCCTCCTTCTCTCCTTTTCTATACCCTCCCTCCCGCTTCCATCTATCTTCACTCTCACTTCCTTTTTACGTAATCTTGGATCTCTTCTCTTTTCCCTCCTTCCTCTTTGATTCTCTCTCTCTCTCTCTCTCTCTCCCTCTCTCTCAGGTCGGGTCAACTCTCCAAGGGACATTTATACTCCAAGATCCTCATTCCGACCCTCCTCATGTCAGGTCAGAGAGAGAAAGAGGGAGAGAAAGAGGGAAGGAAAGATGAAGAGAGAGAGAGAGAGAGAGAGAGAGAGAGAGAGAGAGAGAGAGAGAGAGAACAAGGCTGAAATCCAGTGTCCTACTCTTTCAACGGTAATTCAAGAAAGAAAATGAAAGAAAAAAGGAAGAAAAGAAAGAAGGAAGAAGAGAAGGATGGAAGAAAGGAAGAAAAGAATGAGAGAAGGGGGCTGGAGAAGTCAGTCTGAAGAAAGAAGAGGGAGGGAGAAAGGGAGGGAGAAAAGGAGAAATGGAGGGAGGGAGGGAGAGAGAGAGAGGGGGAGGTGATTATTCAGAACACAAGGAAAAGGGGGGAATAAGGAAGAAGGAGAGAGGTGGAGGGGCGAGGGAGGGAGAGGGAGGTAGAGATAGAGGGAGGGAGGCGGGGACGAAGGGAAGAAGCGAGAGAGGGAGAGAGAGAGGAAAGGTGAGAAAAGAGAGGTAGGAAGAGGGAATATAGAAGAAGAAAGGGACAGAGAGCAATGAAAGAGAGAGAAACAGAGAATATTTTTAGAGGGAGGGGGGAGGGGGAGGGATGGAGGGGATAGGAGGGAGTGGGAGAGAGGAAGGAGGGGGGAAGGTAAGAAGACAGTGGGGGTGAAAGAGGAAGCTAAGGAGGGTGGACGCGGGGAAGGAAAAGGAGAAGGGAAAGGAGCAGCAATGAAGAAATAGCTCCACAATAAGAAGAGAGGGAGAGAGAAAAAAAGAAAGAAAGGGAGGGAGGAAGAAGAAAAGGGAGGGAGGAAAAAAAGGAAGAAGAAGGAGAGGAAAAGGAGGGATCTGAAAGAGGGAGGAAGGGAAGGTGGTGGAATACGCAAGAGGAAGACACGAGGAGAGAGAGGAAAGGAGAGTGTGAAGAAAGGGAAGGAGAGAGAGGGAGAATGAGGGGGGGGGAATCTTGCAAGAGAGAGAGAGAGAGGGAGTAGGGAGAGAAGGCAAGCAGCAAGAAGAGAAAGAGGGAGAAAAGGAGAAGATTCCAAAGGTGAGGAAATGGGGGAGTGAGAAGAACTGAGAGAGAGAGAGAGAGAGAGAGAGAGAGAGAGAGAGAGGCGATCTATTCAAGACAGGAGAGTGGGGAGGCTAAACTGAAGCCTTGCTGACCAGGATGGAGGGGAAAGGAAACGGAGATGAAGGAAGAAGAGGAGGAAGAGGGGGCAGAGGAAAGAGGAGGAAAGGGAAGAGAGAAAAGAAGAGGAAAAGGAAGGCGACAGAAAGTAGGGAAATGGGATAGAGAAGGGAAGCTGGAGAGGTAGCAGGGAGAGTGGAGGGAGGAGGGAGAGAGAGAAGAAGGAAAAAGAGAAGGAAAAAGAGAGGAAGGAGAAGGAAGAGAGGGAGGGGGAGAGATAGAGATATGAAGACGAAGAGATAGAGAGAGAGAGAGAGAGAGAGAGAGAGAGTGAGAGCGGCAAGCAGTGTCATTCATAGGGAGATGCGAACCCTTCTATTGACCACTGGATTAGGAGGTGGAGGAGTTTCTCTGATTGGAGGGAGGAAAAGAGAGAACGAAGCGAAGGAGGGAAAAGAGAGGAAGGAAGAGAAGGAGGAGGAAGAGGGAGAAGGAGGGATATGAAGACGATGAAGCGGAGGAAATAGGGAGGAGAGGAAGCAGGGAAGGACGATGAAGGAAAACAATGGCAAGGAGGAGAAGGAGGAATACAAATGAATACAGAGGAAAGCAAACAGCAACAGACCTTATGGTCCTTTCGAGGCTGTTTGTTACAGAGAAGACTATGACTATGAGATCTAATTCTACATGCTGAAGGATATGGATAGCAAAGCATGAAGGCTCCCTCCGCCGCCAAACCCTCCAGTTAAAACTGGTTGGAAAAAGCGAGAAAGACCACCATGCAGCAAGGGAAAACTGACATGGAAATTTCATAGGAATGACTGAAAAGGAAGAGTTGCATTTTATAATACTTTACAAGCTACCAGTCTGAATAACCCGAAAGGAGGAGGAGGAGGAGGAAAGAAGACGGAGTAGGGGTACGGCGACGAGGAGAGGGGAGAAGAATGAAGAGGGCAAGGGACGAATAAATCAGAGGGGAATGGGGGAGAAGGAGAAGGAAGAGGAGGAGGAGGAGGAGGAGGAGGAGGAGGAGGAGGAGGAGGAAAAGGTGAGAGATGAGAGGGCATGAGAAAGACAGAAGGACGTATAGAACAAAAAAGAAAGACAGAGAAAGGAAGGAAGGACTAAAAAGAGGAAGAGAAGAGAGGCGAGGGGAGAGTGACAGGATAATAATACAGGAAGAATGGGAAACGAGGGACGAGGAGAAGGGAGAAAGAGGAAAATGAGAAAGCGAGAGGAAAACGTGGAGGAAATATAGGGAAGAGAAGAGAAGAGATGAGAAGAGTGGAGGGAAGGAAAGGGGGATGGGGGGTGAGAAGAGAGAGGATAACTAGTGAGAAGAGAAATACAGAAAATGGAGAAGGATGAGACGGAACGTAAAGAAAAAGACGAAGAAATGTAAGTGACCTGAGAAAGAGGGACGAAAGAGACAGGAAAAGAAGATAAAGAAAACAAAAGAAGGAAAAAAGGGAGAAGGAATAAGGAAAAAAAGGACAAAGGAAAATTAGGGAAGCGTTAGGAGGAAAATAATAATACCATAAATAGAGAAAGGCATGGTGAAGTGAAGAGGGAAATAATGAAGAAAGGGGACAAGAGAGACGAGAGAGAGAAAAAAGGGGAACAGACGAGGGGAAAGGAGAGTGACAGGATGATAACGTAGGACGAATACGGGAGAAGGAGAAGGGGGAGAGGAATGGACAGGGAACAAGAAAGGAGGAAAGAGAGGGAAAACGAGACGAAAGGGAAGAGAAAAGAGGAAGGCACCAGAAGATAAAGAGGAGAGGAGGAAAGAAAAGAGAGAAGGATAGAGTTAGAAAATAAAAGAGGTAAAGAAAATGAGAAGGGATGAGAAAAAAGACAAGAGAGGGAAAGAAGAGAGGAGGGAAGAAAAGGAAAGAGAAGAGAGGGGGAGAAGAAGAAACGAGGGTAGAAGAGGAGGAAGAGAAATCATGGAAAAACATGATGACTAGGTTAGAAGTTGAGGAAGAGGATAAGCTGCTAGGACTAGATTAGACATTAGGACAATATCTAGATCTGAGGTGGATTAGACACTGTGGCAGCCAAAAAACTTCTCTCTCTCTCTCTCTCTCCCAGTAGCGTCCCCTCTTCTTTCTGTCACCCTCATCTCCCCTCCTTCCCCTATCCATTACCATCATCACCTCTCCCCTCCTTTCTTCCTCCTTCCCTCCTCCACCACCCTCAGTTCTCCTCATTTCCTCGGTACCCCTTCCTTACCTTCCCTTCTCACCTCCTCTCATTGCCCCTTCTCTCTCTCTCTCTCTCTTTCTCTCTCTCTCTCTCCATCATTTTCTCGGCTTCATACACCCCTCCTACGCCCTACCCTCTGCTTCTTCCTCTCTCCACCCACTTTTCACCTCCCTCCATCATCATCACTACCATTCTTTCTTCCCTCCCACCCCTATCTCCTTCACCTCCCCTTACTTCCTCTCCATCAACTCCTCCCTTCCCTTTGCCCATCATTATCCATTTTCACCTCCCATTCATCACCGTCCCCTCCCTTACTCTTCATCCCTTTCCCCCTCTTCTTCCATCACTCTCTAACTCCATTTTTCCCCTTTTTCTCTCCATCAACCACCTCCCCTTTACTCCCACACCTTTTCCCCACACTCCCCTCACCTCCCACTTTCTCCTCTCTTAATTTATTTACCGTATTTATTCATTTATTAACTTATTTATTTATTTCTGTCTCCTACCAGAATAATATCTCTCTGTGAACTGCGGACCCAAACAGGCGAGAGAGAGAAAAAAAAAAAGTTTCCCCAAATATCATAATATCGATGAAGCGTAGATGTTAATTGGCGTGTCTCTCAAGGCCTGACGATGCCTCAAGGTCGCCTGGGTACTCCTCAATGACCTTCCAAGAAACGCGGGTGAGGGGAAGACAAGCTAATGAAGGGTGAGGTTACGCAGATTCTGAGATAAATAACGTGAAATGAGATGAGGTGAGATGAGGCATTACGGGAGAGTTTATGCAGATTTCAAGGTAAATGAGATGAGTGAAGACATCAAGGGGGAGCTTAAGCGAGAGATTCCATGATATATTTGTGAGATGAGACGAGATGAGATGAAACAATATGAGATGAGTGGACATGAATGGAAACCTTAGGCTACGTAGGGTTTAAAAATAAATACGTGAGATGAGATGAGATAGACGAGATGGGATGAGGTGAGATTAGGCGAGATGGGAGGAGATGAGATGAAACGACAGGAAAATTGATGCAGATTCTATTCTAAATCCGTAAAGTTGTTACATACTGGCACTTAATTCTCTCTCTCTCTCTCTCTCTCTCTCTCTCTCTCTCTCTCCCTACATATTCTTACAGTAGAGACTTTAAACTGGATGGGTTCATTACCAGGGTTCTCTATCAAACTAAATAAAATCGTCAAGTAATACCAAGATTATATAAACACAGAAAAAAAGATAAATAAAAAAGAAAGAAGTCGCCATAATCAAGAAGTTAAAGTCCTTACTAATTAATTCCTACAAGTCACATTAATACTAGTCAATTATTTTTTTCGTCTGGGAGAATACTTATCAAAGGCCTTCCGAGAAACGCAAAGGAGATGAGGGGAAGATGTGGGGAGATAATGAGGGGGAGATGAGGGGAGATAATGAGGTGGAGATAAGGGGAGATAATGAGGGGGAGATGAGGGGAGATAATGAGGTGGAGATGAGGGGAGATAATGAGGAGGAATTTATGCGGATTCCATGATAAACAGGTGAAGTGGTTACATATCAAATACCTGGTTGTAATTAAGACGTTACCGTACTTAAAGTTTATTCGTAAAGGCAGACTCCCTAATTAATGTTACATTTTTATATACAAAGTCCTTTCCAATTGACATGCCGGTCGAGGAGGACGCCTTCTCGCGGTGGCACTGATATAACCAATCGACTCTACTGCCTGGTTATACAAACGTCCCTCAGCTCCCTTCCTATCCTCCATAAGGAAGATGGGGACTGAAAAAGGGGGCAACTTCAGCCTCCAGTTGACTAAATTACATTCAGGTGGGCCCGAATTTGTAACTACTACTGCTACTACTACTACTGCTACTACTACTACTGCTACTACTACTACTGCTACTACTACTACTGCTACTACTACCACTACTACAACCGTACCCTAATCACCCCATAAAATCACACACTCCGAAATGAACAAACCTCAACCTCTGACTCTCTTTTGTTCAATGTTCTCTGGAAAGAACAAATTTTGGTCGCAGTTCAGCCTTTGATTCTTTTTCCTTTACATAAAAATATCAAAAATACAAGGGGGTTTACTGCCTTCATTAGCATCCAACTCACCCTCCTGCAGTTACCATGGAGGGAGAAAAAGATAAGAAACGTTGAAGAAAAACGAAGAAGGAAAAATAAGAAGCAAGGAGGAGAGACAAAGAGGAGAGAAACCCACTCCAACAAAGAGAGCGCCGAAGACCGTCAAATTCACACACACACACACACACACACACCTCACTATGAATCCAGCCACTCAGAAATGTACTCGTCCATAAAACTCTCTCTCTCTCTCTCTCTCTCTCTCTCTCTCTCTCTCTCTCTCTCTCTCTCTCTCTCTCTCTCTCTCTCTCTCTCTCTCTCTCTCTCTCTCTCTCTCTCTCTCTCTCTCTCTCTCTCTCTCTCTCTCAGGCAACTCGAGATAACAAGGAAAAAAATAAACCACCTCGAAAAACCCTACGAGTCCTCCATGTCTTGCGAGAGAGAGAGAGAGAGAGAGAGAGAGAGAGAGAGAGAGAGAGAGAGAGAGAGAGAGGAAAATACAAACAAATGCAAGAAAAAACAAGACAGACCAAAAGAATAACAATGAGAAAAGACGAGAGGAGAGAAGAGAAGAGAGAAAAGGAGAGGAGAGGACAGGGGAGGAAAGGACTGGAGTGGATTTGAGATGAAAGAAAGAATTGAAATAACAAGGGTAAGGACAAGTGGAGGAATAAGAGGGGAAGAAGCAATAGAGAGAGAGGAAGTAGGAGGAGGATGAAGGGAGGTAAAGAAGGAGAAGAGATAGTGGGGGTAGGTATAGGTGGGGTCTGGGTGGGGGTGAGGGGATGGGGGTGGGAGAAAGGGCTTGAACTGCGACACCCACACAGAATAAAACAGCATAAAACACGGGATAAACCACGCAGCAAACAGGGACGAGGAAGGGGGGGAGCAGAGGCGCGGGATTGTGGCACGGCGTCGTTTGTTTGGGGCTTGGGTTTTTGCTCTCGCTCTCTCTCTCTCTCTCTCTCTCGTGTGTGTGTGTGTGTGTGTGTGTGTGTGTGTGTGTGTGTGTGTGTGTGTGTGTGTGTGTGTGTGTGTGTGTGTGTGTGTGTGTGTGCTTTCTGCCCTTCCTGTGTGGAAGGGTTCTTGTCATAAGCTGTGTGTGTGTGTGTGTGTGTGTGTGTGTGTGTGTGTGTGTGTGTGTGTGTGTGTGTGTGTGTGTGTGTGTGTGTGTGTGTGTGTGTGTGTGTTTTCTGTTAACGTTTTTTTGGTGAAGCGTGGTGCAAGGGAGGGAGGGAGAGAGGGAATGAAGGTTGTTGACATCGGCTGTGTCTTCTGTATTGCGGACACTCCTCACCCAGAATGTCAATACCGGCATACACACATCACACACACACACACACACACACACACACACACACACACACACACACGGACCAACAGCATGAAAAAGAACGAAGGGGGGGGGAGGAAAGAACGGACAAAAAATAAACCAAAAACCCACACGCACACACTTGCACACTCCAAATAAAAACTGTCAAAGCCCCCTTCATCAGTATGCAGTGGGGCAGGGCGGCGTGGAGTGGCAACATCCATACAAAACCCACCAATATCCTACATGTGGCAACGCACACCTCTCCTTCTATAGCCATTATTTATAGCTTTTGTGCCTGTCTGTATTGTAGTGGTGCCTCTCCTTCTTTGGTCATGATATTTTTGTACCTAACTGTTGTTTAGTGGTGGGCTGGGGTGAAGAAAGGTGCAGTATGCGAAGAAGGGTGGTATTAGGGAATGGTATTAGGAAATGGTATTGGGGAATGGTATCAGAGAACGGTATTAGAGATGGTATTAGGGAATGGTAATAGGGAACTGTATTAGGGAAAGGCATTAGGGAATGGTATTAGGGAAAGGTATTGGGGAATGGTATAAGGGATCATGTTAAGGTCTGAATGGCAGGATACTACGCTCGACAGAATGAATAAAAATGTAATTAGGAGAAAGTACCGTAAATTTGAGATATTGTCAAGAAACAATTGCACTAAGTCAGGCGCTTCCTAATAATGTAACCAGCAAAGATTAGTAAATTTCATTGGCTATAGTTCTTTCACCTAAACCTGGCCCAGAATTTCCTTTGGCAGCTTATTTTACGCAGGTCAGTGGCGGAGAAAGACAACGCTGAAACTCCATATCCTTACCAATGCATTTGTTTTTCCTAGCATCATATTCTAGTGCTAATCTATTTTTACAAGTGAGCACTGAAGATGGAAAGATGACAATTTTTTTAGGTCAGGTCAGAGTAAACAGAGTATAGTAAATGACATCCCAAATCAAGAAAAAAAAAATAAGTCGGTACAAATGTATCATTACGAACGAAGAAAATAGTATATGGACAGAACTTTTAAAAAACGGGGAAAGGAAAAGGACATGTAGTAAAATTTATAATAATGAGAATGATGAGAATTTATACAACATTTAGAGAAGAGAATATATAGGCAGCATTTTCAATATCACAAATGAAAAAAGGATGTAGATGTTAGTAGAATATTAGCAGCCAAAACGAACAAGCGAAGGCATTAGTACTCTAATATTACGAGTGAAGACATATGTGTTGTTAAATTCCTGCTATTCTGAAGAGAGAGATGCTTATAATGTTCCTCTCTCTCTCTCTCTCTCTCTCTCACACACACACACACACACACACACACGCATTCTCTCTCCCCCCCTCACTCTCTAATGGACACCTGTTAAAAAAAATCCACCCAAATCTCTTCACCATCCACGTTACCACACCAAATTATTCTCTTCCCTCTTATTCCCATCCCCCTCGAAGCCCGGACCTTCCAACCTTCCAGTTCAGCAACCATCCGATAAAGTAACCCCGATTTTGGATGGTTAAAAGTCTTGTGTGTGTGAGCTGCGAGCAGGGCAGTGAAATGGCGGGGGACAGGGCGATATGGTGGTG
Source organism: Coenobita brevimanus (assembly GCF_032717465.1). NCBI lineage: Eukaryota > Metazoa > Arthropoda > Malacostraca > Decapoda > Coenobitidae > Coenobita > Coenobita brevimanus. The sequence continues at coordinate 4,271,517 of NC_136967.1, forward strand.
ATTTGTTTGTGGCCACCCCTTACGGGATTGAGGCGTCTGGCAATGGATAGACAGACAGATATATGAATCTGGATGAATTGAAAATATATTTGGTTAATAGATATCACAACATAGGCTCCATCCGCTTTAGTTGAGAGAGAGAGAGAGAGAGAGAGAGAGAGAGAGAGAGAGAGAGAGAGAGAGAGAGAGATATGGGACTGAGACAGCAGGGATCAAAAGTAGGCCACACATTAAACCTTTCATCTTTTCCCCTTCTCATTTTCCTAACAGGCCTATCTCCATGTTTGCAAAGGCATTTATATTTCCTGCACTAGAGATGATGCTCTTTGACACATGCGTCTGGGAAAACAGTACAAACAGTGGAACAGTACATAAACTTTTGTCCCTGACTGTAAATAGATAGATACATAAATAGACAGATAGATAGATAAATAGATAGATAAAGACAATAACACTGAAAATCACAACATTAAAACTAACGATAATTATGGAGCAACGAATACATGGGCCTAAGGCATTACTAGGACACTTCAAACTAAGTAAAATATTTGACCGTATCAAAAACAAAAAATAAAGAAAAAAAAAAAGTACCTGTTTCGAACTAAATCAAGTTTACTCATTATTATTCACTTCAGTATCTTCATCCCCCGCCTAAGCAGTACCACAAATAGGGTACATCTCTTTCTCCTTGTCATTCAGATCTATTAGTATCCGTCTTCGGAGTTTTAATGAATGCCGTAAAGAAGTGTGCCTCTCTCTCTCTCTCTCTCTCTCTCTCTCTCTCTCTCTCTCTCTCTCGATGTCCTGTAGCTACAAGTTTATGAAAGGATGATAAAGTTAAAGTAATGCCATTTCTTTCTCGCTTTTCCATGAACGTCTTGAATGGCAGAAGGAAGTTAGGCGGAGTACACAGATTCTTTTCAATAAGGATATTTCAGAGAGTATTCCCCTTATTCAAAATTCTAGTTCACTCCTCAAAGGGTGAATATCCGAAGAATATTTTGTCTTACTCGAGTTCCCAGTTTATTCCTCAGTGCATGAATGTCTCAGAATATTATCCCTTATTTCGAATTCAAAGATATTCTCAGTTGCATGAATATCTAGAAGTATTTAACCATATTCACTTGTCAGTTGTATTACTCAGTTTTTTTAATATTTGGGAGTATCTGGCTTTGTTCACAGTTCAAATCTTTCTCGGCGTATGATTCATCTTAAGAGTTTTTCACCCTATTCACTGTTCCGATGCATTCTCATCGTGTGAATATCTGGGAGTATTACACTTTATTCATCATTCAAATATAGGTCAGTGTGTGAATATTTGAGCATTTCACGTTATTCACAGTTCGAGCAACTTTCTCTGAGTTTTTCATCTCATAGTTTAAATGTATTCTAAACGCATGAATATCTGAGAGAATTTCACGTTATTCATCGTTCAAATATTCTTTAAGTGTGTAAATATTTGAGTATTTAACCTTATTCACAAGTCAAATATCTTTCTAAATGTGTGAATGTCTAGGAGTATTGCACGTTACTCACAGTTCATATATACTTTCTCTTTGATGAATTCCCATAATGTCTAATAAAACAAGAGGATTAGACTTATTACACACAATCTAGTCAATTATAACAGGCATCAGCTTTTTACTACTAATTCTGAGATACAAAGGTACAGACAGTATAGCCTAAACAATGCAAGGAAATGAGCGAGACTAAACACTGTAAGATTTAATAACACCACTAAAGCCAAACGACGCACTTAAACCCTCTAGATCTTTTGTGCTTCTTCTAGGTCTTACAATTACCTAGAATTAGACTCTCAACCTCTGCTAACATCAAGATAAGGCGAAAGATAAAGAGAAATAAAATCACAAGGGCTCCCGGACCCCACTAGACAATATAAGATTAAGTAACACCTAAAAATTAAAATGACGTAATATTCCCTTCCATATCTCCTTTGTGTTATTTTTCCTTTCATTTTTAAGCTATCTTTCCTTTCATCTTTATGTCAGCAATCAAAGGTGACGACTTATAATTATTCACATCTCTCAGAGGTTACATTGAAGCTTCTCAACTGTACGAAAATTACTGTGTAAGAGCAAACAATCACATGTCCCAATCTTCGCCTAGAAGAAAGAAAACACGCAGCAGTCGAACATAAATCCAGTCTCCAATAACAGTGCAAAATAAACAGGGACCAGGGGGAAAGCAGACTACCTGAAAATCGACCTCGAGTTCTCTTACTTGCAAGCATATTATACTAACCAATACACCTCTAACAACAAACCAATTACCACATCACTATAGACCGCAGACTTAAACAAATCAAACTGAAAGCAACATAAAAGTCAAAGGGCAAGGATGAAAAAATGGAAGAATCGCAAATGGAGACAGAGCGAGAGAAAAAAAAAAAGTGGAAACAACACAAGTGACAGAGCAAGAAAAACAGAAAAAAAAAATATGGAAGCAATACAAAATGAGAGAGAACAGGAGAAAATATAGATGCAATACAGAGGGATACAGAGAGAGAGAGAGAGAGAGAGAGCACGACACAAAAGGACACAGAGCAGAAGAGATAAAAATGGAAGAAGCACAAGGGAGACAGAACAAGAGAGAAAAGCAAAAATGGAAGCAACACAAAAGGAGAGAGAGAGAGAGAGAGAGAGAGCACAAAAGGAGACAGAGCGAAGAGACAATTATACCAGACCAAGACACGGCCCATAATGAGAAGCCCTCCATGTCATGAATACATCGGCAGAGCTGGGGACGTTTTCTTAATCATCTGAGTCAATATTTCCTTGCAAGACGAAATGCAATTCGTTTCCCGGTACTGGCCTTGCTGTTGCTGTTGTTGTGTCCTCGAGCGTGTGGTGACGTATGCGAGATGATCAAGTAACGCTGGAGAGGATCAAGCGACACTGGAGAGGTATTGAGGTGGCATTAGACGTACTTGTGTGTGTGTGTGTGTGTGTGTGTGTGTGTGTGTGTGTGTGTGTGTGTGTGTGTGTGTGTGTGTGTGTGTGTGTGTGTGTGTGTGTGTGTGTGTGTGTGTGTGTGTGTGTGTGTGAGGGAAGTGGCTGCTTGTCCAGGTGTCCCTAAAGCTCTGATATCCCCAAATTGTGTTACTGAGCGCTTAAGAGGACTGATGTCTTGAAGTGTCATATTTATACTGCTTTCATTCTTAAGTCGGAACGAGAATCAGTAAAAGTATCGGACAAATATCAGTAAGCAAAAGTACAAGAACTAAAGGCAACCGTATCTTTGTGAACTACTGAACGGTATGATCATATCTAGACCTATACTAGAAAAAGTACGACTATAGCCACTACTGGGTTAAATGATTCTATCCCCACTTACAACAAAACACGCAGATATAGAATGAACTTGCGATGGACTAATGATAACACGATTTTTCTTCGCAGATGGCACAGGTGGAGCGTATGGTGAGCGGCGGCGGGAGCACCAGACCCTCAACTGTCTGATGGCCAAACAGATGTGCCAGGAGGACGCCAATTGCTCAGCCATACTCAAGGTCATCCCTACACTGTGCGGGCCAGAGCTGGGTGAGTCAATCAAACGTCACTGTGTTAACTCCCTGCCTATGACCTACAGGGCTACCAACGCGATGTGGCATGGTATTTAGCAAAGAACAAAACTTTTCTTTGGAAAGTTAGAACGTTTTTGGAACCCGTATACATTTCACTTGAAAAATCCTGCCTTTCACTATTCTGCGTCATCATCACTCAAGATTATCTTTGTTCTTCATAAAAAAAAAAAAGAAGAGAAAGAAAAGGAATATGAAAAATACATATACATCTAATTGCAACCAGCCGTCTTCAACACATGGCCACCTCAGCCACATACTCGTATACCACACACAATATTATATATGTATATAAACAGTATATATATATATATATATATATATATATATATATATATATATATATATATATATATATATATATATAGGGTCCAAGAACATGGCATAATAACTTTAGGAGGAAATTTTTAAGCAAGAAAAAAAAAAAACGTTATAACAATGAGGGTCCAATTTTCAACCGTTACGTAACTACAGTTAGTGATGACCTAATAGGCAAAGTTGGTCTTTCTCATACTGTACTTCACTCATACCGTCGCCGGTAATTGTTGCTTCGGAACGGCTGAGAATTTCACTCCATGTTGACCTTTTTTTTTTTTTTAGATTAAATCAGCTCAAGAATCACTTGCACTTAATACATCAACTCCTGGGGCACCTTGTACTGGATAAACGTACTCGTTGATACTTGCTTTCGTGGCGTGACGCCAGATAATACGCCAGCAATATCGTCAATTTACAAGGAAAACCTTCCAAAGTTAAAATATTCATTTATACTAGTAATTAATAAGGGCACCACTATCGACCATACAATTATTAATAGCAAGAATATCCACCAATTCGATATTCTGTAGACAGGTACAGGAGTCAATAAGCAACTGCAGCTCCTCAGTTAATGCCACACGTTACCATGAGCATAAACATCCATCAAGCTAATATTTAGCTGACGGGTATAAGAAGCACCATATGTTTTTGACACTCCTCATTTACATTCATACTTTCGCTGTCTCGGGGAAACACATCACCTTGAACTTCACCATGGACGTCGCCTTTTTTTTTTTTTTTTTTTATTTATTTATTTATTTTTTTAGTTGATTTATTCTGTTCAGCTTCGGATATCCCCTTGGTAAAAAAATAATTAACATCAGCTGTATCTAACCCCCTCGCTTCGAGAAATTCATGAATCTGAACAATAATATCCATGGCACGAATAAAACAGCAAAATATTCTCGTATTTTGCTGAATACAAAAATCAGGACAAATAAAACTACAAAAAGCTTTCGTATATTTCCAGACTAAGGAAAATCTAGAAAAAAAAACCGTGAATTAAACTGGAAAACGTTTTCGTATCCTATCGAATAAAAAAAATCTGGAAATAAAACGAAAAAAGTAAAAAGATGTCCTTGTAGTGAAGAGCTTAAGTATTTAGCTGACACGTGTAAGAGGCAACACGTTTTTCTTTTCTTTCTTTTTTCTTTTTCTCTTCTTTTTTTCTTTGCAACTCCTTCTCAATTACATATCACCTTGAAGTTGACTTGGCTCACTCGGGCCTATTCACCCAGCACCAAGAGACTTAATGAAATTCAGACCAGGTTAACTTCCAAGAGGTCGCTAATTTCTCCTGACACTTAGCAGTCTGGAAAAAATGGAGGAGTGTCGTGTAAATAACATGTTAATGGACTGGCGGTGAGTGGCGAAGGACTTGTAAATGAGGAGGCTGGGGCTTGTAAATGACGAGGCTGGGGCTTGTAAATGACGAGACAGAGGCTTGTAAATGACGAGACTGGGGCTTGTAAATGACAAGACAGGGTCTTCTCAATGACGAGACTGGGGCTTGTAAATGACGAGACTGGGGCTTGTAAATGAGGAAAGCGGGTCAATTAACACCCTGAGTTAAAAGTCGTCCTTCCTGTGTTAAATAAAAGTCTAACAGGAGCCGGAATGAAGGTAGTAATCATCTGAGAATATATAATTATGTACCTGCAGTAGATGGGTGAATGAGGATAGTTTCTAGCTCCTGAAATATTACAAAAATCGTCGTCGTACTGAAAGGGATAATTAGGTTTTGGACTTATCTGATGCAAAATAAGACTGTACACGGGTTTGTATTCTAAATGACAAGGTAGATTTCGTGACACTTCTTCCTTAGAGATTAAATCTGAACATTAAATTTCGGTACCCTGTTGTTCCTGTTGTCGTCGTCGTTGTTGTTTTTTGTTGTTGTTGACCAACCTCAGTCTGTCTGGCCGAGCAAACCCATCAACCACAAGCAAACAACTGCCCCCCACATGGCCGTCCCGTGCAGTTAACTGATGTTCCCCTGCGGCTGACAGTGCCTCGCCACAGCAAGACGATGGGAAAATTGCAAGGGTTTGGTTCGTGGGTGGATGCCGCATTTGCACCTCTCCAACCAGTTAACAAGGGCACCATTGTAACCTCCACTTCACCCCTTGATCTGGTTATGTGGTTACCACCCAGTGTTGCAAATGGTTTCCCGGGTTACTGGAATCCATTGGATTTATCACTCAGTATAGAGCTGCCGTGCAAAGAAGAATAAGAAAATGCTACAGGAAGGAAAGGCAGAAGTTGGATTATTGGAGGTCAGACACAAAAATAGAATGCTAAAGGTGATGGAAGAAGTAGAGTGGGTGATGGCCGCCACCACCCACCCCTAGTACCCTCCTGTAGGCTATGTTACTGAAGCAAATTATGTCATCACTAAAACGACACAGGATACATACAAGAGAATGTTAAGGTATATATGATATGCAAAACAAATCCCTAAGAAAGAGGTGCTACAAAGCTGCCTATGTTACCTGGAATACGGCTCTTAACAGGTAGGCTATATCAGTTTCGCTATTCCCTTACAGGTACGGTAAGTATTCTCGACCATTAGCTACTTAGCCTTCAGTTAGACGTCAATTATTCCTGTGGGCTATTTTCATCACAATAAACTTCACAGTAAAGAAAATATCAGCCACCATCACCATCTCAGGCATCATAATCTCCACCATACCCACAACCACCACCATCACTACCACAGTATGTCCACCATCACAACCACAACGCTCACAAGCTCCATTTTTACCACAACAATCGTTATCATCATCATCACCCAAACACTTCCACCACAACCACAATCATTTCCATTCAGTCACAAGATCCACCACCCTAGCCATCACCAACCTTGCCACAACAACAACCATCTTCACCATCCTACCACAACTACCACCACTACCACCACCATTCCCATAAAAAATCAATCCTGCCACCATCATCCCACTGCACTACCACTGCCATGCCTATCACAACTACCACCACTGCCACTACTATAAATGAACTACTAGCCATATTACAACTATCAACCACACAACCACCATCTCAACTACAACTACAATCATCATGTGTGTTACCAATACACACTTCTCTACACTCTCCATCAACCCCTACCACATCCACCACTACCACATCTAGCTACCACAATCAAATCTAACCAGAACCACAACACTCAGTACCATCTCTATCATTTAATATCATCTCCATTACAACGTCATCACAACAACAACATTTATCACAACTACCCTCACCACCTGAAACACCCTCACCACCACAATCACCACCACAAACACCACCGCAAATACCCTCACCACCACAATTACCACCACACACACACACACACACACACACACACACACACACACACACACACACCACATGGACCACTCCCACCACCACCACCACCACAGCTTTCTCCAATCCCCTCCCCCCTTCTACCACCACCTCCACCACTCCACCACACCCAGCCACATTTTCCACTCGCTTTGTGCATGCCTTCACCTCCACTCTAATTATTGTAGGTAATCCTTTCATGCAGTCTTGGTCCTCAGGCCTTTGTTCCAAGCTGGTGTGTGTGTGTGTGTGTGTGTGTGTGTGTGTGTGTGTGTGTGTGTGTGTGTGTGTGTGTGTGTGTGTGTGTGTGTGTGTGTGTGTGAGAGAGAGAGAGAGAGAGAGAGAGAGAGAGAGAGAGAGAGAGAGAGAGAGAGAGAGAGAGAGAGAGAGAGAGAGAGAGAGAGCACCACCACAAAATGACACACCATAGTCAGATACAAGCAAACCAAAAACAAGACCAGCAAAAGGACAGACCAAAAGAAAAAATATCCTTAACAAGCAAAAAATATTAAAAAAAAAAAAAAAGATGCACAAAAAAGGAACAGAAACAATTTGTAGAGAATAATGGGAAACGAACATTTTATCTCAAACCACTACCTTTTTTTTATTTTTTCAATTTATTTACTTATTTATTCTTTTACTGTCCACTGCTAGCCTCTCTGCGGGTGAACGTTTTCTAAATAACTTCCCATATTTGTTCTAGTTATATATACCAGGCGCAACGACAACCATTTCTCTTAGTTTTATTTCATTTTTTTATTTATTCTCTCCAGACGATTTTATTCCTGTGAGAGAGATTCCTTCATGTGGGAGGGGCGTCTTTATTCTTGTTTCTTCCAGACGATTTTATTCAGCTTAGGAGACGTCACGTACCACAGAGGGAGGTTAATGAGGGCAATATCTCACACCTACGCCCGTATTCTCGTCGGTTAAGGAAGCTCCCTAACACCTTTTCCTAATTGATTTATTTTGTTTATTACACCTTTCTGGCCTCTTTTGTGTTACATAAATCTTTCCATTATCGCAATACTCTCCATAAATAACGTACAAGAAAGGAGATCAACCACCCACATCCAAAAATAAATCGATAAGGAACAGGCGTTACGGAACTTCTTTAACAGACAAGAATATGGGCCCTGGAGCTCGAAAAGTCTCTCCTAAGCTGAATAAAATCGCCTGGAAGTAGCAAAAACAAAAAAATAAAGAAAAAGGTCACCGAAAAAAAAAAAAAAAAAAAAGGTCACCGAATTAAAAAAAAAAAGGTCACCGAATTAAAAAAAGAAAAAAAAGAAAAAGAAGAAGACGTATTACCGTATGTGAATCCCAAAATGATGAAGGACATTACAACACTGCCGAAGCCCCTGAATTAATGCATGGATAACTACGCCAGTGTTTTCAAAAAGGAATGGAGTGAAAAAAAAAAAAGTTCATTATTCTTATTTCCTTAATTTACCGGCAACCTTATCCTATCCTCACCTGATCTAAAGTAACCCAATCTAACCTAACCTAACCTTACCTTACCTAACATGACCTACAGTGAAAACTAAACTAAACTAGCCTGGCGAAACGTAACCTGACCTAACCTAGCATAACCAAACATAACTTAACCTAATTGAACCGAAACTATAGAAGACCGCCCTAGAAAAAAAAAAAAAAAGGCCTATGAAAAGACACGGCACAACATATCAAACTATATAGTTCGCGTGCCATATTCTACCTTAAGTCTACGAAACCTTGAGAAACATAGAGAAAAATGTTATATTCGATTTGCTGACATCTGACGGAACTGGGCGATTTTTGAAAGGTTTAGCTATGAAGTAGAAATGAATCTCCTTGGTTACCAGTCAAACCAGCCCTCCAATCAGTCTACGCCTGGCGATCAACCGAGCTGCAAGGGGTTAGAGATCACTTGTCAGGTTAAGTAAACGTGCTATAGGAGTTTCGTCTTCACTGAGGAGGGTCATACAGCTTGCAAATGTCACACTTCTGCGTCCTCTCCTCTACCGACCCTCTGAAACGTGAGAGAGGGAAGAGAGAAGGAAGGGGAGGTCGATGGAGAGGAGGGGGGTGCAGGCGAGGAGGGGGGAGGAAGAAAGGAAGGAGAGAAGGATGGGGTAAGGAAGGTGGAGGGATGAGGGAGAGGGAAAGAGTGGGTATAAGGAGAGGGGAAAGATAAGGACAGGAAGGAGACAAGGGTGGGGGAAGGAGCAGGGTAGCGAGAGGGAGAAAGATGGGGGAAGAGGAAAGGGGAGACGGAGAGAGGCGAGGGAGGGAGAGGGAGGAGGACATAAAGGAGGTGAAAGAGAGGGCGGAGGACTAAAGGGAGGTGCAGAAGGAGAGGGAAGAGAGAAGGAAAGAGAAGGGAAGAGAAAAAAAGAGAGTAGGGGGAAGAGGAGAGGAAAGAAAACGGAGAAGACAAGGGGGGTAAAGAGAACGGAAGAGGAGGGAAGAATGAAAGAGGGGGAGAAAGAAAGGAAGCGGGAGAAAGAGAGAGAGAGAGAGAGAGAGAGAGAGAGAGAGAGAGAGAGAGAGAGAGAGAGAGAGAGAGGAAACGAGATTGCAGAGGAAATTTGATCTCGGAGGTAAAGGAAATTAGCGAGCTGGGAGGCATTTCCGTCCCTACTCAGTAACGATCCCTCCCCCCACGCACCACGCCACGCCACCCTCCCCCATACACCCTCCTACCCTATTTATCTTCCAGTATTCCAATTATTACCAATTTTCAAACCAATTTTTCATCCCTATTTTTTTTTCAGACTGAGCATAGACTTGGTACTCTGTTCCCTGAAGCCAAGCAGTCCGACCTAATACACAAACACACACACACACACACACACACACACACACACACACACACACACACACACACACCTTCGCATGTCACCCATTCAGCGCCAATACCCACTGGCCGTAATGAATGCATGCTATGGCTGTCTATTCAGGACTGGTGTGATGGTATTAATGTGTGTGTGTGTGTGTGTGTGTGTGTGTGTGTGTGTGTGTGTGTGTGTGTGTGTGTAATTAAATCATCAGACTGTTCTATGCTTCAGCCTTGTATCGAACTCCCGTCCTGTAAGTTGGCAAGTCATTTCTCTAACCACTAGACCGAAATTTCAGAGAGAGAGAGAGAGAGAGGGGGGGGGGAGGCAGCACAACGGCGCAAATGAAGTGTATGAAATAGAGGTGGGGGGGAAAGAAAAATGAAAATAAAAGGAGAGAAGCTGGAGGAGAGATGGGGAAAACGAAGACGGTAAGACGAGAAAGATCCGGGAAAGACAGAAAAGAGAGAGAGAAAGAGAGTAAAGTGAAGCCGACGTGTGAGAGAGGAGAAGAGTGGAAAAAGCGATAAGAAAGATAATGCTATCATAAGTGGAAGACTGAAGAGGCGGACGGGGGGAAGGACAGTGGGGGAAAGTGTGAGAGGAAGGTGGAAAAAGGAGAGAGAGAGAGAGAGAGAGAGAGAGAGAGAGAGAGAGAGAGAGAATTATCCCAAGTTGGTGAGAAGAAAGTTAATGGGATGAAAGCGCGAGCAGATAAGTATTCGACAGAGCTTTCCTTCACAGAGCTTTACATTTGAGAGAGATTAAAGAGAATAACCAGACAGCAATAATGACGCTAACAAAAAGGAAGAACAATTATTATTATTATTATAGTACTTTCACCTTCCCTTGGCCCAGGTTTTCGTCCTTTTGTAGCTTATTTCATGTACGTAGCTCAGTGGATGAAAACGATAATGCTGCGGCTCTACATACTTTTCAGAGCACTTCTTCGTGACTAGCACTGCAAGTGGCATCTTTAAAAATAGTGTATAAGCCTACAATAATTAACCCCTTCAGCTCTGGAACTTTTTTTTTTATGCAAAGAGGAAGGAGCCAATGAATGTTGATCCAAGGAAAGAAAATCAATAAAACAGACCTAATTTAAGATCCGTTCTGTTCGAGATGCCTGGACACACTAATTTTAAAAGGCTGGAGGTCATAGGCAGAGGGAAATACAGGTTGATGATTTTTTTCTTTTCATTCCGGGGGGATTTCTCAAGGTCGGGGGGTTAATGAAGTCTATACCTGATCCCTCCAGCTCTGAAATTCTCCCCTCGAAATTAGACAAAAAATCGTCCGGTGGTATAAAGAAGAAAATATACAGTATATATAAGACGATTCCTTACCGAGGGGATTAATAACACTAATACCACTAACCATGAAACTAATCCAAACGCAATCGGAAGTGACATATATATATCTGGAAAGTGTGTGTGTGTGTGTGTGTGTGTGTGTGTGTGTGTGTGTGTGTGTGTGTGTGTGTGTGTGTGTTACTAGTTCATTCTTCCTAATGCCAAACGATTTTCAAAGTTCAGGAGAATTACGGTACTTAGTTATGAAGGGGTACAAGAAAGCTGTCTATCTATCTATCTACCCATAATCAGTTCGATCATCCTTTTGCTCAACTCTCAACTCTGCAAACTTAGATCGTCTAGCAAAAAAACAGAAGTAAAATGACGTCAGTGTACAAGAATAAAATGAAAACAATGACGTCAATCTACATGAATAAAATGAAAACAATGACGTCAGTGTACATGAATAAAATGAAAAAATGACGTCAATGTTCAAGAATAACGAAAACAATGACGTCAGTGTACAAGAATAACATGAAAAAATGACGTCAATGTTCAAGAATAACATAAAAACAATGACGTCAGTGTACAAGAATAACATGAAAAAATGACGTAAGTATGAGGGGTTAAAAATATAATATAGCAATGGTTGTCATTATAGATTTATGGTGTGTATTCAGATCTTACTCCAGCAATTTAAAATGGGACACTAACTCAGAGTGATAAACAGATAAATTAAGATGGAAAGCACACGAAGGAGATTAATTATCATCTTAGCCCTATTTCACTAATCAATAAAGAAATTAAATTATCTCTGAGTTTTTCCCATCCACTTATTTCATGTACAGGTGCATCCAAATGTGAATAAAATCATAAGGAGGTAGCAGTACCAGTTAACTCCTTCAGCCTGCATTCTACCGTACTTCATATTATACTCTCCACAGCACAACTTATTATTATTCGCCTGAGAAAATTAAAATCCATCACCGTAGATGAATTAAAACGGCATATAACTACGGGCTAAAGACGTGCTGGCGAATCCCACACTAGCCCAGAGAACAACGAAGGCCTGGCCAGCAGAAACCGACTCATCCTGGAATATTCATCGTGACATTTAACGACAGGACAAGCACGGTTCTCTTTTTGTGCTTCCGTCAAAAGGTCGGCATTGCGTCACATCCGCACGGTGACAAAACCAACACTCATGTAACCCACGGATGGCGAACACCCGCACTCCCACGCTGAACGTAGCCAAGGTAAGATGGCAAGAATATTTCGAACAAAATCAAAGGGTTTCTGGAGGATGTTTTTAACCCTGAGAGGACGGAAACTCTCTGGCAAGATGTAGATAATTTCCTGACGACAACACAACAATAACACAAACAACAACAACAACAATAATAATAATAATATTAATAATAATAGTAATAACTTTGTCTTTGGTTCCTCAAAAGTGTCAGTTCACCCAAAAAATTCACTAGCGCTCTAAAATACATTGGCACCAACATAATTGCAAGAATCGTCACAACATTAACAAAAAGTACAAGCTTCACATATAGATCGAGCAACGAGAAGTGGTAACACGAATAACTGTAGGCTACAGGGTTACTCGACCCTCCTTTGTGCTTTCTTGAAGGTTGAGATGAGTTAGCCCTAAGAAAACTAAAAAAGGTAACTCTTCCCTATACACACAATGCCTTGAGCGCTTTTTACTTCGCACCCTGATCCCTTATTCGTGATATTTTCCAGTGATGATGATAAACATAAATAGATTAGGAACCGACGGACAGCCAGAGAGTCAATCACGCAATATGAATGTAAAAAAGAAGGAAGGTGGGTAGGCACGTAGGAAGGCAAGCAGCCACGAAAGAAGGTGACTTGAGGCATGCAGGCAGGCAGTTGAAGGTAGGAAGAAAGGCAGTGTGAAGGCAGGCAGGTAGGCGGTGTGAAGAGAGGCTGTATGAAGGCAGGCAGACAGGTAGTGTGAAGGTAGGTAGGTACGTAGGCAGTGTGACGGCATGCAAACTCGCAGGGAGTGTGGAGGCAAGCAAGCAGGCAGTGTGAAGACTAGCAGGGAGGCAGAAAGAATGGTGATGGTGAACAAAGGCAAGACGATGGGTTAGCAGGCTGACAAGGAGGTTAGTACTGAAAAGTCAAGAAGGCAAACAAGCAGACAGGAAGGTGAATAAGTAGGCAGAAACGTAGGTTGGTACACTATATCGAAGAGTCAGGCAGGCAAGAAAGCAGATAGGAAGGTGAATAAGTAGGCAGAAAGGTAGGCATAAAACCAAGTAAGACAGCTAAATATTAAAACAAAGAAGGTGAGCTTGGAGGAGGGAAAACGACAGCTGGGTAAACAGGGTGACTGGCAGAAAGGGAGGTTGATAGGTAGGCAGACACATAAGCAGGCAGGAAAGCAAGCAAGCTGGCAGAAAGGCAGGCAGGCAAGTAGGAAGACTGTGGGTAAGTTAGGTAGGTAGGCATGGAAGGAAAAAGGCAGGATGGTGGACGAGGAGTGGCCCACAAAAGGCGTGCAGTCTGAGTTTACCAGTTTAATGGGGAGGCAGGTAAAAGTTGGCTCTGAGGAACTGGCCCTAAGTGATCCTGGCCAGGGGAGGGGAGGGCCACCGCAGCCACGTTTATAGAGCTAGGCCACTTTTACCACGTTCATTCCTTCTACCCAGGATTATACCAGGCAGGGAGGTGGAAAGTGTTGTGTGTGTGGGTGGAGGAGGTTGTGTAGGGGGGGTGTATATACAGGGTTGTGTAAAAAAGTGTGAGAGAAATTGTGGGAGAGTTAGAGAAATAGTGTCAAAGTGAGAGAGAGACGATGGGAATGTAAGAATGTGGTTAAGTGAGAGAATGTATAAGACAGAAATTGTGTGTGTGTGTGTGTGTGTGTGTGTGTGTGTGTGTGTGTGTGTGTGTGTGTGTGTGTGTGTGTGTGTGTGTGTGTGTGTGTGTGTGTGAGAGAGAGAGAGAGAGAGAGAGAGAGAGAGAGAGAGAGAGAGAGAACAGGTGTGCATTAAAGGAGCAAGAACGAAGATTTGTGAGGACAATCGTGTACCGTACTGAAGAAAGGTGTGGGAAAGGACGTGTGTGAAAGAAAAATAAAGTGTGGAAAGAGGTCTGTGATAGGGAGATGCGAAAGACTGACGCTGTAATGAAGAACAGGTGGAGGGTGATACAGCGCTATTAGCAGTACAGGTATACTCTGTTAAATTTAACTTGGCCTAAAATTACCAGCTCCTGATCTGAATAGTCTACTGTATCAACACGAGAGTTTTATCTTAGTCAGGAAGAAGTGCTACGGAAATGATGCAGAACCACAATACTGCCTTTTCCTGTCTCCAAGTTACGTGAAATAAGCTGCGATACGACGAAAATCTGGGCCAACTTAAGGTGGACGAACTAAAGCACTTGTAGTCCCAGAAACGTGAACTTAGTGGACTAAGGCTGAAGCTGCCCATTCACCTTTCGGAGGGATAGAGAAGGAGGTATATAATGCTGCAATCAAGGCAGGCCAGTGAAGAAGGTATGAGAGATTAAAAAAATAATAATAAAATAAAATAAAAGTGTGCGTGAAGAGAAGGGTTATGTGATGATGAAATGGCAGGCTGGAAAAATGTAGCCTATCTGAAAAGGAAAGTAAGTAAAATGAAATGAGTGTGTTGATGGAAGAGCCTTGATTATACTGTACACGTCAAAACAAACATCAAAGCAAGTGAAAATCTGCTCTACGCATTTTCCCGACATTCACACTGCATTTCCTTCCCTGCCTTTGAAATTCTGAAGCAACACCCACGCCCATCCCCGATTACAGATCAAACGGCCAAACTTTTTAAAACAGGTATCGCATTGGTGTTGATTAGCGCCCCAGACAGACTCTCATCTCACACAAACTTCATTCCGCTGTCATATTTCCAGTTTAATTTTACTACCCTGAGGGGATTTTTCTTTTTTAAGCTTACGTGAGATCTATTGCGGTGAGGGGGATACTGAAGGCTATATCTCACTCCTTTCATTGGACCAGTCTCACCTAAGCTCAATAAAAGTTCTAGAAAGCTGCAAATATTAAATATAAAGGACGTCATAGGATCGAATGTGTTAGGAGTAAAGTGTTTGCCTTCTCTCCCCAGCCGATATAACAAGGCATAAAGGCTAACAATATTTATCCTAGTCCATGCATGAACCTCTGATATTAGCTAAGAACTACTCTCTTTTCACTCTAACTTGGCCTAAAATTGCCATCTCTCCAACTTCAGTTCTGAACTGGAGCAAAAGATTAACACTGGAAAATGATGCAAGTCATAAAAATAAAGAATGTTTTGCAATATAGCACTGTGTTACACGGTATAAGCTGGAAAAGGACGAAAATCTGAGCCAAGTTAGGTGAAAGAACTATGTTAGGCTATACACCTTTGCCCTTCTCACTTTTTAAGAACAAGGCTGAAACTGCATCGAGCCGAGTCATCAAGCAGACAACACAAAGACAGACGCGAAACAAACTTAGCAGCGAAATTCCGTGGCAGACATTTGGAGGAGAGGAGATGGGTGGGCTCCTTTCTGACCCGGATGCGACAACAAGAAAAATGCGAAAAGCGTGTTATGAGCATCTGCAGACACAGGCTTGCTGGAGGGGCCTTGGGAAGTCAGGAAGTTAAGGAGAAATGAAAGATGAGAGTTGTGAGAAGAGAAACCTGCAGATATGAAAGCAGAAAAGAGGAGTAATACATGAAACATGTTGTGGGAAGCTGCAGACACAAGCTATAAAGAGAGAGACCAAACAAACATTCATCATCATCATCATCATCATCATCATCATCATCACTCCCCGTCAAAGCAATTATAGGGTTAAACAGGACTGAAGGTTGCGAGACAAGACAAAAGCCTTGCAAATAAAAAGCTGAATGGGAGGGGGATGCGTGAAAGAGTTCATTGAGAATCTACAGACAGAGGAGGCCTTGGGGAGTTCCAGGGCTAAGCAAGAGTCAAGGCTGAGAGAGGAGATAAAGGGAAGATGCAAATAAAAAGCGGAATGCGAAAGGGCGAGATGTGAAAAGCGTGGAAAACCTGTGACACGATGACACGTATGAAAGGCGTGTTATGGGAACCTGTAAAAACGAACACAAGCTAGAGGAGAGGCCGCAGGGAGTTAGGTTAAGTAGGGGGTCAAGGTTGTGAGAAAGGACAAAAGGAAGCAGGAGATAAAAACGCGAAAATGGAGGGGCAAAATGTGAGAGAGTCCAGTGACGCGAGGTAATTTGGTCTGGAGAATCTGCGAGTGACAAAAGCCAGAGGAGCAAAGGGGAAGACTGGCAGGTGAGCTGTGATCGAAATGCGAAAATGGTGGTGCAGTTTGAGAGGTAAGATTAAAGGAAGGGAAGACATGAATGGTGTCAGGTTAGTCCCTCTACATCCTCTCCACAGCACTTCTTCCTGACTAGCGCAATGTTCTAGTTTTAACCGCTTGTTGCCTATACACCTCAGCACTCATGATGGAAACATGGCAATTTTAGTTCAAGTTAAGGTGAAAAGAGTAAAGGAATAACCAATAATATATAGTAGGCAAAACAAATTCACTACACAAGCTAACCAATAGCTAACCAACTCAGCTCAACAGATTTACGTGAGGATCCGAAATTTAAAACTGAGCTCAATCTATTTACCTGTTTAACCAAAATAAAATAAAAGTCCAATAGATTTATATCATTAACTAATTACATTAACTAATTACTGAACAACTGAGCTACACTGGGCAATATTTACACAGCTAATATTTTCCTGTCCCTGTTTCTGGATCCCCGGTCTCCGATGAAAAGAGGAGGAGGAGGAGGAGGAGGAGGAGGAGGAGGAGGAGGAGGAGGACGATGACAACGACGACGACGATGGCTGACTTCACGATAACGATAGCGACGATGACAATGATAGTGACGACGATGCTAATGATAAACAGGGCCAGCTACCAGACTAGCCAACGATTACCCAAGACGCAATTCTCCTAACGATTTAAAAGACCAATTAAAAAAAGAAAAAGAAAATAAATGAGCTAAGGGTATCGGCTGAAAGGGCCATTAAAAGAGCTATTAGAGTTTTAATGGAGATTGGTTCTAACCCCTTCAGCCCGAGTAAATCCTCTCAGACAATATAATCGTCTTAAGGATATTTTTTAACATTTTCGCTGCCATTTCTCCAGACGATTTTTTTCTTTTTTCTTTTTTTTCCGGCGTAGAGAATAAATTTTAAGAAATCCATTACTATACTCTGTTCACTTAAACCAGGCACAAAATTTCCATCTTCCTATCTTGACTGCTGTGCTAGAATAAAAGCTTAACACAAGAGTATGATGCTAGTCACGAAGAAGTATTTTGGACACCTTGACAGCTGGGCCAAAACAAGCAACACACGAACATGATGCTAGTCACGAAGAAGTATTACGGCAGGCATATAGTGATGTGATATTACCTTACGGACACTGAGCTACGAAAATAGGCTAACAAAGGACAAAAGTTTTGAGCCATGTTGAAGTGAATGACCTATAGTAGACCTTTTCTGTTATTTTTTTTTCCTCTGTCGATTTTATTCTCCTTTGGAATGGCAACCTGGACTACAAGGCGTCCGAAATTGTCTCCACGAGTCCCTTCGCTACAGCAAGTCTAGTAGCGGCGGTGGTGGTGGTGGTGGAGGTGGTGGGAGTTGTAGTTGATACATCCCTAGGCTCATCTGAACGTAAACTTTATACTGCACGGCCAAAGTCGCCCTTCTCTGGCAGTCCACCATCTTCCTTCCGAAAGACAGGCCGGGGGGGTAGCTCCACCGCCCGGTCGTATCAATGCCACCATGAAAAGGCGTCCCTCTCCAAAAAAAAAAAAAAAAAAAAAAAAAAAGCTACTTAGTGAATAAAAGTCATCTGGAAGTACCAGTAGTTAGAATAAAAAAAGGGGGGAGGGGGAATTTTTGGAATGCAAGGGGGACAACTCCAAAATGATAATAATAAAAATAAAACTCCAATTCAACACATGGAGCAACACATGGTGAGGAAAAGTCTATTACCGGTAAAATCTTCAGTAAGGCTCTTGAACGAAATAAAACAAATCGAAGTTCTCGGCAGTACGGTATTGGTTAAGGATATTCATTGGTGGCGCCCACATCACATCGCTCACTAAGCACACTCAGTTCTCGTTTTTTCCACTTAAAGATGAATTTTTCTTGTTCCCTGGTTGAGCAGACACGTGTGACTCTCTCTCTCTCTCTCTCTCTCTCTCTCTCTCTCACACACACACACACACACACACCACCTACTGTATACACATCCACCTTCTAAAAGATAAATATTGGCCAGCAAACATCAAAGTCGGGATTGGAAAACTTTAAAGGCTGATTAAATAGATCTTCATAGGGTTGGAAAATATATATAAAGGCAACAACAACAACAACAAGCAACAGCAACAAACAATAACAACAAATAACAACAACAACAACACAATGAGTCTTGCTCTTCACAGGATTGATGGATCTAGACCTGAAGAAATGTTTCGGTGTAAGTAGGTTCCCATGCACCTTTTCCTTAGCGATTTATTTTAGGATATGGCTGGTTAATCTCCTTTTTGTACGTTATTTATGCAGCGTACGGTGATGTTTGAAGGATTTATATAACATCGAAGTGGAGAGTAAGGTGTAATAAGCAAAATAAATCGCCTAAGATAATGCGTTATGGAGCTTCTTAAACGGATGAGAATATGGGCCTTGAACAAATTACATTATTATTATTATTATTATTATTATTATTATTAGCTGATCTAATAATAATAATAATAATAATAATAATGTAATTTGTTCAAGGTCTGTTATGATGTGGCAGGGGTAAACCAGTTCTGCTGTCGGGCCCTGCTGCGGATGTCACTGATTGCATTGCACAGTTGACCCTTGTGCGGTGTGGTGCGGTGAGGATCTGTCCGTTCTCCCCTTTGGGGCTAAGATGCGAATGAATGTGTTTGAATGGATGAGTAAATGGGGAGTGTGTCGTCCTGTCTCGGCTGCCTCCCTTTCCTTGGGGGAAGCAGCCTAGGTATATAGATAGATTATTATTATTATTATTATTATTATTATTATTATTATTATTATTACCATTATTATTATTATTATTATTATTATTATTTTTATTATATTATTATTATTATTATTATTATTATTATTGTTCCTGTTCTTATTGCTCTTCTTCTTACAACACAAAATAAAAGTGAATCCCAAGAATAAAGGTGTCTCCCACTGAAACCCTGTCTATAGGAGGGAAGGCGAGTGGGTAGGCAGATGGAGAAGGACACAGAATCTATTTCCTTCGAGCTTACAAACAGACAGACGGACAAGCAGAAAGGCAGACACTCAAACTAACAGGTAAGAGAGAAAAGAGACAGGCTGTGCAGGGTATAAAACCCAGGAAAGCAAAATATTCTGTTGTGTTAGAGCTTGCACGGGGAGAGGTAAGCACAGACAGGTAGACACTGACAGGTGGAAAGGGGAATGACATATTGAAAGTGAGAAAGCTTACAGGCGGAAAGGGAAAAGAGATATAAAAGTGAGAAAGCTTAGAGGTGGAAAGGGGAAAGAGATTTTAAAGTGAGAAAGCTTCGTGGAAAGGGGAAAGAGATATTAAAGTGAGAAAGCTTAGTGGAAAGGGGAAAGTGAGAAAGCTTAGTGGAAAGGGGAAAGTGAGAAAGCTTAGTGGAAAGGGGAAAGAGATATTAAAGTGAGAAAGCTTAGTGGAAAGGGGAAAGAGATATTAAAGAGAGAAAGCTTACAGGCAGACAAGCAGACTGGTAAATACAATAGGTCGGCAGGTAAGTGGGCAGGTAAGTAGAGAAGCAGAAGGGAGAGGAGAAAGGCGTAATCTTAAATTGTAAGAGCTCCCATGCAATCAGGCAGGGAGAGAGAGGCAGAGAGTCAATCAGGCACGGAGGGAGGCAGGCAGAGAAACAGGTGTGCAGGGTAGGAAGCAGAGAAGCAGGCAGGGGGCCAGACACAAAGGCAAGGAGGGAGAACGGTAGGGAGGAAGGAGAGCAGAGGCGGAAGGAGGCTCGTGACAGGGAGGAAGGGAGGCTGGGAGGTGGCCAGGCGGGCAGGGAGGGAGGCAAGCAAGCAGGCAGAGATGAAGCAATCGGGGAAGGAGAGAGGGAGGGAAACAAGCAGGGAGAGATATTCAAAAAAGTAGGGAGATAGGCAGGCAAGCAGGCAGAGATGAGGGCAATCGGGGAGGGAGGCAGGGAGGCAATCAAGCATGAAGGTAGGCAGGGAGGTAGGCAGGGAGGCAGGCAGGCATGGAGGTAGTGAGGTAAGAAAACAAAGGTACAACAAGAGGATCCCGACTGGAGCCAAGACAATACCTTGGATTACCACAGGAATCCACACTCTTACTGCCGCTCTTATTGGATGGAGAGAGAGAGAGAGAGAGAGAGAGAGAGAGAACTATCCATAAAACATATATACAGCACACACCAAAATCAGTTTTCTCTCTCTCTCTCTCTCTCTCTCTCTCTCTCTCTCTCTCTCTCAGGTCGTGCATGTTTTAGGAGGCGTGAGGGTATGTATGGCAGGGAACGAATAAGTTTTGAGTAGAGTAAACAAAAACAAAAAATCCTGGTGTCCGCTAAGCCTGAATTTTCTATCAAAGGTACTGACATAACTCTCTCTCTCTCTCTGAAAAAACAATGTACTGAATTACGCTACATATCATTCAAATTACATACAGACTACGTATACGGTATGTCTCCCAGAAATTATTTACCCATATGAAGTACAGAAAAAAATAAAAATAAACTTGACATTAACCCTTTCGCTACCATGACGTCCAAATCTTTTATTACACTGGCTCCTTGAGATTTTTTTTTTTTTTTTTTTTGAGAGACGCCTCATGGTGAAAATATTAATCACTTCACTCTAATTAACTTCTTTTGCTTTGGGGGGAGGGGGCTACCATCAGAGGATATCAAGCCTAACAAAGCCTCCTAGAGTGAATGGATTAATGGAAACTTGTATACGGTATTAATAAAGACTATGTTGTATATCTAACGTCCTTATTTTGAGAAGTCGCCCCCAAGTAGATAAATGTCATTTGAAGAAAAAACTAAAGAAAAAAAAAAAACTCGGCCATACTCGGACACAAGACGAAAAAAAAAAAAATCACTGTCATGACTTTCGTTTAATTCCCTATCCATGATTAAACTCAATCACACACACACACACACACACACACACACACACACACACACACACACACACACACTTCTCTAGGGAATCGACAGCCTTTTCATAATCAACAAAAGTTCAGCATCAGGCCTTATTATACGCCAGAGTTTGCTCAATTAACTGGCTAATTGTGTGTAAATTATCCACGGCTGAAAATTCGCTTCTAAATGCCGCCTATTCTCTCCTGATTGTTCCCCGTCCTGAATTTTTGGTTATTCTGATCGTACGGGTACTGGAACAATTTTTGCAAGGAAATCACAAGGGAAAAAACTGATGAAAAATGGCAGCTCTTGTTTGCAAATTTTGCTGCATTACCATCATCATCGTCATCACTGTCATTATCATCGTCATCATCATCATATATTCGTACAACACAAGACCATGAGAAAAACAGATATTTCGTTGATAGTCATGCCAAAGAAGGACAGAGAAACAAACAGACGGACATCCCATTCCAAATTAATAAATGTGTACCTTCCTCATTCTACTTTCCGTCAGCATCTCTTCCTCCCTCCTTCCTCACTCTCCTTTTCTTCCCCACCTCTCTCTCTCTCTTTCTCTCTCTCTCTCTCTCTCTCTCTCTAAGACCAAAGGGGCCTTCCGAGAGAGTGAGTCTGAGAGAAAGTAACCTATCTCACACACACACACTTCACACGTCCAGCATCCTATGGTCTCGGCTTTCCCAGTTGATCATAGGTGTACTCTCTCTCTCTCTCTCTCTCTCTCTCTCTAACAGATCAAGAATAAAGAGGAAGACAGAGGAAAGCATAAGACCAGACCCCGTGTCCCTCTTCCACCTCAACAACATCTTAGTCTCTCTCTCTCTTTCTCCCTCTCTCTCTCTCTCTCTCTCTCTCTCTCTCTCTCTCTCTCTCTCTCTCTCTCTCTCTCTCTCTCTCTCAACACCCAATAGATCAAGAGTAGAGAGGAAGACAGGGGGAAGCATAAGACCCCGTGTCCCTCTTCCACCTCAACAACACCTTAGCCTTCGACTCTCTCTCTCTCTCTCTCTCTCTCTCTCTCTCTCTCTCTCTCTCCCTCCCTCCTCAACAGCAAAACAAACTCCTAGGCTGTTGTGACCGTCCCGCCTCCCTTTGATCTTACGAGAGGGAGTTTCTCTTTGGTCGTATTAGTCACCCTTACACTTATACACTTCTTTATTTTCACACGTGAATAATATCGTTTGGCGGCAGCATGAATAAAACAAAATGCTGTACTGAAGGATTGGCGTTTCTCTTTATTATTGTTGCTGTTGTTCCTTTTCCATTTACTCGTTTCGTTATCTCGTCCACTGACTCTTTCATTCTCAGGCGTGAATAAATCGTCCGGTAGCACCATGAGCAAAATATAAAACAAAACAGAAAGACACAAGACCTTAGCAACTCCATCAGGCCGCTACGCGCTTGCCCCCTACGCATTGACACCAAACTTGGCATGGACCTGCTCTGAGGCATGCCCATGCGAAATTTCAGCTCATTCCACCCAGCGGTATGACCTGGAGAGGGTTCCCAGTGTCTGGCGAAAAACCAGGAACAAAAGTGTGCGTGATCGCGCGCAACTGACTCCATGCAGTTACAATTTGCACTATCGTTGTCAGCTCGTCGTTCCGCGTCTTTTCTGTATGGCACGTCGAAATCCGAGGGGGTCAAATGTGGACACACACACACACACACACACACACACACACACACAACGCTCATTCGCATAGTATTATTGAATATTCTGAAGGGCACGTGTTTCTCTTGTACTCATCGATTGCTATATGGCCAATCAGACCAACGGCCAATGTGAATAAATGTGCCTGGTTGCTGCATAAATACAAAACACGTGTCTGTATCGGTACTGTGATATGAAAATAAATTAATCTGTTCTGCTCTTCACAATCCACACAACTTGAAATTCTGCCTTGTGTTTCTATACTGTGCTAACTCAGTCTAAAGGCGAACAATCCATGCTCACCCAAACACAGTCCTGAAAACAAATTCACTTACAAAACCATAAGCCTATTAGAGTATTAGGCTGTGCAGAATAATTCTGGTCTGTACATTACTGGATATATTGGAAATACACTTACATTACCAGTTCAGCTAAGTGGACTTTACAGAACACATTAAACACATCGCTTTACAACACAAATTCAAGACCTTAAGAAGCCTACGCTATCCAAAACATAAAAAAAAAAAAAAAAAAAAACTTATCTTTACAATATCTGTTCAAGTAAGTACTCTTTTAAGAGCATAATCAAACATCTCTTCATTGTACTAACAGATTTGGCAAGCAAATGAAAAAATAAAATAAAACGCTTTACAATGTCAGTTCACAAGCAGACTATGCGACATCCTAATCACAAATCAAAACACGCTTCTCTTCACGATACCAGCTCAGATATCACAAGCAGACTAATCAAAACACACACCAAACACACTCCAGCTTTACAACAGCACTCGGCACATCAGCAAATTAGCGGCAACAAGGGAAAGATTCAAGCTACACGCACACAACAATGCCCCTCCCTCACCCCCCGGGACGAATATTGAAGTGGGGCCTATTTTTGGCGATTCTCACGGCGCCTCTTAGTCCATGGATTTGGCGAGAAATAAAAACATGGATGGTTCAGTTTCTTCGTCATAAACGCTAATCCCAGCTTCCCCGTTTCCTCATCCTAGCTGCTTCTTCGTGATCATAGTTAATACCAGGTTTCCTGTCTCCTCAACCTACGATGTGAGTGCAGAAATGGGAACTGATTTAATGCCTGTCTGTCCCTGATATAAAACCATGCTATTTTCCTGTTTACCTCCGCCAAAGAAGATGGAGGAAGTTATAAATAATCCCGTGTCTGTTTGCCTGTTTGTGTACAGGTATCTCAAAAAACTGTTACTAGATATTCAACAAAATCTGGACAGAACTCCAGTTGTATAACATTTAGATTTGGGGAAAAATATATATAAAAAAAAAAAAATGTACAGGGCTGCAAAGTTGTTGATAATGGCTAGCCTAAAAGTTCATCACACACACACACACACAAAAAAAAAATCTATTATTTGGCCTGGATGTTGTTGCTCAACTCCGGTGTGCATGGCCGCGGGTTAAGCAACTACCCCTTTAGGGTCGTCCCATAGGTTCCCTACAGCGTTGATTCTGTGTCTGTGCCTTTGTGCGCTATTGACTATTAGCCTATGCTGTGCTCCATTATGTGTTATGTGGGCCTAATCCACAAGCGGGGCAAGTGTCATCTGTGATTTCATCCAGCCCAAACCTAAGCAGGTAAATGAGGAGGGCTGGGTGATGTCCTGATCTAAGTCTAGCTAGGTGAACTCGATTAGCTTTATTTTAAGAATACCTCTGATAGGCAGATATCTGGAGGGGGGAGGGGAGAGGCTTGTGGCATAGTGTTCTGATCGACGTGTTCCTGCGCGTGAAATATATACCGTATACAGTACGTGTATCTTCATTGCTCGTGTTGGAATGTCTATAGCCTAGATGAGATGTTCTTGACGAGGGTCCGGTTAGGTTAGTTCCGTGATTGTTTTAACAGCCTAGCTATACTGTGTGTGGCTTTTTTATACAATGAGAGGGGCGTTCTACGCCAGGACATGATGCCGCACTCAGGACACAGGGACAGATCTCGGGAAACATTTGATGAGGGAAAAAAAAAAAAAAAAACTCCATTTGTTACTGTTACTTAGCATCAGAATATCCTACTACATAATTTGCATAAAATTAGTGGTCAGAGAGAGAGAGAGAGAGAGAATGACTTTTTTTTCATTACGTTTCTTTTTAACAGCCCTCTCACCCTAGTTCATTTTCGCCTAACAGTGTATCCCCTTTACACCAATCCGTTTTCTAACTACCGCTTGGCCTCTCTGAACTCCCAGTGTTTCCTCTTCCCCTCTCTGCCTAATTTTCCCACAATGATTTTACCAGAATTTCAGCTTATTATCCACCACACAGGTTTAAATGGTCGAGTATGGTATGCAACACTTCGAAATCTACTCTGCATTTTCAGCTCATTCTGTACGCTTGCATAAAAGGACAGTTTCAAGTTTTCATTTTTCCGTCAACATTATTATACTCCAGCCTACCCCATAATACACGGTGTTGGAGATGGATGCCTTCCCGTGGTGGCACTGGGGGGATTCGCCACACGGTTATACAAACATCCCTCAATCTCCCTTCCTATCCCTCAAAAGGAGGTTGATGGACTGCCTGAACTACACTATTACTGCTACTATTACTACTTCGTACCATAAGGTGCATGTCTTTAGAATACTAAGCGGATATTTAATCAGTCTGCGGAACAAACGTAAGAAGTTGGACTGAGTTTGACAGGCCTACTACAGGTCGATAATTTATTATTACTATTATTATTATTACTATTACTATTACTATTATTATTACTACTATTATTATCATTATTATTATTATTATCATAGTCCTTCAGAGATATTGGAATGAAACTCGGGACTGGATGTAACAATGGGCTACACTCGATTGTGGATAAGCTAACACAATTACAGCGACATAAATTATTCATGAGCGGTACTTCAAAACACGATAAACAATGCAAAACTATGGACGGCGCCATTAACAGACTGATATATGCAAAACAGTACAGTACACGGCTGCAGAAAATTGCACCTCATCCCCATTTCAGTATTCAGTCTGTCAAACGAGGCGTGAGCACCGCATGAAAATAATAATAATAATAATAATAATAATAATAATAAACTGTAAGGCGTCAAAGTAAGGACATGAATCCTTTTTACTTTAACCTGGCCAAAACTGCCATCTCTTCAACTTCAGTGCTCACTTATAACAATAAATTAGCACCGGAATATGATGATAGTCACAAAGAAATGCTGTGGGAAGAACGTGGAGCTGTAATGCTTTTTTTTTTCTTTTTTTTCTACCACAGAGCTATGTAAAATAAGCTACAAAAGAAAGAAAATTTGGGCCAAGTCGAGTAAAAACTGTACAGTACTGTTCATCTGAGTGGTTATGTTACGCAAAATGATTCTCGTGTGTTGGCAGAGCTCACTGTTATCACGTCACAGATAACGAATTTGCATGATTTGAAGCCTGTGTGTGTGTGTGTGTGTGTGTGTGTGTGTGTGTGTGTGTGTGTGAGATGAGAGAGAAAGACTAGTACATTTATCATACTGGCAATATTTATGGATTTGGATTTTGTGGTGTATTTATGACAGTTTAAAAATATCATATTATTAGGTCTATAAGAAATTTTGACACATATCGTACAATTAATTTCTACATATCAGCCTAATTCAAAAAAAAATAAATAAAATAATAGCGTATGGAACAATTTGCGGTTTGCAGCACCACATTATCAAAAGGAATTTTGAGAATAACCACACATATAGGTCTCCATATAAAGTCTATGAAATAATTGTGACGTTATTACACGAAAATTTCACAAGGATAATCAATTTATAGTTAAAAAATTACGGAAAAACCTATGGAATAATTATGCTGTTTGCTGTGCCATATATTGCATGGGATTTTAACAGGATAATAATGTTCCAATCACCTAAACCTAAAAATACTTAAACTGCGGGAAAAATCTCAGCTTCGGCGGCCACGTTTCTGAAAATACCTAAGCTTAACTTTACAGGGATCCTTTATACTATTCAGTTATTAAAATGACTAGAGAGACTGACGAGGAGTGTATGTGAGTGATGTGGAGGAGGGGAGAGGGAGGGGGAGGCCAAGGATGAGAGGGAGGAATGGAGAGGTACAGTATGAGAGAGGGTGTGAACTGGGAGCAGGGCAGTGAAAATGCGGGGAACAGGGCTACTTGGAGGCGATTTGTTTGTGGCCACCCCTTCTGGGATTAAGGCGTCTGGCAAGATAGATAGTTATCAAAACTGCATAATTAAAGGGATTTGCAGAGGGCCATCAGTTTCTATCTATCTACAGTGCGATCAAAATGTCTCTATGCACTTTTATACTGCTGGCGGGACTATGACTTACATATAATTATGTATAATACATAAAAACGTTTGCAACAAAGTTAAATACCCGGTAAGTTAAATTTGCTACATGTTAGAATTATGTTTTAGTATAATTTATGGATTTTTTTTTTTTTTGCACTTCATCCACCATACTATTCCAATGCACTGGGAGTTTGTGATCACCTTGTATCTATCTATGTCCCCATCTACTTAACTATTTATCTATCTATCTATCTATCCATAAACTAATAAACCCTACTTTCGCCTGATGTGTAACTACAAATACTGTACTTGCACTAGCCCAGAGATCAATTCTTTAGCAATAAGTAATCTCAAAGCCGGAGACAAGCAAGTACGAGAGGTGACATATAAAACTTTTAAAATGCCTGTAAATGTTAGTTACCTGCATCTCCTGGCCACGGTGGTGACGGCTAGGCTTGCGTGTAAAGTCCAAACATACTCCACTTGTCCAAGACTGACGCGTATCATCATTAACACTTCACCAAGGCCAATCTTCTTGTTAACGCCTTTTCACCGTTGCTTTGTTTTGCCTTTGTTGGTTGTTTTACTCCAATTACGATTCTTCTATTTCAGTTAGGCTGTTCTCAGACGCTTTCAGTTAGCTCCAAGCGTCACCGACAATGTCTGCAGCTTTTCTCTTTTGCAGTCTACCTCGAATAACAAATGTCACGTGATCACCGTTTTACCTTGTACTTTACTTAAATGCTTAAATCCTCCTCAGTAAAGAATCCACTTCACTAATAAGCAGTACAAGTTCTAGAAACTCCACTGTCAAAAAAAGCTCTTCGCAGTTTCACTTGCGTGGGTAAACTCGAGTGGCACGTAAGCGGCAACCATCACATTTTAACTTGGAGACTAGGCTACTTATAAGCCGCAGTTCCCATCATATAACTGTCTACTCTACTATTACGACAATCAGGGCAAGTTTTGATGATTAAGGATGCTCAAAACACCGTCTTGATCACTGTTATTGTACTAATCACACGGCACGCCAGAGAGACGTCTACCATCACCCGCATCTAATCCGTAACTAGTTTGTGCTTTAAAATGGGGGAAGAACACACGACATCTCAGAAAACAACAATCGCTTCCTGCCAATGGATTGCAAATCATTGTTCAAAAACAAACGTATTGATCAGTGCGAAACTTTATAAATATTGTCCAGAGCAAGTCATAAATCTGTAACTCGAATGCGAGCGTCGATGATGCTGTCTTACAGGATTATTAAAATTTCTATGAACAAGAGGATGCTACATGGTGTAATTAAATCACAATCAGAGTAGTATTATTGCTCAAAAATAATGAGCAGATGCGTATGTATAAAAGCGTTCTCTTTGATATATTACGAAAAAAAAAATAATAATAATCAAATAATCACATCATTTCGGCAGTACACCCGCTAAGCCCCGCCTACTCTTGAACTCCCCACATTTCCGACCAACCTTTAACTCTATTGCACCGTCGGTCTTTTAAATCGTCGGTAACAGTATGCATTCGGCTACATCAAATTTCCGGCGTGTCATTTGCAAGATACACGGCTTCATTGCAAGGAGAGACTTGCAACAGGTCAGCACATACGGGTAGTAGGTGTACAATGATAAGGCGAAACCGGAACACCAGCACACTTTTTGATCACACGCCACATCCCCGAAACTCTCTACCTGTCTCCTCCCCCCCCACCTCTTCCCTCCCCTACCCCATCACATCCTCTTATCACCTCTTAACACCGCCGCGTGGTCTCTGAATCGCATTTCTTTTCGCAGCCTATTTTTCTAATTTTTCCCTTGCACGATGTACACGTTACTTTGAATACTGTACCTCAAATTTAGTCAAACATACCTTGCATAAATGTGACGTAGAAAGACAATGAAACGGATTACGTAACCATCCAAATTAAATGCAGTCCAGTCTGTTGTGGGGTTAATTTTTTAAGATCTTTTCTAGCGCAAAAAAGCAGTTATGCTTGAAAACCATATTCTAAAAACCAAAATGAGTGCATAAACTTATGTATGTACTAATGTAAAAATAATAACTACAGTGTTCATATTACACACACAATACGTAACATCGCTTTCTTTCGACGCCATTGTTGCTTTTCGGGCGTCAAAGTAGCCTATTAGCCCAATGATAAATGCAGTTCTTTCGCTTTGATGAACATTTAAACACATTCATTGGCATAATTACCTATTTGTACAATTCTCCTTTACTATGGACGGCTATTCATAAGTAAATCTACCACTGCTGTACTTGTTTGTAGTTAATTTTCTAGGAACATATTCAGTGTTCCAACAATACCTCGTAAAATTAAGCGTTGTATATAATTTTGTATTACGTGGTAAGAACATTTTGTCCTTTATTACTGGATCATCAATTGTTGAAAGTTTTTTTTTAATGCAACCGTTCATTAGCTTTTCCATAGATTAATTCAGTTACCTGGAAACGGAACATTTAACAAAAATATTAAAATCATGGCAAACAAATATCGAAAGCAGGCTAGTGTGTGCGAAAATAAGGATTCCTGAAGGCAGATTTGAATTTTAAGCTGATAGGATTAAACAGTAGTAGTAGCAGTAGTAGTAGTAGTAATTAATCATCTACAGATCTGAGTAGAAATTATGAAGACTTTGGAGGAGTACCACACGATATATAAATACCCCTGCATTTCATGGCTTTATCTAACTTCCCATATAAATTTTCTCTTCAGCTGAATAAAATCGTCTGAAGGGTGCAAGAACAAGCCATATAAAGACATCATCGTGGTGAAAGGGCTGAAAATATTTGATGGGAAAGAAGGCAATAAAACGTTATCTAAAAAAAAAAAAAACACACTAGCCACCTGAGAGAGAGAGAGAGAGAGAGAGAGAGAGAGAGGGGGGGGAGGGGGGGACAGCATTTTGGTCCATTGTAAAGAGCCATTAGCCACAGGGGAAGTACAGCAGAGAAGCAGAAGCAGCCACAGCAGGAGGGTCTGGGAAGGCATGCAAGAGTGATCATTAGTCCCTTCACATTTATGGAGGCTTGGAATTAATGAAACGAGGTCTCAGTTTATTCTCTCTCTCTCTCTCACTCTCAGTTCTTGCTACCACTATAGTCTTCTTGTATATATGAAGGAACTGGATCAAGTCGTGGTTGCCTAAAATTCGACAAGCATGAATCTCCTTGGTTATTAGTCAAAATTTTCCCCTGCTCTGACCACACCTGGCCATCAACTGAGCTGGAATAGTTTGGGAGATTTCCCAGGTTTGAAGAGAGAGAGAGAGAGAGAGAGAGAGAGAGAGAGAGAAAGCTCCTGTATATTTCCTTGGCATTTCTAGATGTTTGGAAATAGTGAAGTGAGATCCCAATTAATCCAATGTTTTATAGTTTTTATTTAGCACTCACTATACTCTGTTCACCTTGACCGGGCGTAAAATTGTCAGCTCCATCTTGAATGGTGAGTTATAAGAAGGGATTAAGGCTAGAATACGGTGCTAATCACGAAGAAGTGCTGTGGAAAGGATGCAGGGCCGAAGTAGTGTCTTACATACTTAACGGAGAATATAAGCTGCAAGGAGACGAAGATCTATGCCAAGTTAAGGTGAAAGAACTATAGGCTATTTTATTCATCTTTATTAGGCTCGTATTCTCGTCGGTTGAGGAAGCTCCCAAACACCTCTTCCGTAGCGACTTATTTTTGGATATGGGTGGTTAATATCCTTTTGTACGTCATTTATGCAAGAGCATGGCGATATTAGAATGATTTAAGTGACATACAAGAGGACAGTAAGGTGTAAAGAAGCAAAATAAATCGCTTAGGGAAGGGTGTTACGGAGCCTCCTCAACCAACGAGAAGGTGGGTTCGAGACACAAACAAGAGGCGAAGGAGACGGAGCAAAAAGGGAAAAAATACGCGTAAAACGAGAGGAAAAAGCAAGAGGAGAAAGTGATGGAAGTAACAAGCAGGGGAGAGAAGGGAAGCAGAAAGAAAAAAATGCGAAATGAAAAATGAAAAAGAAGGAGCAAAAAAAAGAAACAGGTCTAGAAAAACGTCACAAAGGAAATACTGAAAGAAAGGTGAAAAGAGAAAGAGAAAAATCTGAGAAAGGATGCTGGAAAGACACACACACACACACACACACACACACACACACACACACACACACACACACACACACACACACAAAGAGAGAGAGCAAATCGACGGATAATTTGAAAGGGGAAGATCCGACAGTAGAGCCGAAGGGTAGATTTGACAAGATGAGTTGACACGAAGATTTGACGTGTAAATTAAAGAAGCGTATGAAACAACGATTGACTGACAGATTTCAGACGGCGGATTTAAGATGAGTAAATATGGAATGGGTAGACTCGAGACTCATGGATAGATCTGACAGGTAGACTAATGAAGCAGATATTAGACGGGTAGATTTGAGGCAGATATACTGAACAGGGGTAGCCTATACTTCAGACGGGTATATCTGAAATGGGGGTAGATTCAAGACAAGGGGCAGGTCTGACAGGTAGGTTTGAAGGGAAGGTTTGGCAAGGAGAGGGTTAAGATGGATAGATTTTAAACAGGGGTAGATTTCAGACAAGTTAAGAGACCATGAAAAGAGTAGCTCTGAAAGATAGATTTGGGACAGGAGTAAATATCAGACGAATAGGTATGAGAAAGGATTAGATGTGAGAAGCAGAACTGAGACATGAAAAGTAAAGTATTGGTCGGATTGGGACGGGCACCACTTGCATTGTCCCTAAGCTGTGAAGAATCGTCTGGTTTTAATGTAAGTAATATATCTAAGAAGGACTCTAAGGTTTATATTTACCAGTGGATTAACGTAGCTCTTGCCTTCTTCCAGTCATGAAGTTTTTGAAGTTTTTAAAAGTTTACCTTCAAGACATTCAAAATACGTTTTCTATGTTAGCAATATTTATCGAAGAAAACGGGAAGATGAATTAAATGAGGGGAACTATTTTACATTTACTTTTCATTATATTTATTTTTTATTATTTATTTACTGAGGTTTTCACACACACTTCAAGCCTTCCCTTCTTTCCCACTCCTTCCCTCCTTTCTTCCCTCTCTCCTCCTCTCCCTCCCTTACTTTCTCTGTTCTTCCTTCCCTCGCCCTTCCTCATTTCCTCCAATTCTTCCCTCCTAGCCTCTCCCTCCATGCTTCCTTCCCTCCCTTCTTCCCCGTCCTCCTCCTCTTCCATTGCTTCCTCCACTCCACCTCTCTCCCTTCCTCCTCCTCCATCCTCCCCTCCCCCACCTACTCTCCACCTAAATATTCATCAGAAAAAAGTTGAAAAACAAGTTAGCTCGTGAAATGTACCCCCGCTTAAATATGTAAAATGGGTACGTTTTATTATTATTATTATCACCATTATTATTATTATTATTATTATTATTATGGGTGGTGGTTGTTGTCATTATATTGTCAGACGGTAATATTTTCATTCATGCACTCGTTTTCCATCATCATCATCACTGTCATCATTATCATCACCATCATCATCGTTATCACTCGAACCCTATTTATTAACAATATTTAGACACCCGTGTATTATTTATCTGGCATATTACACTTCACTTCTATTTTTTATGTTCTTTATATCATTTCAATATCCACATACTACACATCGGCAACTTACAATAGGATATCGAGGTCATAAGAGAGGAATAAATCGCTAAGCAAGAGGTGTAACGAAATCTCCAAAGCCACAAAGGATAAAATAGAGTTCTGAACCTTTTATTTCTAAAGTGTTGGGTTCCCAGTCGCCTCCAGGGGCCAGTGACCGCCATTCAACCCCCAGATATTGTTCCTATTCTTTGTGAGCGAGACACCTGTGTTCGAAAGTTGTTTGCTGTCTGATACAATAACATCACTCATAAAGTCTCTCTCTCTCTCTCTCTCTCTCTCTCTCTCTCTCTCTCTCTCTCAGCGTTTCACTCTTTCTTCCTCCTTCTCTCCCCCTCCCGTCACTCTTACTTCCTCTTTATTGCTTCATCTTTCCTTTCTTCTCCCTCTATATCCTTATCTACATATTTATCTTCACATATATATCTCCACAGCCACACATAAATCCTAATCTTATCTATACTGTATCTGCTTTTATCTCACCCATTCTTCATTATTTCTTTATCGCTACTTCACACCTCTTTTCTCCTTCCTTCTTTCCTTTTTTTCCTTCTTTTACCTTTTCATTTTTATTTCATCAACTTCCGTCTTTCTGTAGCTCTCAATATCTCTCTCCTTCTCTCCTTCTTTTCCTGTTCCTCCTCCATCTTCTTATTCTTGTCCAGTTTTCTTCTGTTCTCCTCCGTTATCCTCCTTCCTTCTTCTCTCCCTTCATCCTTCCCCTCCTCCTCCCATCTCCATCATTCTCTATCCTTCACATCACTTTCTTACTTATTTTTCTTCCTCCTCCTCCTTCATTCTTATTCCTCTCCTCCTTCCTCCCTGCCTCCAATTTGTCCTCCTCCCCTCCCCACTCCCCCTCACCCTCCTTCTCCTTCTATCTCCATGCTTCTCAAGTCTCTATCTCCAAATTTTTCTCCTAGTCTCTTATCTTCCTCTTCCTCTACCATTCTCCTTCTTCTTTCTCTCTGCATCCAGTTCATCTCCCCTCCTCTGTTACCTCTTCTCCTCCCCTCCCCCTTCCTCTCCTCCCCTCCCCCCGTTGTCTGTCTCCCCAACCTCTTTATATATTCATGACCAACCTATCCCCTCCCCAAACCTACCCCCACTCCCATCCCCTCTTCTTCTTCATCCTTCCCTGTGTGTGTGTGTGTGTGTGTGTGTGTGTGTGTGTGTGTGTGTGTGTGTGTGTGTGTGTGTGTGTAATATCACCGATTCCATACCCGTTCGCTTGCACGTTTTTACTAGTTTCTACACACACACACACACACACACACACACACACACACACACACACACACACACACACACACACACACACACACACACACACAGTCGCTAATACCCTCCTACCAGCTCTGAATGGGATAATCTCTAGCATAACACAGCCTACGTGGTTATACTCCTTTTATAATTCATGTCAATCCACTGAAGGCTGAATAAAATGGTCTGGGGCTAACTGAAATGATAGATAGATAGACAGATAGATAGATAGAAAGACATACAGACAGACAGATGGATGGATAGATAGATACAAACATATAGATTGACAGATAGATAGACAGCTGTGTGTGTGTGTGTGTGTGTGTGTGTGTGTGTGTGTGTGTGTGTGTGTGTGTGTGTGTGTGTGTGTGTGTGTGTGTGTGTGTGTCGTCCCACTTAAGAGGCTAATATTTCTCAAAGCTAAGGAAAAAAAGTGGCGTAAGCAAGAATAAAAGGAAACTTGTCCCAGAATAAAAAAATAATAATAATAATAAGTTCGCCATAAAAGTGAAAAAATTAATCAGTACCTGCTTTACCTCCTTCACTCAGCAATATCCCACGAAAAATTTTATATACCTGGGTGCTGGCCGTCAGAGGTAAATATATATATATAAAAAAATAATAATAAAAATATCCTGGAAGTATGAGAAAAAGGAAGAAATAATTACGTATCTTAGCTGATTACCACACCTCCCTCCATCAATATTTCACCTGTACTATCCCCCTCCCCCTGTCCTCCCTCATCCTCCCCCCTCCCCCTCACCCTCCCCCATCACCCTCATCCTATCCCTCTCACTTATGCACCACTGGCCTTCTGACACAAGCTCTCTACCCTGTCCGTCTCTGCAGCTTTTACTCGTGTTGATCAAGACTGCTGAGGTTATATAAGTTCTAGCCTCTGTCTGCTCTGGGTTGTAACATTTCTTGCCCCTGTCTGCTCTGGGTTATAACATTTTTTCCCCTGTCTGCTCTGAGTTATAACATTTCTTGCCTGTGTCTGCTCTGAGTTATAACCTTTCTTGCCTCTGTCTAAACATACAGTGCCATGAACAGGATTTTGATTTTACTCCTTAAAGTCACCCATTTTACGGTTCTTCTTAGATGGTTTGGCTTTACTATGCTCTTTTTACTCTAACTGGACTTAAAATTGCCATCTCTCCCTCTTAAACGTTGAGGTATAACAGTAGATTACCACTAGAATACGATGCTGGTCACGAAGAAGTGCTAGGAAAAGAATGCAGAGCCGCAGCACTGTTTTTTCCTTCACTGAACTATGGAATATAAGCTACAAAAGGACGAAAATCTGGGCCAGCTTAGAGATATATTTAAGAAATAAGAGATATATTTACTATCTACATAAGCTTAAGAACTGTAGGGCAAAACAGAAGGCTCTCCCCCACCCACCGTACCCACAGCAGAAACAACACATATTATTTCGTAAGTAAAAACACTACTACTACTACTACTACTACTACTACTACTAAGCTATGGCTAGGCGTCCGTAAATCTGAGCCATATGTGAAGAAAATCCTTCATGTCTAACGTAATCTAACTCTTTAAACTTTAAGGCATTGTATCAGATTCTCCCTTAATAAAGCTTCGATGAAAAGAAAAGGTCATGATACTTTAATTTATACTGAAAGAAAAAAAAAAACAGTAAAAGAAAGTCTGGCTCCATCGATACCAGTGGACCTCTCTCTCTCTTTCTCTCTCTCTCTCTCCAGTCCACTAAAACTACCTCTACTATACCTGTTAACTCTTCATCGTCACGTCGTCCTATGCATTTATAACCTAATGCTCTATGGGCAAAGATTATACAATTATGCAGTATACCGTGCGTTAATATGCACTGCGTTGGTATACTAAGCGTGAACTGTTTATGAAGCGCAGAGGGAGGTATGTGATCGTTCAGGGAGGAAAGGGTTAAGAGGAGAGCTGATGTTATTATTTGTTCATTCTGTTCTTTCCTACATACTAATACACAAACAGAAACCCACGCAGAAAGAAAAATGCACACAAACGACAGCAACACACACACACACACACACACACACACACACACACACACACACACACACACACACACACAAACCACTAAACCCCACAACCTACACACACAAACACCCGTCTCCCCTCACCTCCCCCGCCCACACACACATACTTGTCGACCAAAAAACCCCCAGAAAAAACACCAAATCTTACACCACACAAATTATCCCTCCCGCCAGGCCACAGGGGAAACTTAAAGAGACTGCATAATTAGGACTCTGCCAGCTGCCATAAAGAAATTAGTATTATTAGAGAGAAAGTCTTTGCAAAACCCAACTACGAAACGGCCTCGGCTTTGACTGGTTTTGCTAGGATTATGTCGGCTGTGTGTCGAGAACGTGGTGGCTGATTAGGTTGGTGGATTGTGGTTTTGAACGAGTTGCTGTGGTTTGCTTTGATGGTGGGCATATGGTGAGGGCGTTGATGGTTGTGGTGACGGGTGGGTGATGGGCAACTGTGATGATGATGTGGGTGATGGTGATGAGGATAAAGATGATGTTGATAATGGGTGAAAAATGGTCAACCGAGATGGTGCTGTTTAATGATGGGGATTAAGATGAAAGTGAAGACTGATGCTAATGATGATAACACGACGATGGTGAATAAAATAATGTAGCTGATGACTGAATTAATGCTGAGAATGATAACGACGATGATGACGATAAGTGCTCCGAACGTACACTTACAAAGCTATGCATAGGAAATCACACAGCAAAGCAACTGACCGGTTTTGATTAGAATATTGCCATGTCATAAAGCATGAAGTAGTTAAGTGCCCTTTCAGATACTATGGATCTCTCTTTTGATTAAAACAAATCGTCTTGAAGTAGCAAGCAAAAAATAAGAAACCGTCATGATACTGAGTGGATTAATAGGGACTGTTTCGAAGATTTTTGCTGCTTAAATCTCACTTATGCTATATAAAATTGTGTCATTCCAAGAAAGAAACTAACGCTCTCACTACGAAGGGTCTTTTGAGATAATTGAAATTGTTTGGAGTATCTAAAATTGAATAGGAAAATCATGTGAAGGAATTATTGGAGGTTAATCTTTGATCGCTTCTATGGGAGAGGTCCAACTTGAGCTGAGCAAAATCGTCTGGTGGTAGTACGAACAAAATACGAACGTCATTAAAGCTAAGGAGGAAAAAAAAAAAAACACTATTAAGACGCCACTGTACTGAAAAGGTAAAGGGATCTGTGTCGATGGTAAGTATAAGAGGGTGAAAGGTGAAGGCCAGGGGTCGTGTCAGTATCCAGTGTTGATGTCCTCGTCCTGGCCACCACAGCACAATATTGATACAGTCACAGTTACACGCCGTCCCCTCCCAAGTATTGATGTCAAAACCAGAATTACCGGCACACGCATACACAGCTCAGGTATACTGCTATCATCAGGAATAGTCTTTGCTGAAGTAATTTAGCAGGCATGAAAAATATATAATTCTTACTTGTGGAAAAAAAAGATTGACAGTAAAGATCTCCTCGACCATCATCATTTATATAATAACAGACCATAATGCCAAATGAACTGCACAGTACGTGATATAAGCAATAATCTCTTTCATATTAAACAATTCTGAAAAACTAGGATGCCTATTTTTTAAGTACAAGCTACTTCATTTTGACTGTGGATTACATGACATTAATCTCTGAAATTATAAAATGAGTGATGAAACAATCGATAATACAGTAAATCAACAGTAGCCACAAGAAGCGCTCTCTCCTCAAAAGTGTTCTATTTTTATGAACATCAAATAAGTTACGATGATTTTTTTTTTCCATCACTACCAGCAGATATTATTCAACTTGGGAAAAAAAATCGTATTGAAAAAGCCAGACACTATCACCAAGACCTCAAAACACATCATGCCGAGAAGCAAGATGTGTTGGAACTCTTTAAACACCTAATTTTCAAGTGGTATTACAACGACTATACTTACCTAGAAACTACTCTGATGGGAACCGCAGAGCTACAGGAAATTTGCAAGTGATTTTGTGTAGATGCAGGAAGGCAGTTTCAGGATTATAATTTACTATAAAAATTTTCTTTACTGAGGCCCTTTAATTAACGCATTGATTAAAGAATGTTTCAGTATGTGAATGTGTATCTATTTGTGTGTGTGCATCTGTGTATAAATATGAAGTTGTGCATATGTGAGTGTGTACGTGTGCACAAATATCTGTGTGAATGTTTATGGGTGTGTCTGTATATGCGTGATTATGAATGTGTATGAGTGTATTTACTTGTGTGTGTGTGTGTGTGTGTGTGTGTGTGTGTGTGTGTGTATTTATAGATGTGTACTTGTCTGTATATATGTATGTGTGTGCAAGTGTACCTGTGTGTGTTTCTATAAACGTGTGCGTGTGTGTATGCTAGCCTGACACGGATGAGCGTTGTTGAGGCGTGTCCACAAGTCCCTGACCTCGCGTGTTGGGCAGGTCACTCACCCCGTCACCCTACCAGGCCTACACTACCACCACCACTACCACCACCACCACCACCCGAGATTATTACTACCACCACCACAATTACCACTACTATTACCACCACTACCGTCATCACAAACAACACTATTACTACTACCACAACAATTTTCAACATCTTCACTACCACCACCACCACCACCAGGACTAAATTAATGTGAGACAAGGGTGTATATATCCTGCCTCAGCTTCCTCCATTGAAATATGCAGAGGGTGTTGGGATGGGCTCTGTGTAGTATGAGGCTGGAGGTGTGGCAGTGTGTAGTGTGACTTGGAGGTGTGTTGGATTGTGGTAAGTGGTAGTGTGGAGTGTGTAATGTGCAGTGTGTGTGTGTGTGTGTGTGTGTGTGTGTGTGTGTGTGTGTGTGTGTGTGTGTGTAACTGATCCGTACATGTGATGCGAAGTCGGAACATGTGAAATAAGGTTAGATATTACCAGCGCGCGCGCACACACACACACACACACACACACACACACACACACACACACACACACACACACACACACACACACACACAAACACTTCAAAACTTTAATAAACAGTATACCAACAAAAATATGCATAAAACTATGACGAAGGCTAAACGAAAATTAAAAACTGAGAGATGAAAAAAAATAACGATACAAACAGACGGAAGGACAGACAGAGATGCAGAAGGAAGAGTACGGCAAAAAGAGAGAAGGATAGATCGATAGATAGATAAATACGTCTTTTAGGAGTGCATCTATTTGCCTCCCTTCTCATGATGGCAAAATATTACAAACTTCTTGACTTCTGAAGCATTACATTTCATCCTTGGTGCGTGTTCTGGTATTCAGCTTTAAATAATATCAAAATTATTACCCCGCTGATGGAAGAACAAAAGTGGATTATATGTATTGTCACTGTTCCATGTTAACAATATCCGTTTCTATTTTTATCCTGTTGATTAGAGGACAATAATCGGTCATGTGAGTCTGCTATTATTTCATACTGAGCAGCAGCCCTGTTTCTGAGCGATCAATAAGAAAATAAAAGTGAAGTATATGACAGGACAGGAAAGAGGAACTGGGTGAGTTTGCGAAGGAGTGTGCTGTGTTGAGAGAGAGAGAGAGAGAGAGAGAGAGAGAGAGACAGAGAGAGAGTGAAGTAGATAGATATATTGACAGACAGACTGGATATCCGGTTGAAATATATAAAAAAAAAAAAAAACTACCCTCACACCTGCCCACCACCACGTCTTCTGCTCTGGCCTGAGAAACGACTGAGATAATTATTATGTGGGTCATCTTGCACCTGTGTCACTCCCCCACCCCCCTCCCCCACCCCCAACAACCCCCTACACCCACACAAGGGAGGGGAGAGAGAGAGAGAGAGAGAGAGAGAGAACAGAACAGGACAGGTAAACAAAACAGACAGACAGACAGACAAATAATGAGGCCCACAAGGACGAAATCAATATCACAAAAAACAGTGACAGGGAAATTAAAGGTAAGAAAAGCTAAGCAAAAGCCAAGAGAAAAATACCGCATGAATCAGTGAGACAGACAAAAATGACGTAGAAAATAAAAAGAGCTTAATACCGCAAAAGAAAGTAGCAATTGACTAGTGAAGTTTGGTGTTTAAAATTGGTTTAAGATTAGAGTGAAAAAAAAAATGCTGAAAAAAAGGTGAAAGAGTAATAACTGATAGCCAGACCAAAAAATATTAAAGAAAAGAATTAAAAAAATAGAAGCAGAGACCGCAAAGGCACAAAGGAATTAGATAGAGAGCGGCAAAGTTGCGTCCATGGAAAGTTTGGAATCAATGGTAAAGAATATTGAATAAAAAACTTTGAGAGAGAGAGAGAGAGAGAGAGAGAGAGAGAGAGAGAGAGAGAGAGAGAGTTATAGGTGACAGCCAGACGTGATGATATAGAACAGAAAAGACCTTTAAAATTTAAAAAGCGAGGCGTAAATGTGAAAAAAATCAGCTAGCAAAAACACCTTAAAATGAAAAAGGTTTGTAAAAAAAAAAAAAAAACGACAGGACAATAAAACACAACCAGTCATACATAAGACAAAATAAACAAACAAGATCATAAAACCCAAAAGAGAAAAGCGACAGTGGGAAAGAACCAGGAAGAAGCAAGATAAAAGTTTAAGTCAGAAGGAAAAGCCTGGAATGGATGAATGCAAGAAAATACAAAGTCGAAAGAAAACTAACCCAAATTCTCCTCTAACCACACCAGAAGAAAGAGCAACAGAAGTATACGAGCCAAAATACACTTCCTGGTCCATAACTCCTGGGTGTGGGGCGCCGACATATTCCCAGGATGAAAGTAAAGAATGGCCAGCATGACAATAAAACCAACAGGAAAAAATAAGCAAAGCCATAAAAGTCAAAGAGAAAACAAATGAATGGAAGAAAATGAAGAAAAAAGTGAGTCGAGGGAGAAATGAAAAATTAGCCAAAATACTTAAATTCAAGGACCTAACAGCGACGACAATAAAAATCACAGACGAAAAAAAAAGAAGAAAGAATCAGAAACAAATGAACAAAAGTATATTCTTCCTGTCATGGGGGTATTAACATAGCACACAGGCTAAGCATAGAAAAAATAAAAATAAAATCAACAGAAAAAGTCCCCTAAAACCACAAAAAAAAAGAAAAAAAATGCGGGAAAAATACAAGGAAAAAATATATTCTTCCTGGTCCATCACTCTTGGGCGGGTTGGGTATTCACGTGTTCCCAGGCTGAGAATTTTATCCCTCCAACCTGTCATTCTGCTCACGTGTGCAGTTAATGTTACCGCACTACACCGGAGGGCGGGGGTGGTGTGTGTGTGTGTGTGTGTGTGTGTGTGTGTGTGTGTGTGTGTGTGTGTGTGTGTGTGTGTAGAGAGAGAGAGAGAGAGAGAGAGAGAGAGAGAGAGAGGGGTGGAACGCAGTGCATGTGTGTATGGCATGTGCGTGGGCGGTCACAGAAAGAGAGACAAGGAGGGGGGGTTGCGTGTGTGAGGATGGTGAATTCATGATTGCGGGGAGGTGTGAATGAAAGAGCGAGCGCGTGCGTGTGTGCGTGCATGCCACTGTGTGTGTGTGTGTGTGTGTGTGTGTGTGTGTGTGTGTGTGTAGGCTGGCTTATGTGAGCGTGTCCTGACATGAATTAATCCTAACGCGAGTGTGGGCGTGGGAGTGGGTGTGGGCGGCCTGGGAGTTGAAGCCACTGATTACACGCCTACCCACGCTCACCTCCAGCCATCAACAGCCAAATTTAATAATCCCTTTACACTTCCGGGCTTCCAAAATTAGGGGCCGAGACGCTAACCAATCTGAAGTTTAATGAATATTTTAATAAGATTCTACTAGGTTCTGCAACGGCTTGGAGATGGTGCTAAGGATTTGCTCACAGCTGGCAAAATATGTATCGTTACCCACAACATCTATAACACTAAACCTGAACCACGTTTTTCCATGTCTGTCGGTATGCAAAATAATTATAGGTGGTTAAACGTTTAGGATGATGCCTGATTATTGTTTAAGAGCTGCAGTGGCTTGGTGGGTACTCATTTCGTGGCTAGAGTACTCATGTCGTGGTGTGTGCCCTGAGTGTATATATTTAGAGGGCTTGTAGTGTGTCATTTCTTGCAGTCGCCAGTGTTTGCACCATGTCGATTCTGCCAATGGTTTATACTAACTCTGACACACACAAACATAACCAGTAATCTTTGACTTTTCATGCGTCATTCCTCGTACAAATATCCCTTGCTCATTCGAACTTTGCCCGTATTGGGAAGGGTTAAATTCTGGTCATTATTCTCCCTCCAAGGAGAAGGTCCTACTCTGCAGTGATCCCAGTACTATGCGACACAGATAGATATGGGATGGAGGCTGTGATTATACTCTTATTTGATATAAAGGTTCTAGTTTCGATAAGCACTAGGCATGTATCAGTGTAAAAGATATTTGTGTATTATCTACCTCTGAACTCGGCAACCGGACAGAATGTAGGATGGTTATACTACTCAGCCCTGAAACTGCCATTATCTTCAGCATCATCAACACCATCAACCCCAAGTGAACAGCATTATCAACACTAACAATTTTATTATCATCATTATTAACGAGATCAGTTGTTGTGCTTTCAGGGAAGTGTTCGACAGCAACATGTTTGGATAATACTGTACTTGTGATAATGATGATGATCATGATGATGGCGATTATAATAATGATAATGCTAACGGTGATACCCCTGTCCGTTGCAGTGGCATGCTTCAGTCATAGATTCGCGGTGCCAGGCGGCGCTGCGGACGTTGGTATAATGATGATGATGATGATAACACTAACGGTGCTATCCTTGTCCGTTCCAGTGGCGTGCTCCACCGTCACAGTGTCGCGGTGTCAGGCGGCGCTGCGGACGCTGGTGCAGTTCGACTGGTTCCAGCCAACTTGCCTCTGCCGGGAGCCAAGACTCGACCCCCAGTGCAACGCCTTCAGGGACCTTCTGTTTGACCATCCATGCGTCTTTGTTACCAGGAAAGGTAAGACACGCCGCCATTTTATACCCCCCCCCTCCACCTTCAGGTATAACAACCCAAGGCTAGGCTATCGTGGCCCTATATAGATTCGACCCCCAGCACAACGCCTTCACGGACCTGTTCTTTGATCACCCTGCGTCTGGTTACTAGGAAAGGTAAGGGAGCCACGACATAACAACAAAAGGGTAGGAATAAAGAAAAGTTTGTATTAAACTAGTCCGAAAACTTCCTCCTGGACTGGATGAAATAAGCTGAATATAGTATTAAAAAAAAAAAAAAAAGTGGCGTACTAGTTTGGCAGGGATTAATGAAGGGAATAAATCGTTAGTTCGTTTGTACAACAGGCAAAAGGAAATTAATTCTTGCACACAATTTTACTACATAACAACGGTCTGCCTTACGAAACATTTAATCATATCCACTTCTCTCAGCATTAAATATCTGGCAGGGATATATGAAGAGTGTCTTTATAGGAAAATACCCCCTCCCCCTAAAAAAATATATATAAAAATAAATTGCGAGAACAGGGTGTGAAGATCGGCAGGCTTGTGAGGTACAGCCAGGATTCCGCGGGTCTAAATGATGAATTAATGAGTATTTGGCCCATTTTACTATAGCTATTAGTTTTCGATAGCTCCCCAGTTTTCGTCCTTTCTCTTCCCATGTTTCTGAATCCTCCCTCACCCCATCTCCAGGTGGGAAAAAATGAGTCGGGATGATGATGATGATGATGATGATGATGATGATGATGAGGAGGAGGAGGAGGAGGAAGAGGAGGTGATTGTGGTGGTGGTAGTCATGGTGCTTACACTGATTACTATGATGATGGTGATGACGATGATAATGGTAATGATGTTAATACTAATAATGATCCTGAGCTATGGCATGGTGCAGACTGTAAGACTGGTTTTAAATTTGCCCCCAGGAAACTGACTGTACCATAGAAAAATAAATACCACAACAATAGTCCACCTTACAATGCAAAAACATTAAATAATTTCCGGTTCTGGTCGCATTAAATATCCGCATTATTAGGAGACACGACCTCCGCTTTTGGAGTGTAGGTTTATGAATGATTTTCTAATTAACAAATGTTAATTCAGGCTATAATCCCCCG
This sequence comes from Coenobita brevimanus, assembly GCF_032717465.1. Classification (NCBI taxonomy): domain Eukaryota; kingdom Metazoa; phylum Arthropoda; class Malacostraca; order Decapoda; family Coenobitidae; genus Coenobita; species Coenobita brevimanus. Next base: position 4,316,161 of record NC_136967.1, read on the forward strand.
CTGCTTAATTCATATTTCATGAGTCGGCAAACAGAGCGGCTTTAATATTTAAAAATCCCCCGCCAACATCCACGCATTTTGTCCACCAAACTCGGTGTTCCCAGCTCGTCAACGCTCCTCCCCTCCCCCCTTCCCCCTATCCTTCTTACCTCTTTCTCCTCCCCTACACCCTCCTCTCCTTGTCTCTCCTCCCCTACCCCCTCCTCTCCTCGTCCTCTCCACAATCCCTCCCCGACCACCTCCATCCTCCTTTCCCCTACCCATCCTCCTCTCCCTTGCCCATTCGCCTCTCAAACTTCACCTTTCCATCCCACTCCCACTCGCCTTAACATCCTCCCTTCCTCCACTTCTTCCCTTTCCTTTACTCTCCCTCCTCTCTCCCCTTGGCTTCCCCTCTCCTATCAGCATACCCCCTTCCACACCACACCCCCCTCCACAACCCACTTCTTCCTTCCTCCTCTTCCCCTCATCAACCTCCCTTCATTTCTCTCTCTCCCTCCTCCACGCCTCACGCTTACCTCTCTACCCAGCCCTCCTCGATATTCACAAAATCGCCGTAGCCACCCCTGAAAATCTGTGTTTTGTCATGATCATCACTCTCTTGCTCATCATCATTATCATTACCATCATTTGCCCAGTCATGAACATCACTGCAATTACACTCTCGAAGGAATGAAACTGGAATGCTGAGCTTTAATTTTTTTTTTTTCATGCAATCTTCAGGACTACATCATCATCACCTTAATCATCACCATAATAATCCCGTTCCCAATATCCCGCCACCATCCACCACAGCATCACTTTCACTTTCCGTCACCTTCTCTCCTGCCAAAAGTGGACCCACACCCGCAACACACCTTGATAACTGGCCTCTCCTCCCTCTACATCAGAACAACACGTGCTGTCACCTTCCTTAGCTTCCATCCTCGCCAAAAGTGGTCTTAGGCCAGCTTCACACTCTAACAACACATTTCCTTTCCCATCATAACCAGGCAGCCCGTTACCCTCACCATACTGGATTCCACTCACTTTAATTCCTTCTTTGCATCCTACAGTAAATTTTCACACACACACACACACACACACACACACACTCGCACGCACGCACCCAAGCACGCACGCAAATAAATAAATAACTACATAAGAAAATAAATTAAACTCTGCTCTCCTTCCTTATTCTCACCTCCTGCAGAAGTGGACCTCCATCCGCTGCAGTACATCCCCACCTGCGAAGTGGCCTCGGATATCTGTCGCCATAACCGCTTCTGCCACCAGCGTCTCGAGCGGTTCAGAGACTCGTGCAAGTTTCGAGACGGGCAGTGTCGGACCAGGGACAAGTAAGTCGGGGTTCGGAGTTCACGTTCTCCGTGGTGGATGCTGCATTCTGTTAGGAAGATATTTTAAATCGTAATATGGGTAGAACTTTACTTTTACCTAAGATGGTAGTCAGCTTCAGCAGTTAAATTCTACAATCATGCTTTACATCACATTTAACGTAATGGATATCAAGCAATAATGATTAGTCTGATGATTCAGTGAGTGGCGAACGTTCTCTGTCACAAGAACAATACAGAAAATGTAGGGTCTGACAACAGTACTGGCGATGTCATGACAATATTTAAAGAGATCACACTTGGACGGGGATGTGATCACAAACCGGGTTGTTCACCTAAAGCAATTTTAAGCATCAGCCCTGTAATTAAACATTAGTAGTATACGAATATCTGAGAGGACTATCCGTACTACAGTGTTACAAAGAACCTATTACCTGCTTGAAATCTAACATCTTAGCAATGGCGGTCATTCGACAATAATAAGGCTCGATAAGGATGTTATATAGATAGACAGATACATAGATATATAGACAGATATCCTTCTATCAAATCTAAGAGACAAGAAATTAATGCCTAAACAGGGCACATCCCACACAGGCTAATTTGTTCCTCTAAACGTATCCACTGAACAATGAAATACTATGATAGAAGTAATTATCTAAAGGGTGAATATTCTACACATACACTGGGTTGATATGTAGAGTATATTTGTAATATTTCCAGTCTCTCTTATTTCTGTTAAAGTAGTGTTCTTTATGCATTCTGCACATATCCTTAAACCAAAGCTAAAACGCATCTTCATGAAACTGATCTGATATTATATACGAAATATTAAGTAGCTATTGACTCCTAATTGCACCTTAAAATAGGATGCAAGCATTCAGTTCCCACACATACTAACCCAAACACTCCCACACACCCAACGTCCCCAGAGAGGAGTGCCTACAGTCGTGGCTGCAGCTGAGGGAGACGCCGCTGCTGGGCTGCATCTGTCCGGACGGCCTCGACAAGAAGTGTGCCAGACTCTACTCCCTCGTCAATGAAAACCCTTGTGTTGGTAAGTTCCTTTTAAATCCTATATATTGTAGAGGATCTCCAAACTGTTCATCAGTATGACAAAGACGATCACTATAGTTTATCTTTTTTTTTTCAGCTTTTTAAAGAATATACTAACATTTACATAGGTTTTATTCTCTTATCAGATAGAACCCTTGTGTCAACCAGAAACTCTGCGTCGGTGAGTTGCTTTCGAGTATAGTAATGTTAGTCCATAATGTTATTTATGATATAACAAATATGCACTAACATAAGTGGTTTTCTCTTTGCAGCCTTCCCTAAATTACAAACACGCAGTATATGAGTGGATATGTGAAGTGATTTTAAAGCCTTCCGCCAACACATAATCAATTTATATTTCAGACCTTTAGTGTGGTCATGGCAGAATGCGAGGAATGGAGAGCGTAAGATGTAACCCTGTATAGCGAATGAGAACTGCTAATACATTAACCCAGTGCTTAGGATTCACCTGACGGAAGGCAATGTGGGATTCGAGCGCCAGTGAATAGATTATGTTGGGCTATCTAATTATACATTTATGAGTCTATAGAACGTGTGTGTGTGTGTGTGTGTGTGTGTGTGTGTGTGTGTGTGTGTGTGTGTGTGTGTGTGTGTGTGTGTGTGTGTGTGTGTGTGTGTGTGTGTGTGCCTCTTGTATGGTATGTGTCATGTGGTATATGGTGTGTGTGCCTCTTGTATGGTATGTGTCATGTGGTATATGGTGTGTGTGCCTCTTGTATGGTATGTGTCATGTGGTATATGGTGTGTGTGCCTCTTGTATGGTATGTGTCATGTGGTATATGGTGTGTGTGCCTCTTGTATGGTATGTGTCATGTGGTATATGGTGTGTGTGCCTCTTGTATGGTGTGTGTCATATGCTGTGTTTGCATTTATATGGTGAGTCTTCTACTGAGTGCATGCATTTTTACATGGTGTGTGCATCTCATAAAGTACTGACGCAGTGTGTGTGCATCTCATAAAGTACTGACGCAGTGTGTGTGCACCTTATATGGTGTGCAGGTGTCTTACATTATGTGCGTTTAAGAGTAAGGGCCCCTGATTAGATCCACGTGGGAAAAGAGGTGCGTCATCTATGGTGTGCAGGCATCCCATATATTGCGAGTGCATCTTGCATGGTGTGCATGCGTCATTTATGGTGTGTGCGCATCTTGTATGGCGTGTGTGCGTCTTATATGGTGTGCGTGCGTCTTATATAGTGTGTGCGCGTCTTGTATGGTGTGTGTGCGTCTTACATGGTGAGTGTGCTTCTTATATGGTGTGTGCGCGTCTTGAATGGTGTGCGTGCGTCTTATACGGTGTGCGTGTGTCTTATATCGCGTGCACGGGTTTCAGGCTCTGAGTACCCAGGCCGCGTGGCGGGTATGTCTCGGGTGGGTGCGTCGCTGGGTACGTCTCTGGTCCGGCCCGTACCCGTACCCACCGCCGCCGCCACACTCCTCATCATCTCATCACACGCCGACCCTCTCTACCCCCTCTCCACAACCCACCACCACCTCCAGCACCTGCCGCTGCCCAGTACGTCACACACACACACACACACACACACACACACACACACACACACACACACACACACACACACACACACACACACACACATTTCATTTCGAGTCACTGAAGCACACACACATACATAAATCCTTCCAAGATACTCAGACAGCCTACCTCCTCCCCTCCCTTCACTCACCTTAATGCACTCCTTACCACTCGAGACAGCTCACACAAACACACTCTGTACCTCGACGCCCACACACACACACACACACACACACACACACACACACACACACACACACACACACACACACACACACACACACACACACACCACTTCAGCACATAAATTAGCCTAGTTGCCCGTGGACGGGGAAATTGCACATCTTACCCAGCACCTCCTCACTTTGAATGATATACACGCTCTTCTACTCACACGGTTTTAAGTACACACGTGCCTACATACATGCACACACATGTACGCTCATGATTCCACAGAGACTTACACTTATGACTACACAATGTTCAGTGAGCACACGTACTTATTGAACCACATGACGTAGCTCTCTCTCTCTCTCTCTCCCTATCTCTCTCTCTCTCTCTCTCTCTCTCTCACGCCTTATTACACACAGCACTCCCCGTCTAAGTACACCGTCGGGTCATGAAAAACTCGAATTCTCTAGTGAAATATCTCCCCTGACGACCTCGGAGTTAGGCCACTGAGATTACACACACACACACACACACACACACAAACTCGTCGCCTTCCTTACTCACCCCCAAATTTTACACACTCCCTCATCGGACGGGACACACTTGCCATCTCTCTTACAACCCTCCTTTTCTCCTCTGTTGACTCCGAGGCTACACTATGGGAATTACACACTCTCTGCCAACCCCATATATCCTGGTTCGTACCCTACACACTCCCTCATCCCACACTGGTCACGGTACATGCTCATTCTCCTTTTCATCCTTATACCGTACCCCTTTCCTCCTTTCACTCCATCCTAACTACACTGTGCTACATTACACACTTTAATCTCCTTACTCCTGACACGGCACATACTTACTACAGCCTACCTGCACTTCTCCTTTTTACCGCAACACACTACACACCTACTGTCTTCCATATCACCTCTCTGCCCTACACACTTCCTCAACTCTGTACACCACACAGTTATTGACATCCTAACTACTCCCCTCCCCCTCCGTTCACTTCACCGTATGTACACCTCAACCGATTCTCCCCACACTCTCTCGCCTATTCCATTTTACACTACTTAGACTTCAGTTATATTTATATAGAATTAGGCCCCCTAACGTTCTGACAAACAGCGAACACACACACACACACACACACACACACACACACACACACACACACACACACACACACACACACACACCAGTTTTACCGCTACATAACATAGCTCTTAACACCAGTATAAACGTCACTGCCTGATTTTTTTCTTGCACTTGTGTACAATTCTTTCAACCTACATAAAAACCCTACTACTACTTTTGCTTAGTTCTATTATTTTCTTTCATTCTTTTGTCTTCATGGTCATGGTCTTACTTATCCATACAAAATACACCAAAAGCATACTATTACACACATATGACACTTAAACACTTTCCTTTGGCACCCTTACACAGCACTTAAATGGCACAGTACCTACCTCCAGTATTTTTACGGCACTTTTATGTAATACTCGTGGCAATTTCCTTTTGGCATTTCACATGGCACTATAACATTGCACAGCACCTACTCCCAGCACTTTCTTCCTGCACTTCCTTTGCAATTTTTGTGGCACTTTCCTCTGACACTCTTACATATCGCGGTCATTTGGCACTGTACCTTCCAGCTGCAGTTATATCCGGCACTTTCATGTGACACGATATTTACATGGCACTCTTAAACGGTACATTACTCTCTCCCAGCACATTCTTCTGGCACTTTTATTTGATATTTGTGGCACCTGCACCCCTACATAGCACTCTAATGGCACCTTCCTGTGGCACTCAACATAGCACTAATATGGCACAGCTCCCACCCAGCACTTTTCCTAGCACTTTTATGTGTTACTTATGGCACAGCACCTACCCGGCACTAATTTCTGGCACTTCCATGTAATACTTATGGCACTTTCCTATGGCACCTTAACATGGCACTCTGATATGGCACTGCGCTCTTCCCTCACGCACCCACAGTCACCGTCCCTCACTGCACCAACCTTCCTGCAATCTGGATCGCTGTCCCGTGGGCTTAGGAGTCTCTCTGGTACCTCTTCCTTACCAATTTAATCCTGTATGTGGGAAACGCGGTGGCTCATTGTTATACTGCTTCGTTAATGTTCTCTTGGATATTATTTATGTAATTTATGCTGAAGTAAAAAGTGAAAAACGTGGATATCATAACCGAAAAAGGAAATTCAAAAACACTCAAATAACATGAGCGAACCCAAGAATAAGGAAAAAATCATGAATAACATAGGTTTATAAGGGAATCTCAATGTGTACAAGGCGTTGTTGAAAGTAAAACGCTAAGGAAGAGAGGTTAAAGATAGAAAGTCTCCTGAGCTCATGACAACACCTTCCCTTATCTTCTGGCACCGACCTAACGCACCTGGCTAGCGTGTATGTTTTCGGTAGCAATTTTAACAGCACTCTTTTCCGCAGCACCGGCACTGATCGCACCGCCACTCCAACGCGCACCGCTTCAACCATTTGGCTTTATGTGTGTTGAGGTTTTCTTGTGTAGAGGTTTGTCATTAAGGAGGTGCAAAGTTGGCTTGTTCAGAAGTGATGTACAGTCGCGGTCAAACGTTCGTCCCAACTTACAGTCAGGTACAAACACATCGAAGTCTGTAACTTTTCACTACCTGGAAAAAATATTTACATGTTTCTTTTTTATTTTTTTACTTTATTTAGGTACTTGTACGTGGATACTGGTTATCAGTAGGAGAGGAACAATTAACTCAGACATACTTTACTAAGTGAAGTGGTGCAACTTTCTCCAATATTTTCTTATTTTTGTATAATTATTGTATCTAACATTACAAAACATGGAGTAAAATAATACTCACAGAATTACCAGTAAAGAATATGGCTTCGTATAATAAAGAGATTCTTGTACAAACCAATATATGAACCAATGTTACAGTTGTCCATGAAATATCCTGTAAACATTACGGCATTCTGTAAAATGAGATTCTTTTACAAACTGATATATGGAGAAAAATTATACTCTGTCAAAGCACCAATTCTGAATATACAGTAATGGTATTTTACTGAATGGCTCAAGGAAAAAACAAAAAAACAGCCATAGCATTAGCGGAAAACATCAAGGATTTCTGTAGTTATTCTTATACAAACTAAAGTATCGGCCAAAATTATATTCAGTTATAGCATTACCTGTAAATATTGTGGATTTCTATAAAGCAAAATTCTTGTACAGTTAAAAAGAAAAAAAGGAGAAAAAAGTTGGTTGACACCTTCTGACACAGACCAACTTTTGCAGACTCCCATCAGCAAATATGTAGCGACTTTCTCTTCATTATTGTTTCATCCTGTTTTCTTCTTTTCTCTGCTTTTTTATTCCTTCCCTCCACTGTTGCCTCCTTCCCTTTTTCTCCTCACCGTTGTCCCTTCTCTCTTCCCTCCACTGTTCTTGCCTCCTCACCTCCTTCTTTCCAACACTACTTTCTCCTTTCCTCTGTCTTTATCCTCTGTGTCTCCTCAATTTCCTTCCTCCACTACTCTTTTCTCCCTTTTTTCTTTTCTCCACCGTTGCTTCCTCCTTTAAACTGTGAATGTCAGTGACGGACGTGGGAGAACAGTGTGTCATTCACCTCTCTTCCAGTTAAGGGCATTCACTGATTTCAACTGCCACTGAGCGAGAAAAACCTGCCCTGTAATGTACCTAAACTTCCTTTCGACAGTACTCGTATTCATACCCCAAAAGGATAGATTTTTCTTCTTCTGTTCTTACTGAAAAATAGACTTTTTGGATGTCATATTTAACTTTCTTTCAGACAGGCAAAACAGGAGCTCTGCATTGTGAAATTGGTAGAATGATTTACCTAGAAAAAGTTTATAATTTCTGACGAATTTTCTGGAACTCTTTCACTCCGGTGATGTGTGTTCTGATTTTTCTTTCTTTATATAAACGACTTTTTAAAACTTCGGAGACAATATTTAAACAGAGGTTTGAGTGTTAGATACACCCTTCCTTAACTTCTTCATTGCCAGAGGTCCATCCCAATGTGAAAAAAATCATTTGGTAAAAAAAAAAAAAAAAATGATTGACAGATTCACTGACTGAAAACACTGGCATCGCAAGAAGCAAAATTTCGGAATGTCTAAAATACTTGTCGTCATTTAGCGCCAGTAGAAGTTTAAATCAGTGTATTACTACTTCGTAGCGTAATTAGTATGGTAATAATCAATACCTGCAATGCTTAGAAAGGAAAGTATGATAAACATGAGAAAAAGAAGATTTTATTATTTTAGTCTCTCTCTCTCTCTCTCTCTCTCTCCCTCTCTCTGTTTACACCCCTCCCCCTCTACCTATTCTCCTATCTCTATCTGTCTCTCCCTTACGCCTCCTTCCTGTAACCCCACTCATTCACCCTTCTCTCTTACTCACTCCCATCCAACTCCCCCCTTCTCCAGCCCTCTCTCTACCTCCAATTCTAACTATAACTCTAATTCTACCATCACCCCCTGCCCCTTCCTACAGAGTCCGACCACAACGTCTCCCTTGACCAGCTAAAGTACGTGGCTGGCACTTGTCACGTAGCCTTCGACGAGTGTATGGCGGATTCAGGATGCCGCAGGTGAGAAATAAGATGGATTTTTTGTTATATTTATCCTTGTTCTTTGAGAAAACCTTGACTTTAAACTTTGCCATAACGTTACTTCTCAATTTGCAGTCCCCCTACCACCATCCCATCCCCGTATCACCGTCCTTTTAGTTATTCATTTTACTTATTTATTTATATGGACATTTTTTGCCCATCCTACCCTTCTTTTATCCCCATTTAGAATTCTGATGCAGTACTTCATCAGGGCTCGAAAACGGATCTTCATGTTTCCAAACTTGCCTATATGAGTGAAGAATAAGTGATCCGTCTTACAGTTCATGTGCCTATACACGAGGGTGGTTTGGTTGACGATAGCGCTTTTACCTAAACTTGGTCCAGGCTTTGTCCTTTCGTAGCTTATTCCACATAGCTCAGTGACGAAAAAAGACTATGCTACGGCTCTACATCCTTTGCATACCACTTCTTCAAGACTTGCATCATGTCCTAACGTTAATCTATCGTTACAACTCAGCCTTACAGATGGAGGTATTGCAATTTTAGGTCAAGTTAAGCTGAAAAGAGTATAGCTTGTGTCTCTTTCCCCTCCCAACAGTCACCTGGAGCAGCTAAACGGCCAATGTGACGCCTCATACTGCCAGAAGGAGGCCTGCAGGAGTTCCATCCACGACATCTACAAGTACCTCCTCGAGAACAACAATGAGCTCGCCCTCAAGATCGCCCTCTGTGTCTGCAGGTGAGTCAGGCGAGGCGCAGGGTATTCCTCTACGACTGTATTCTAAAGTGGCCTCGGAGATTTCGTAACACCTCTTTCTTATCGATTTATTCTACATATTACACCTGATTATCTTCTTGTCTGTTAAAGACATGCACGAAATCGCAAAAGAGGTTATGTGTTTGGTCTCGTTTGTCTGTCCGTCTGTCCTGTCTGACTGTCTGCCTGTCCGTCTGTCTTTTAGAAAGATTATGGAAAAGCTATTGGATGGAAATTCACGAAATTGGCATAATGACTGAGGACCATCGGAAATACAGGTGATTATTTTTTTTGCCAAAAACAATGGTAAGTAAGTGGGTAGCATACTTTTTCTTTAATTTTCCTGGTCTGAATACCCATAAACAAACGAACTGTACTTGCTTAGATTCGCATAGTAACATACAATATGTTTTTCTCTCGTATGTAAGTTTTCTTTGGGCAGCAGGAAAAACAGCAGAAACACCGGAAGACCTCAAACCTCCTTCCTCCTTTCCTTAACCTTCCTGCTAATATAAATCTTAACTTACAACGCTGAAGCCATCGTAAGTCAGTTAGCCATGGTGCCAACTTACGACACGGTCATTCCTCCTCTTGATGTGGGGCCGGCGACCCTCCCAACGCCCCCGGTATTTACGGGGGGTCTTACCTGATCACTAAACAAAACTTTTCTCATTCTCTCGAGGAGGTTTGCTGAAGGAGTTTTGGCGGGCGAAGTTCAGGGTGCTTGTCTGGCCTGTAGAGCGTCTAACTTTTGCCCATTTGTCGTGGGAATGAACGTATGTGTGAGCGTGACTGCAATTTATGGTTTCCGTCTTGGCCCTAAGTATGTCTGCCCTTGTTTTTTGTCTGTTTATGTTTTGTCTGTCTGTCTCTTTGACTTTCTGTTACTGTTTCTGTTACTTTTTGTCATTATGTTTCTGTCTGCCTCTGTTAGTTTATCTTTACTCGCTTAAAGGCCATCTTCGGCGGCCTCCGCTTGATGTCAAGTCAATCCCCATTTTCAGTTGAAAGGTAATGGAAATTTGAATTACTTATGCCATGAGCGAGACGGAGCGAAGAATTTTCCCTTATTTTTATCCTGCTGGGACACCCGCTGAGGAGAGAGAGAGAGAAAGAGAGAGAGAGAGAGAGAGAGAGAGAGAGAGAGAGCAATGTTTGCTATTATACTAAATTATACTATCGCATTATAGTATACAATTTTAGGAGTATAAGCAAGGAGGAAGGAGAGGCGAGAGAATGATAATACAACAAACACGTCAGTCTTCTCTTTTCTGTCATGCTGGTAATGTCAGTGCCCGGGCCAGGACGAGTCCATCCCCTCAGATAAAAGCAAAAATACTAAATTTGAATTAAAAGGTCAGAAATGAGTCATAACTCGGGAAGGGGTGGACTGGATATTGTTTTATTTTTCAAGTCAGAGCATCTTAACGGTGTCTTGCTCTGAGAAAAACCGAGCTGCGTTGCGCCGTTTTTGCTGTGTTACGGTAACAGACAAACAAACATAAAGAAATCGGATAATTGTAATATAGATTTATATCTTTCTCTTTCTGTTCTTGTCCTTATCATTCTGTTTCTCTTTGTCTCTGTTTCTCTTCTTCTCTATCTTTCCTTGTCTTTTGTCTTCCTGGACCTTTCTCTGTCTGTCCTTCTGTTTCTCTGTCTGACAGTATGTTTCTGTTTTTCCTCTGTCTGTCTGTGTCGTCGGTTTTATGCTTCTGTATCTCTCTTCCTGCCTCTGCCTCTCCCTTTGTTTCTCCGTCTCTGTGTAAAGTTAGGGTAGTTGTCTAGGAGCAATGGCAGCCTACAGAGTCCCTTTTTGGCAAGTTTAAAGGAATGAGCGTATGTGAGACCGTGACTGCATTTGATAGCATCCGTCTTGGTTGTATGTATGTCTGTTTTGGTCTGTCTCACTGTGTCTGTCTGTTTGTATCTCTGTCTTTCTGTTACTGAACCTTTCTTTGTCTCTGTCTTTCTGTTTCTCTGTATGTCTGTCTCTGGCATTCTGTGTCTTTTGTCTTTCTGTATTTGTTCCTGCCTGTCTTTCTGCTTCTCTGTGTCTGTCTATCTGTCTGTGTCACTGTATTTCTTTTTCCGTCTGTCTCTCTTTCTCCATCTGTCTCTGTCTCTACGAAGTTAAGGTGGTGGCCTGGGAGCGGTGGCCTGTACAGAGTTTAACTTTTGCCAGTTTGTGGCTGGAATGAGCATAAGTGTGAGCGTGACTGCATCTTGGCTTCTCTCTCTCTCTCTCTCTCTCTCTCTCTCTCTCTCTCTCTCTCTCTCTCTCAAAAAACAAACAAAAAAATAAGTAAAAAAGTCTCAAAATCAGATCCACATGACCCTGGCTCTAACCTAATGAAAAAAAAAAAGCCTTTGATCCTGTGGTGGCATACAAATTTACGTCATCCCAGGCACAAAATCTCTATCATTTTTGGTGGTGTGGTTATGGAGGGAGGGGGGGGGGTAGGAGCAGGAAAGGGGGAAAGGAGAGTAAGTAGAGAGGATGAAGGAGAGAGAGGGGAAGAGGAGGGACCTGAGGATGAAGAAAGGGGAAGAAAAATGAGGATATCAGGATAGAGGTGTGTTTAAATCCGTATAAGGATGAACATGATAGATAGATAGATTGATGGATTGATAGATAGACAGATAGCCTGGTAAACATACAGATAGATATACAGACAGACAGGGAGAAAGATAGATAGATACGGTAGACAGACAAACAGAAAGATAAACAGATAGATACATTTATATGACAGACAGCGACGGACAAACAAACAGACGGACAGACAGACAGACAAACAGAAATAACAGACAGTTTTACCCAACGTCCCCTGCCTTTGCACAATTTAATACACATATTTATTGACACAGGACCCCCCTTGCCCTGACAGCATATATCCACTCGTTACCCATTTTCTCGTGACGATATTCCTCCTCTGCAACATTCAACAACCTCCGCAGTAAGTTTGGAAAGGTGAGGCGAGCAGGCAGCCAATTCTTGACTTATTCATCTTTATTTACTCCAAGTCGACGTTTTCTTTGTTGACTTTAGGCACCATTTTTCACAAGTCGACGGTTTCGGTTGTAAATTTTAGTATTTTGTCCATTCCAAATCGACGTTTTCGCTGTTGGTTCCGATGTTTTTCCGCTTGATGTAATTTATTTCTATTTTCTCAAGCCCTTCTCTCTCTTCTTGTGACAGGGACAGCAGTGATCGCAGTTACTCCAAGTGTCTGCGGGGACAGAGGCGCCTGCACCCACCCTGCGCCGTCATGTCAGAATCCGCCTCCGTCAGTCAGTGTCACAACCTGGGCCGCAACTGTCGCAGCGATAGGGTCTGCAGGTGAGGTGCTGAGGCGGGAGGCGGGGTGCTGAGTAGGGGGGAAAGGAGGAGGAGGATGAAAGGGGAGTGGAACATGATATTGGTCTGACGAAGCGATCAGCACCAGTGATAGTGATTGCGTATACATTAAAGCGTGTGGAGGAAATACAAATATCAACACGCGACCCACGATTGTTGTCATGCTTATTTTTTGCCAAAATTCTGGCGGTATACCTGTACTGTACGCCAAAAGAAAATTTTCATCTTATACAATGAAAAACAAAATTCACTATCTTCCAACTACAATACAAAAGTAATAAACATATTGTTAACTTCTTCAGCCCAATGACTTTAATTTCATATTGTCCTTGCTCCCTTTAGGTGATTTTATGCAGCTTTGGTGAGACTTCAATTTGGAGGAGCTAAATGTAAGCTGCATTAACGCCTCGCATGAGAGGTGTTTCCCATATCGAATATAACAGTTTGAAGGTGGCAAGAACAAAGTAAGTACGTCATCGGGCTAAAATGGTTAAAACACAGGATCAAGACAAGATATGATTCCTTTATCACGGTCATTTCCAGCCAAACCACCATCTTCTCTCGTAACTTGCGAACACGAAAAAAAATATATACTGCCACCACTAATGCTACCATGCTGACATGTGGCATCAGCTGAAACATACTGACTGGCATGTGCTGTGGACACACATAACACTGATAACACCACTGCAGTGGGCTGCAGACACTGTGCCGTTTCACTGTGAAGGGAAGCACCTGTAGTGCATCCATGTTGGATACTAACACACTACTTAAACTGTTAACACAGTAACACCACTATGCCATCATACAGGTACCGGCTGGAGCACTACGAGCTGGCGTGTGCTGCAGACACGGTCACGGGTCGGTGTGCGGGTCAGCACCAGGAGTGCACCAAGGCCATGCTGGGTCTGCTCGGCTCTGACCTACACACCAACTGCGTCTGTAAAGGCAACGCCTTCCAGGACATCAACCAGTGCCTCGCCTGGAAGCGACTCATCTGGGGAAACCCTTGTGTTGGTTAGTGTCATCAGTGGTAATAAAGTTGAAACTGAGTCAGAATAAAATTCAGGATGAAAATATATATTATTCACTGTAAAAAAAAAAATAATAATAATAATAATAATAACAGATGAGAGCGGCAGAGACAGTCATATGTTCATGGTACAAAATTTTCTCACTTTTCATATGAACAACGTATATCTGAGATACAAAATAACATCCTTTGTGGCGTTCTTCCATACCTGTTGTCTGCCTCACAGCTGACATTCGTTTGCTTTTGGCCTACGTTATTGCACTCTGCAAGTAAAAACAATGCATCTCATGGATAAATAACATATATCCTTCGCTGTGTAATTCATGCCTTCTCCCCCCCCCCCCAGTGGAGTCCCAGCTGACCTACCACATGAGCCACCTGGGCCTGGCTGCCGACCTGCTACTGTCCTCCCTCACCTCACACCACGACGCCCAGGTGGACCCGCGTGGTGAGCCCGACAGGGAGGAAGAGCGTGTCATTTACGGTGAGTTAGGTGTCACAGCAGCTTATTTCAGTGTCATAATAATGTGATTCATAGCGTTCCGTTAACCCTTTCAGTCCGAGAACTTTAACATTATTCTTCGTATCTCTGGACTATTTTATTCATTCAGCTAGTGACTTCCGGATGTACAGTTCTTAGAAGCTACAATGTATCCATTAACGCAATTAGTACGAAAGGTCCTTCTTTAATATGCCCTTTCTTTCCTCCTTTGTGGGTCCGACTTCACTTTGTCTTGATATGGGAATAAGGGTCCAGATGATGATGATGATGATGATATTAATACAGCCAAACTCCCTTCTGCAGGAGAAAAGAGCACCTCCTCCCAGTACGCCGTGGCTCGGAAGGGCGGCTACAGCAGGTACGACTCCCTGGACGACGGAAGGCAGGACGGGCGGGTGGCGGTGGTTGAGGCTAGAAAGGTGGCCGGCAGCAGCAGCACCTCACAGAGTGATCACACCCTGCCAAACGCCGCCCCCGCCTACCCCTTCAGCTCCACGCCTCTGCCTCACCCCACCACCACCGTCAGAGCGCCTACCACCACCCTGCCGGAAAGTGAGTTTTTGTTCGTGTGTGTGTGTGTGTGTGTGTGTGTGTGTGTGTGTGTGTGTGTGTGTGTGTGTGTGTGTGTGTGTGTGGATGCCGGCAGTAGTAGCAATACATCCTATAGTGATCAGACCCTGCCAAACATTGCCTCTTCCCACCCCTTCAATCCATTCCCCTGCCACACCCCACCACCACCACCAGCAGGCACCACCCCTACACCAACCAATACCCTGCTGAAGAGTGGTAATACACCCTGTGAAGACTGACAGTAAGTATGGTGGGATGGACGTGATGATAGTTAAATCCAATAGTTTCTCCAAGCAGAACAAGAGAGACAAGAAAGCTGGCACTCGACTTGGGCCCCTCACGACTCAGCTCATACACAAAGGGGAAGAACTAACACAGAACTGCTAAGGAAATAAATGGGTTCCACCTCCATTCACTCATCTATCAACACCATCTGTCTAATAATTCATTTAACTATCTTCATGACAAGTATAAGACTCATCCTTGACGTCACCATGTAATACAGACAAGACAGATCTAACATAATTATACTTCTTCACTATCAAATATCACAGCTTTATACTTAGTGGTTTAAAAGAATAATCACACTGACTCATCTATCACCACTAATTATCTCTTCATTCATTCAGTCCTTGTCATCCTTGCAAAGTACCCTGTAATACGAAGCTAACATGTCATCACTCCCTTACCGCCGTCGACTCATTATCAAATATCACGACGTTACTCAGGGGATCAAGGCCTTATAAAGCAGGCCACAACAGCGTAATCTTCACCTCGTCCAACATAGCTTATCAGTTCAACCAGGATTTACAACCACGCGCCACCAGATACCTGTACCAGTGACATAAATTCGAGTTGGAAAAATGCAAGTCTTTCACAGTCCGGAGCGCTACGTGGGAATAACCTCACGACCCTCAGTATTTTCTTCGTGTAGCTTCAAATGCTCGATCAAAATCACGCAAGGAGAAAAAGGGGAATAAAAGAGAGAGGTTTGTATGTTTTCAGGTCTGTCACATCGAGGAAAAGACATACAAAAGAAAAGGAAGAAAAGACGCAGATATTTACACTTCCAGAGTTAGGATACCGGGCGATAAAAAAGAAAAGAAAAGATTGAGAACTTTATGTAAGTTTCCTGGTCTAATACAAAGAACAAACGGAACACAAAAAGAGAGGACGATAAGAGAAATGTACATAAGTTTCAACACATCATAAAAGAGGCGAAGATGGACAAAAATAAAGGGGAAAACAGAGAAAAGTATAATATTTTCGGATCGGGCTATGTAGACGAAAGATAGAAAGGAGAGAAGAGAAAAGAAGGCAGTATATTTTCTCCTAGACTCAGCAGGGCGGGCGGGAAGGAAAATAAATAAAGAAGAAGAAAAAAAAATAGATTTTGTTATGCGGACTAAAACACAGTGAAAGAAATGAAAAAGGTACATGTCTTAAGTTTTTTGGCTCATGTATAGCGCACGAAAGATACACGAAAAGAAATGGAGGAAAAGATGAAAGTACATATGATTCCAGGTTTGTTGGGGGAGAACGAATGACACAGTAAGAAGGAAAAGCAAGAAAAGTAGCCTATGTACATCTCCAGATTTAGGCCAAAATGCACAGGAAAAAAAAAAAGCAAAAGAAAGAAAAATAAGACTGTTCTCCCAGCTCTAGCAAAGCGGACGACGTTCCTCCCATACAGTACTGGATAATCCCTCTAATTTATGGCCGAGGTGAAGCCAAAAGACCGCCATCTCTCCGGAGTCTCGGTAATACACGAGTTTCAAAGCCTGTGATCAGAGTCCATCCGTCTGCCTTGGTCCTTATTACACACAGAGGTTTATACTACCACCCGCTACACACACACACACACACACACACACACACACACACACACACACACACACACACACAGCACAGCACAGACACCCGCTAAATGCCCCGAAATTAGAGACGAGGGATAAACAAAAGCCGAGGCATGGATGGAGAAGAGATAAATTAAGGGCATATTTAAAGCACATTAGAATTCCAGCGTGTGTCACATCATTTGAAAAGTACCCAAAATCTAGTCTCAAAATCCAGGACAGTACAGACCAAGATAAATAAAAGCTTAGGAATGGGAGCATGAGAGATAAACTAAGGATATACTTAAACAGACCTACATTCCAGTAGAAATAAACTCACTAAACGATCAATATTATTAATCGTTTTATATGTGAAGTTAGAGAAGGGTTTATAAAGCAGACGGGGAATGGATGAAGAAATGTAAAGGAAGGACACTTTTGGGAGATTTGCATTCCACTGTAAGCTATCTCACCAAAATGATGTACATACGACCCGTCGAACACATTTTAAATACCCACCAAATATCCCGAATTAGAGACGAGACGTAACAAGAGCTTAGAAATAAATGCACTAGAAATAAACTGAGGACATAATTAAAAACTGACACAAAAGCGAAGCTGGATTCCACTGTGATGCATCCCAATAAAGCACCAATTTTGCTACTATAATATCTAGGAAGTTATAGACAAGGGCTACCAAGTTCAAGCGTGGACGGACAAGACATAGACTCAGGGATATGTTTAAAACACTGATGAGGATACGCTTAAAACACTGACACAAAAATAAGTCTGAATTTCCGTGTGAGGCATCCTGTACTAAACCTTGTGCATTCTAGACCACTGGATAAGGAAAATCAGCTTGGACTGGTGAAGTGAAATAAGTTGTAGCCAGTTATGAAATCAGAGACGAAGATGAAAAAGACAAAAATTAAAACACTGACACAAACACATAATTACTGAACCCCAGGGACAGGCATTTCACTGGACCACTTATAATTCTTTACTCCTTCACCCCGAGGACGTTCTTTGTATCATAATCTAATTACGTCAGACATATTTATTCATCGAGGAAAGACATATTCGAAGTGAAGAGGTAAACTGTTAGAACTAAGAAATTTGCTTGGTGTGGTGAAGTGACTGGGGATGTGAACTTTTTTAGCTGGGAAATTATTTTAATAGGTCTTGTATTGTAGTGGTTTTTCTTTCTTTCTTCATCTTTTTTTACCCTGCCCATCCTATTGTACTTGCCGTAGAGGAAGTAGTGCTACGATGATGATGATGATCATGATGTCCTTCTGTGTGTGTGTGTGTGTGTAATGGCTAATCAAGGTGTGTATATTCCAGGGTACTGCCAACTAAAAGATTCCGCCGAGGAGCCCCCACACATCATCGCAGAACACAACAGTATCAGGGTAAGACATTTCATAGAGCCACAGTCTGCGTCCTGTCACACGGAACGATATTTAGGGACTTCAGTAAAATTCTCTCTTATATTTTATTGCTTTGGCACACTTAGAGATGCCAGAACTGCTATGCCATTTCTCAGTGTTAGGAAATGACACTGAACTACACTGAACCAGAAAATCGCCATACCATTCTTCTGTGTGAGAAAAATGACAATTTATGACACTGAATAATACCAGAAAATCGCCATACCATTCGCCTGTGTGAAATGAATGACAATGCATTACACTGAAAAATAACTGAGAATTGTCATATATACCATTTGCTTGTGTATGAGGTGACAATGTTTAGTACTCTGACGGTTAAAATTGCCAATCCCTTTGCCAGTGTATGGAAATTATAGCTTATTACACTGAATGTCAAGAGTGGATTGTTACACTATTTCTCAGTGTAATGAAAACTTCCTGACATTATAGAAGAAAGAACTATCATAATACCACAAGTAATAATTATTGTGTATCATGAAAGACATATGTATGGAGATTTAAGAGGGAAAAAAAGTTACTGCTCTACTGTCAAGCTTTCGATATAAAGTCAAACATATTATTAGGATTCTACATACAGGGTGGGCCAAATATAGCACCCCTTTTCTACTACCTCACGTGACTTCTTGTGTCTTACGGGGATGGCTTGGCGTTATCAACATCTACCCTGCATCACGTATTTGTTTTCTACACACACACACACACACACACACACACACACACACACACACCATACCGAGTCCTCCCTCCCAGCACATAAAATACCTCCAGATAAGTTTCAAATTGAGCGCTATTTACGAACCACCTTATGTCTCTTATTCATTTATTTTATTTTATCTCTTCTATTCATCCTATCTCACTTTCACTCTCTCTTGCAGCTTTACAGGGGCGACGATGACGAGTGCTCAGAGGTGTGTGAGTGCAAGCGACATGGAGATATTCAGTGCAGGGTAAGTAGTGTGTGTGTGTGTGTGTGTGTGTGTGTGTGTGTGTGTGTGTGTGTGTGTGTGTGTGTGTGTGTGTGTGTGTGTGTGTGTGTGTGAGAGAGAGAGAGGGAGATTCAGTGTAAATACTGAACACTGTCAAGTTTGAAGTCAGCAGAGTTTGTCAGTATTTCTCAGGACACAATAATATTCCCTTGTAGATTATTTTTACATGTAATGTTTATTTTCGCACGAGAGAAAACGGACACGCTATACGCAAAAATAAAAATAAAAAGAAAAAGAAAAAAGTAAGACAAAAAAGGCTACAGAGAAGAAAAGAAATAAAGGAGAAAAGCTGGTAAGGAAGAGGTACTGTGCATGGAAGCTCCCTAGCCCGTCAGGAATACAGCCCAACGACTTAAAAAATACATAAATAAAATAAATAAGAAAGACCTGTAGTCCTCGGGCAAGTCAAGGCTGGAGGCTCATGTTTACACACTCGATAATACAATATCTGAACCTTGACGAAAAATTTATTGCACATTTTGCGACCCTGTACGAGGAGTTTTTTTTTTTTTTTTCATTTTTTTCATCATTGAAGCATATAATGTGTAGTGTAATGAAGGAATTTCTTGAAGGAGCCCAAATTTTTAACTACAGGATCTTAGATATTTATTACTTGATATCAGAATGCACATACAGAATATTTAAAGGAATTAGAAGGTGGAATATAGCGTGTGTATTATGCAAGACGTATAATTATAGACTGTAACATCTAATCCTTCGTGTTTTTTCTCATAAATTAAAAAAAAAATGACCAAGGCAGGAAAATATCGATGTCCTGACCTCGTGACCTCATGCCTAGTTATTTATGACCTATTCTTTTGCAGGAAGAACGAGAAACAAGGGATTTTCTGCACGAGTTTCCTTCTTCTTCTTCCTGTAGAAAAAAAATATATATACAGAACCTACGATAAATTTTTCTTTTTTTTGTTTTTTTTGTTAGACAAGCAGGAGACACTGGGAAGGCTAATGAATCATAAACTCTCTCTCTCTCTCTCTCTCCTAACGTAACCTCCATTCCTACTTCGTCCTTCAGATTCTAGAGTGCGTGGAGAACAGGCCTTGCGAGACAGGGTACGCCGTCTTCAAGCACAACTCCCCCGCCTACCAGGGCAAGAGGGGCCAGTGTATCTGCTACTCAGGGGAATTCATCTGCCAGCGCCCCAGGGAAGGTGGGTCTTAGTTCACCGTGAGGATATGTACAAACAGTTAATTGATTCCCCGTTAGGATAGACACAGACAGTCCCTTAGTTTGGCAGCTAGATTAAAAGTGGATTAACACTTGGGCAAAAGCGGCTGACATGTTAGCCGTTTTTGCATGCCGTTTTTAATTATACTTACGGTACCTTGTGCTCTACTGGATTATTTTGTTCACATGAAAAAAAAAAATGATATTTAGCTCAACTAAGTACTGATGGCAGTAACATACCTCGTAGCAAGCTGAATCCCGCTGACTGTTGGCCATTCGTCTGGCAAAAACGATTAACAAGGCAGCCGCTTTCTGCTCACAGTGTCGCTGGCGTAACACGTACAGCCACCTAGTTCCCTACGAGGATAAGCACAAAGAGTTGGTTAGTTCCCTTTTACGTCAGACCCAAACAATTCCACAGCTTCATAGCAGGATAAACACGTAAACTCACCAAGTTCCCCATAAGGGTAAGCATAAATATCTCTTTGTTCCCCATTAGACTAAAAACAAACATAAACCAAGAATCTCTCCTACTCATGGGACTTCATCCGCCAGCGGACTAGGGAAGGTAGATTTTAGTTCCCTGTAAGGATTATCGCATTAGGATACACACATTAGGATTCACAGTCTCTTAGCTCCCGTCAAAGACAAGCACAAACAGTCTTCTAGGTCCACAGGTGGATACGAACAGATGCCAGTATTGAATGATGAAGAAAAATGGTGAAACCTGCTTTTCCATCAGAGCAGCTCCAAATGATGATGATGATGATTCCCGGTTTTCTTCCAGACGAGCTCCACCTCCCGACGGGGCTGTTCCTTCTGTTGGGGTTCAGCCGGACAGAGGAGAAGATGCTGAGCACGGTGACGAAGGGCGGAGCTGTGGAGGCTCTAGAATCTCTCCAGACCCTCCTCAGGATCGTCTCTCTCAATATGAACGTCAGTAGTAATGTATTTTGTCGTCTTTGCTTATATTTTTTAAGATGGCTTGGGTACATCTCTCTGAACATGAGCGACAGTATGGAGTCTTCCGTGATTTTTGCTAATATTTCTTAGAAGGGCGTGTGTACTGTTAATGTCGCAAAAGCAACAGAAAACGTAAAATTTATATGAACGTCAACAGCGATTCGTGTTGTAATTCTTGCTAATATTCCTTTAATTGTGTGCATGTATTTTAACAGTCTAACAATAGGAAACTAAATTTATTTGACCGCCAGTAGTGCTTCGTTTTACAAGTATATCTTAATATGGCTTGTGTTTTGTTTCTTATCTTTTTTAACTTTTCCGTACCAGTATAATTCTTACATCTGAATAATTCCCAGCACTTTTGTATCATGACAATATACAGTTCTCATTCCAAATCAGTTGTAATCGCCACCAGGGAATTTATATTAACAAATATTTAGATGACTGCCTGGTAAGCAAGTGATGAATACAACCCCTGTTTCCCCCGTGGTGGTGCAGGGTGTGGAGTGCGGAGTGAAGCTGATGAAGCACACGGGCGACAACCTGGTGCTGCAGGTGCGTCTTGTCCCCGCTCACACTCCTCCTGCCACCGCCTTCGTCGCCCCCGCCACAGCCGCCGTCGCCCCCGCCTCTTACAGCCTGGAGGCGCTGCAACACGAGCGGGATCGATGCCGGGGCCCCGTCAGCAGGGTGGCAGACATGTTCCACCGCCACGAGCCCAGGGTCCGACAAGACGTGCGCCTTTCCCTCTTCGCGTTGGCCGAGGTGGTGGACAACGTACCCAGCCCACAGAGGATCAGTGGAGGGGCTGGCGTGGCGGTGGCTTGGTGGGTCTGGCCAGCCGCTGTCACGCTCATCCTCACACACAGGCTTCACGTTGCCGCCGTATCGTGATATACACACCTCGCTCACTGACCCACACGCCGACACACACACACGCTTCAACACAGAACACACACCAGCGTATTGTATATATTGAGTCAAGAATATGGAAGTGATATCTGTACCGGTAGGATTTGAAGTGTAAATAAAAGCTATAATTTTTGGAGAAAGAACTGTTGCTGTATCTGATAGGGTTAGTTATATTACAAGTTAGAGGCAAGTACAATATATTTTTGTTTCTAACTAGAGCAGCAGCCACGCGCCAATTAACATGGTGGTGTTGTGTTGTGTCGCTCTGCACCTCGACTCCGGCCACTCCAGGTGCGTCTCCCTCCCGCACGCTCACACTTTATGTAAGATGACGTTCTTAGTCAGTTCCTCGTGCGTCGCAGTTACGTATTTGTAGTCGTGAGATGGATGAGGACAGCTGGTTACATTCCCGCCATGGTATGCAGAATCATGGCCCTGTCAAGCCCTTTTTCAGAGGTTCTTTGAGAGCAAACAGACTGCAGAGGAAATATTAAGCTGTAGAAGACAGTGCATATGCTCTCAGTCTATAAAAACTGTACGTACACAAAAGAGTGAAAACCGGTACTGAGGTACAGTAGGTTACGTGAGGCTTGCCAGCAGACCTACATTTGTGTCAACCCGTGCCAACACCAGCCGCTCACTTGAGTCCCCAGCGTCCTTGCCCATACGAGGCGCCTCCAGGGAACTGTTACTTTGCCACAGTCGTAGTTCCTTTACCTAGAGTAATAGTGTTATGTTAGATCCACTCCCGGAAAACACTCTACCCAGCATATCGGTGTCAGGCATCGTCCTGCTCGCTTCGTGCATGCGAAACCAAAGAAAATATAAACACATGTTGAACGGTGAGAGTTAGTTTCAGGGGGTATTATAACCTTTGGTCGCTAAGGAACGCTGGCAGCAGAACCTATGCCTGAAACCCGTGGCAGGTTGTGGGTTTTCAAGGAGCAGCGTCGAACCCTCAAGTCAGCGGGTCCTGAGTCCGTGAGCCTGTCCTGTACAATTGATGTAAAGACACACAGCTTCACGTCCGTCACCTGCTCTTCCTGTCAGTGTTTCATATGCCAGGGGAGTTTTACTGTGCTCCCTCCTCTTTGTTTTGATATAGTAATGCTTACCAATGCTGCAGCAGTGTGCAGTCTAGGGAATGAGCTTGAAACACTAGTGTGTATATATTGGGAATACTGTTTTATGTACATGTACATGTAACACAATATGTTGTAACAGTTACCTTCTCAGAGATGTATGCATGAATGTACTGCAGATGTATATAGTCAATCAGTGTTCAACTGTACATAAATATGTGAAAAGAAGAAAAAGTTTGATTGTTACGTGCATAATTAAACTGCTTACGCTTGGTATTATGAGGCATGTCCCTCAATATAATGTAGCTGGTTTGTTGTCCACTATGTTGCGACAGATGCAGTAGTAAGGAAGATTATCGCCACCACCTCTCCGCGGACCTTCCGTAACGAGAGAAAATAACTGACATGGTGGCAATTATCGGTCTAAATAAAGTTAGCTCACAGTTACATCATTTCATGGTTAGGTTAGGTCCCTTAGGTGGGTTCAAGTGACTTAGCTCTACTTTTTTGAAGGCCAGAAGAGTTAGTGCCACTTCCAAGGATCTCCACAGTGAGAACAGAAATGCCACCTAGACCCAACTTAACAGACCTAAGTACAGGCAATATAACGGGTACCTAGCTCTATTCAAACCCACATTCACCACCATGTCGCTTATACCCTCAAATTATGAAAAGTCCGAGAATGTCCATTTTCATTCACAAAGAGGTGGCGGCATTATACTTCCAAACAGTAGAGCCTTAGGCCAGAGTGTGTCAACAGACTCCCTGCTCTCGTCCAAGGTCCAAATAATGAAAGGTCGCTGCATTTTGAGTTCATGTGCAGGGGGGAAGTGGAGAAATGCTGTGAGGTTACTAGGTGACGGGAACAGAAAAAAAAAAAATGTAGTAGAGTAGAGATTATCCTGTTTACATCTTTTGCCTGAAGGTGTGCACATATTCGTAAAAAGAGTGATTAAGTCAATGAGTGTGCAAGTTAGTAATGACCACTTGAGAACGTATTCAGCCATTTTTCATGCAGGTATGGTTATATTGTGGATGGAAGTATGAGAAGGATCTTATTAAGGGGTGACTAAGGAAACACACCCGACCGTTGCTAAAGCACAGCTCGATGAGGACGAAAAAAGTTCTCCAACCATCAGCCGTTTGATGTCACGAGCTTCCCTGCGCGAGGGGGATCAGTTTCTATACCAAAGTGCACAAACCTGTCACTATTTGAACCTTGCTCTCGCCCACCACCCACATACTCGCTCGGAACAGCTTTCATCCTTTTCAACAACCATGACTTGTGAATAGTGTACTACAATGGTCAGATACTCATGGGCATAGATGGGTCCCTAGCACCTTTTCTTCACCTGTTTATTTCAGAATATTTATCGTATACTGCAGCAGCCATGATGATACATAAAGAAGATACTGGATTCTACATTACCCCATCATATTAGGCGGAAAAAAGGGTTTGGATTGTGAAAATAATGGCGATAATGATGACAGCAGACTACGTATAACAGCATTTAAGGTGCAATGTGCAAAATAAATCCCTAATGAAGAGGTGCTGGAGAGCTTTCTGAGCCACTGAGAATATGCCCAAAGGATAAGACATAATGTATTCTCTCTGTGCTACCAAAATATCCTCAGATAATCAAGGCTGCTAATCTGGGTTTGGGGAGGGAGGGATTATTCTGCTTTTGATGTATTCTCCAGGGATTTTTTTCTTTTTTCGGTACTCTTCGTATTACTACAGAAACTGAATTTGTGGATATATATAAAAAGACAAGTTTTTGATGATACATAAATCTTAGCTTGCCAAGAATTAACCACATCACTACAATGTCATCTTTTTAAATCTTATTCTTGCTACCTCCACACAGTTTTACTCAGCTCAGCCCTAGAAAGGCATAGGGTCTCTTAAAAACACAACAGGTATAGTGAAGTACCTCATACCTCAGGAGCAAAAATACATGCGAAAAGTTGGGATACTTTTTTTTTTAAAATCTTATTTGTCTACTGATCACATATAATAATAATAATAATAACAATAATAATAATAATAATAATAATAATAATAATAATAATAATCCTAAAAGAATACAAAATATTCTTTATGATACTGTGAACAAAAATCTTGTAGCACTTGCACTGGTCATCATCAGTGAAATCAGACTGCCACGAATAACAAAATTAGACTGCATATACTAGCAAAAATTAACGTAGATCATAAGATTAACAGCGACGCATCACACCCCGATACGAGTTCCACTGGCTATGCACTACTAACAAAGAGAATCCAGGGGAGTGATATGCCAATCGCCCATCATTTGTGTTACGTTCTCTCTTAACCACAAGATCAGGGAAGGTGGTGGTGCTCTCAGTCCCACATCATACTGAAACCTGTAGGAGATACCCAACAATACCTATCCGGGGTTAAGGGACGTTTTTCGAATTGGGGGGATAAAAAAAAAAAATAGTTTTCATTAACGCTGCCACTGCACGAGGTAGATCTGAATAAAATCGTCCGGAGATGGCAAGAATAAATGAAAAAGGCGTCGCCCTACTGAAGAGGTGACTTGTAAACAACTGTAAACAACTGAGAGGAGGCAAACAAAATTAATACGTCAAAGGATCTAATGGGTTATAGAAGTCCTTGTAGTAAAAAAAAAAAAACGTCTTTGTGGTAGTTAGAATGAAGTAAGAAAGACATTATCGTATAAAAGTGGATAAAAGGGGAAAGAGTTATGTACAAGCGAGTTTTAGGACATAGAAAAAAAGAAAATGAAAAGAAACGAAAAGAGGTCTCCCAAACAGATTTTACCTACTTTCTTAAACCTTTGAGGCCAGGGATTTTCTTTCTTCCAGTCTGCTATCTCCGGACGATTTTATTCAGCTGAGGTTGGATTTCTCAGCCTCATGAGGTTAGATACATCCCTAGTAAGCCCCTTCAGTACCAGAGGCCTTTCTTAAGTTGAACAAAAAAAGGTCTGGCAGCAGCAAGAATAAAATAATAATAAAACTTAGCCCAGATTAATTGGCTTAAATCTTTGGTTGCATTTTTTTTTTTCTTAAATCGTCCGTTGTACGTTGAATTGAAATGCCAAGTTCTTTTATTCCCAGCCACAGCATTAACCGTGATATATATTTCCTTTACCGGTGTCCTTAGTTTATCTTCAGCATCGCAGAATCATCTGTCGTTAGAAGAAATTTAATCCAGCGTGGATATTTCACATTTCCTTCAGGCTGGTTGCGTATTTTTATTACATTCATGCTGCCACTGGACGATTTTACTTAGTTGAGGAGGGGCTTCTCGAGCTAGAGAGGTTAGACATAACTTTAATCAACCCCTTTACTGTCAGGCGTTGAACAAAATCGTCTGAAGGTAGCGAGAATGAACTTACGAAATGCGTCATTGGGCTGAGGGGTCAAAGGGTAACCTGAGACTGTACACATCACAATTAGACTATTATAATCGCTTCAGTACGATGGCGTCTTTATTATTCTTATCACATCCAGACGATTTTTGCCCCTAGAGGATTTTTACTCCCAGACGATATTTTATTCAGTTCAGGGACAACCTCTCGCCGTGAAGGGATTATAAAGATCTCCATTAACTCATTCAGTAGTACGGGAGGTGTTTCTTTAGCTGAATAAAGTCGTCTGGCAGTAGCAAGCGAAATAAATAAGGTAAGCGAACCCTTTAATTCTTTTAGGCATAGAACCAAAGGCCGGAAGTGGTGAGGAAAAAAAATCTCCAGGAGTGTCCCCATAACGAAAAAAAAAAAAGGAACAAAGAAAATGAAAAAAGAATAAAGTGGTGCAGTGCTAACAGGGCAAAAAATGTAAAAAATGAAAGTAGAAAGTAAAAAAAAATCCACGTCCCCCCACAGCTAAAGAAAAAAAAGAAAAAGAAAAAAGAAAAAGTTGTGAAGTGGTAACAAGGAATTTTAAAATATGTAAAAAAAATACCGCCATGGTACTGAAAGGGGATAAACATGTAAGACTTGTATCCTGAGACTTACCTTTGCTGAGCTCGTGACGTTCCATTAAGGCAGGTTTTCTTTGCGGTCTAGTCAGCTGTTCTGCTTACTGTTTGATGTACACGGGTGGTATCCTTGTCGGCCTGAGATGCACTATGACACACCTGGTATATTTGTCGCATTACACTCTTCTATTTCCTTGCATGTTGTAGGGAAAATCAGTAAGTTCTGAGGTGGTTCGGCCATGTGGAGTGAATGGAGCATGAGAGGTTGACTAGGAGAGTGAGAGACTGACTAGAAGAGTGAAGCTGAATAGGAGTGAGGGACTGACTAGAAGAGTGAGGCTCAATAGGAGAGACTGACTAGAAGCGTGAGGGTCTATAGGAGTGTGAGAGACTAAGACAGTACCTGAGAGTGATAGTTGGTATGGGGAGAGGAAAAGCCAGAAAAAATATATTTAAGAAAGCAAGAGTATTCAAGGAAGGGTGGTGAGTAGTAGGAAGAAGGGTCGTTATAGAGCAGGGACAAAAATGCCTCTCAAGATGCTGGGTCAGGCAAGAAATAGACAGGTGTAACGTATATATATCCTTTTCATACAGACAGACCTTGTATAAAAATCGAATGAGAGAAAACTGTTGCAGCGGACGATAAGATAAACTGATTAGGGGAATATCCATGTGTCATAATAGTAAAGACGTGTCAGGGAGCCTCCTAAGCCGACGAGGACACAAGCCCACAAGTAAAGCACCTGATGTAGTAGGATGTGTAGTATAGTGGTGTCATACTGGTCGATATTTGTGACGCGATGCCAGTGACTCTAACACGAGATACGATTCATCTTAATGCAAGGAAGAAGGAACCAAAGGCTGATATACCTGTTTATATCGGCTGGATTTACAATGACATGATCAATTCTGTGTCGTAACTGTGATTGGTTTTCCCAGGAAGGAAGAAGACAGGAGGGCACAAAAATATCCCAGTGTCTTTAGTTCCTCTTAGGGGGAAAAAAAATATCCCTTTAGGAAAATAAATACAGGGTGGTCTATTGGCATCCCACAACAAACTCACCTGGCGGTATCTTACGTATTGTGGGAGCGGCTCAGTCTGCTGGTGTGGGCGTGAGTAGCAGTGGGAGAAGGAAATGAACAAATGACGCAGGATACAAACTGATAACACTGATTCGCCCCCGGCAACACACGAGAAATCACCCGCTGAAGTGCAAGGGTAGTGTTATGTATGGACCATCTTGTATTTATTTCTACTAAAGACAAGAATGGAAGGGTGCAGAATTTCCCCATATCTCTAGTACCTCCTCTAAAAATAAATCTGAAGTTACGACAATGGGACCGGTCGTAAGAGTGGCCGAGAGTCCCACCCCAGGCAGAGAAACTTAGGCGTCAGCGGTACCATTTTGAAGTCATATGAAGAGTGTACAATTTTTTCCAAGCCATTCAGCCCACGTCTTTTATCGTTTTGTTCTCGCTAAAGTCAGACAATTTCAATCAGCTTAAAAGTCGCCATTACCTCCTTTCCCAGGATACACAGACGCACTTATAGAACACCTAGTCGTCACTCGAGTTTTGATTTGCAAGAGGGACTAGATGACTGTAGAATCTTCCTCTTTGTCCTGTTCTAACTTCATAAATAAATCTTAAGACACAAAATTACAGCAGGTTATAACTTCTTTTCCTGCAGGAAGATCAAGAGAAGGGGGTGCAGTCTTCCCTTGTCTAGTTCTTGCTGCAAAAACATAAGTTACGACGGGGAATCGGTCGTAAAAATATCTGAGAATCCCACCCCTGAATAACACCGTCTGTAGTTAAAAGGATAATATCTAAAAATCACCATTATTCCCTTCCGAAGCCAAAAAATATAATAATAATAATAATAATAATAATAATAATAATAATAATAATAAAAGTAATATTATCTAATGGCAGTAACAAGCGTAAAAAGTGAAGACGCCGTTTTACAACACCTACTTGAGTTTGTGTCTAACCTCCTCGCAGCATGAGTCTCTTCTTACTAAGTAATCTGATGATAGCAAGAACAAAATGAAAAAAAAAAAAAAAAAAAAAGGGGACACTGTAAGACGGGGTGAATGAAGATTATTAGATGTAATTAAAGCAGACTGGCCAACACCCCGAAGGCAAAAGAAAAAGAAAACTGGTGCTAACAAGAATAAGATTAACAATATCATACCAACGGGGTTCATGGAAACTCCCTCCTAACTCCCCAAACTACGTAAAATCACTGGGCGGTTGCAAGAATAAAACGAAAAAAAAAAAAAAAAGGCGTCATCACACGGAAGTTAATGAAGATTGTCTGAAGCTCCAAATATATTTAGTCATCTATAAACAGCAACAATAACTGAAATAGACATTACACGAGATGGGAAAAATCACAAAACGGTAGCAAGATAAAAAAAAAAAAAAAGGTCATAAGAACTAATTATAATCATCAGACGATAGCAGAAATACAATCAGAAATAGAAAATGCGTCACACAAGCTCAAAAAAAAAAAATCTGGAAAAAAAAGAAAAAAAGGAGGAAAAGACGTCACACAATCTAAAAATAAACAGGGGTAACAAAATCACAATAATCTGGCTATCATAAAAGTAAAATAAAATTAAATCGTTCTAAAGGGGGTAATCAAGGAGGTGTGAGGGTGCTATAATAAGACAAGGTTAGCATGTCAAGCCCCTCGCCAGTTAAATAAAGTTCCGGCCGACAAATCTGACTGACTGGCTGGCTGCTATTACGTGCACAGATAGCTTATGGTCTGAATATTTGTATTTTTGTATATTTTTGTATCTGTGACTGAATGAGGAGAACTAACATAACAGTGTAAGCCTGTACAGAGAGATTAAAAGATGTAAATTCACGCAATAAAAAAGATATGAAGGAATGAGTGTTTTTATTTTTTTTTTAAGTACAGCCTGTGTGTGTGTGTGTGTGTGTGTGTGTGTGTGTATTATCAAGAACTGTCTCGGCTAAACTTCTCATCGCAAACTATGAATTTTGTACACATGTCTGGGTGACATAAAATTGAGTGGTTATGGAGTGATTACGCCTCTGTCATCGGTGTTTGAAGTGACAAAAAATGTTACGTGTACTTTCCGAGATTTCACTGTGACCATGATGTGTTGAAGAGTTCCCGGTACACTGTATGGACAGATATGGTGATTTATAGCTTGGTAAGTTTTGTTGACTGTCTAATTCGTTTTGTTATCCTTGTTTTTCTCTGTTTACTATTTCATCTGTCTACGCTGACGGATTTTCTTTCAGTGAGGACCTTTCTTTGTCAGAGTGTCTCCAATATGCAATAAAGGAAACTCTATTTGTGTCACATAGAAAAGAGTGCCTTTCTTTTGGAAACAGAGGCCTCCATTTGTTCCAAAATATCTTTTATATTAAAGTGAAGACCAACATTTGTTTAGAAAGGAGCTGCTGTCTCTCACCACGTGATACGAGAAACAGCAGCTGATCCATTTGAGGCAATGTACCTGTTAAACGAAATGGGGGAATGCATTGATGTCACAAAGTATTTCGTATGTGAAATGGGTGCCATAGGGCACTCCATTTATCACAGAGAGCTTAATAATCATAATAAGGAGCCTTCATTCGATTCATTCGAATGCACCTTTTAGCTTTCAAAGAAGGAGCGTCTAACTAACCCCTTACCCAGTCGGCCGCGCACTCTTTCCCATTGGTTACGCCCTAACTCCTGTTGACCACCGGCTTTGGACACAGAGGGAGTACTGGGAGGGTTGGGCGAGTGTCTGCTTTGGAAAGGACGCCAATATGGTCCTGCGATGTGTGACCATTGTGAACTGAAATCCATCAAAATATTTCAGTAAATTTACAGCACCTGACTAGTGAAAATAAGAGTGTAGGAAGACGCTGAGAATGAGAGATGGTGGAGGATTTGGGAATGAGGACCACAGATGCTATGGTTTGCGCGTTCCATGATCACTCTGGACAATAAAGAAAGCAAGAGCAGGGACGAGAGCAGATCCCCGTTGGAAGACATTTATAACCTGAACTAATAGAATAGCAAACGACACAGGCAACCCCAGCTCAACAGATAGCAAGGACGAGCAGGGGTATTCAACTTGGGAGGAAGCTTTCAAACTGGGAGTCTTATATATATATCCTTCACTAAAATCTTCTCTATTATGAGTTTTTTGTATGAACTGCGTAAAATCATCTACAGACAGCGAAGATAAAACAGAAAACTACGTCCTTGTTTGAAGGAGTTAAGAGCAGAAAAGTGAGTATGTACGAGAAGATGGACAAAGTGGGTCCGCGACAATAGACAAAGTGAGTACGAGATAACAGACAAAGTGAGTACGAGATAACAGACAAAGAGTACGAGATAACAGACAAAGTGAATACGAGAAGATGGACAGCCAATGCAGCACCGTATATACTCTGACGGGTGCAGTTCAGATGTAGGAATCTCGAACTGAAACCCTCAAAACGCCATTTTTCTAACAATACCAGCATAAGAGAAAATACTATAGAAAGGATGGGGAAAAAGAATCACGACACATTCCTATTACTGCATTTTCATTCAGCTCATGAAGGACGTCTAGGAGCGAGGTAATTTAGATTTTCAATGAGATCTACGGGCTAAAACTGTTATAGTAGATTCATCTAAACTTGGCCCTGATTTTCGTCTTTTTGCAGCTAATTTCAGGTAGCTCAGTGGCCGAAAAAGACAGTGCTATGGCTCTAACTTACATCCTTGCCATAGCGCTTCTTCCTGACTACTGTAGCATCATATTCAATTGTTAATCTCGATACAACTCACTATTCAAAACAGAGAGACAGTAGTTTTAGGTAAAGTTAGAGAAAAAGGTATATAGTACAATCATCTATCCCGTGTATGTCAGTTCACCATTTTCCACGAGCTCTACCACAGACCGTAATTTATTTGAATGAGAAGGGAGCAAGAACGGAGAATCTGCATCTTCTGCAAAGTCTCAGTGCAAGTAATATGCAAGGAATATCTGTAAGCTAGATAACATGGCTAAGAAACCACATAAAAACTGCTGGATCATATATTTTATTGGAGGTATGACTGAGAAACAAAATACAGATACTGAAGTCTAACTTGGTATATTAATGGCATCAGAAGACAATTACACTCATATTTATTATTGTGCTATAAGAGTGTAACACCATCCTTTAACATTTTCCCCCAACTGAGTACACGTCATTTAGGGTTAGTAATTAGTAACAATGTAATTTATAAGAGGGTCCGTCCATAACAAAGCCAGGATACGGAAACATCTGTCGCTAATAAACAATCTTCATCCCAGTACTATTCTCAGTATTAACCTCTTTCGTACAATAACAGCCATTTTACTTTATTCTCGACAGAAAATGCTTGACACAACTACGAGGATGCCTCTTGTAATGACAGAGTTAATCAAAGCTATGAAAAAAAAAATATTGTTCGAAAATCTCTCGAGCTGAATAAGTAAATCAGGTAGTGGCAAAAACAGAACATAAAGACGTCATTAAAAGAATTAGAAACAGAGTGGGTAGGATCCACATACAGGAAACGGAAATTCAAAGAAGCAAAGAACTATCAGGAGAGTTCCCAGACAATTTGGACCACGCCTCCAATTGGTAAGTCATAATAAAAAGACTATACACGGCTAATTATTTATACGATAGCACCTTAATTCCTTGCAAACAATGACTTTTTGTTATCTCCAATTACGCTTTGTTTCAGGGTAACCTCTATGTGGTGATGAGGTAATGACACCTCCGAAATTTTAGTTTGAAAAGGTTCTCCTATGCTGAATGAAATCAAGAATACATACAAAAAAACGTTGCCTTACTGAAAGGCGTAATAAAAATAAAAAAAACAAAAGCATTCATCTGCGATTTACCAACTGAAGTACACTAAGCTATTATACTGTAGATCACAGATAGCATTAATGCTGCTGCTGTTGCTGTTGTTAACCCGGGTCCACTTGATCTGGCAGACTCGAGACCGCAGGTCAACTAATGAAGCTGGAGGCATAGGCCAGACTGAACATATAACGGTCCTGTAGATAAGGATGTAGATGCACACGATGGTATTACACTAAAGAATTATATATCACAGACATCAGACACAGTGCTCTTCATAAGTGCCAGGAGTTTCTGAACATTTTCCTTGCTAATGAAGCGGGAAGAGTAGGCCAGGCTAATCTTGAAGCGGCTCCTGTAAGTCAGGATGAAGAAGCACATGATGGTGGCATTGGCGCGGAGTGCCGAGAACCTGTCGATGTCTTGCACCTGCACACATTCACCTTTTCCAGGCACCAGGCGAGTCACGTCACCCAAGTTGGAGATAGCATAGTAGTACTCGGGAAGGTCACCAGAGCTTCTGAAGTAATCCTTAAAAATGTCTGACTTGGACTTCTCGATCAGCCTTAGCGCCACCGACTGCAAAGGTGCTCTATCTCGCAGCTCACCGTGGAACTCCTCGTGAAACCTCTTGACCACAGACCAGAATGTGGCTGAAATGTCTTTCGAGACTATGAAAGGGTACTTGAACGAAAATAATGGTAAATGAGCACCCAAAACCTGTGAAGTGTCCCCATCGTAGTAGCGTCGTAAGCTGAGATCATGACTGCACGAAAAATTGTACTGGTCTAGTCCCCGTCCAGTCTCTTCCATCAGACTCACCAGGGCGGCATTGATGACACCCGTAATACCACTGTGGAGCGTTACTCCTTCACTTTTACATTTTGCTTGGAATGCTTGGGTTGTTTTCTCATCCAGTTCAATCTTAGCAGACAAGGACCGCGCGTTGTCTTGTTCGGGGAGAGGGAAAACGTCAAACAGATGAGGGCGGGTTACAGTGGCATTCAGCAGCTGTTCCCGGCGCCTTCTTAGTAAGTCAGGGTCCTTCTGCAACTTTTCCCTCTCCTGCTGGCACAATTGTTCAGCCATCTGACCATCTACGTGTTGCCCAAGCTGCACCTCGTCGTCCACAGTTCGGCCAGCGACCAAATCATCCAGGATGGTGTGCAGGAGGTGGCAGATTCTGACGTTGGTGATGCCATCAGCGACAGAGTGGTGGATGCCCAAAAGGAGTATGTATTGGTGGCCCGACCCCTGGCCTGTCCCCGGTATCACCCTCACACAAAACAGAGGACCCTCGGCAATGTTGAAAGTGTGGTCTATCAGCTTTTCGTGTTCCTCCTCAAACACTCCATTATCCAACACCTGCACAACAGATAATATCGCGGTCATATATATCGCAGTCATGTATATATATATATATATATATATATATGTGTGTGTGTGTGTGTGTTTACATACTGTACATCAGCAAAACTGGTCATTCAGGTCGCATATTGCCCCAAAATTCTCTCTTTCTCTCTCTCTCTCTCTCCCAAGGTGTTTACATGTCATATTTGAGCACAAACTAATATCTAGTTTGGGTGACTAGAGTAGGATGGCTCTGACCCCTCACCGTGCATACATAAGCGCGCTGTTTAGAGATGTAATCTGCATCATGTGTCTTTCTGGGCACAAAGGAATGTACAGTACAGCATATCACTTCGATTAGCTCCCAGTGCTCACCAGTAGGCTAAGATAAATACACTGATAGCATTATAATGCAATTATTTTTGTGGTACATTACCAATCTCTTTCACTGAGTCAACACATCTAGGGGAAGTGGTGTTTACCACCTGGTCCTAAAGACCTATGGACACATGCTGAGTACCTCTAATATTCACCTTTAAGAAGTCATCCTTCCATTCTGATTTAAGCATCATTTTAGTATTATGGACAAATACATCACCAGGATGTGAATTACAATAAGCTACAATTGCAATAATAGTTTTTTCACTACTGGCAATAACAGAAAGTATACCTTAAGGTCCAAAATGCACTGACGCATCTTCTTGAACCAGAGCTGCCCCTCCTTCTGGCCCATACATACTCGCAACACCGGCACCTTTCTGAGTGTAACAACAACAGGGAATCAGGAGCTACTGTATAATACTTCTAGACAGATATATCGAAAAACAGACAGAGATAGACAAGTGGACAGACAGAAAGATAGGCAGACAGATAGATATACAGATACATATAGAAGAGACAGACATATTAATACATGGACAGAGGGAGTATGGATAGACATAGATACAGATATAGTTATAAGTATACAGTAAATATAGACAGATACACATATAGACTGCAAAATATAAAAATTTAAGCATCAATCCTAGCCATGCTGATTAAGAAAAAAAAAAAAGTAGCAGCATTATCCACAACTACTTTTAACAAATATACACAGCTGCAAAAACGCACTCAGTTAGGTTCTAAATGTCAGACACACCAACCTGTATAGATGGGTGAGTGCGTCGGTGAGCAGGTCTTGGTGGAGTGGCCTGCAGGAGGTGAGGTAGAGGATGTAGTGTGTCTGGGAGCAGTTAAGCTGGTGCCCCACTTCGAAGTACTCCTCCTTGTCCGACAGCGGCCGTATCCACACGTCCTCCTCATCACTGGTCTTGCTTACAGCCTCTTGCATTTCGCCCGGTGCACCTTCAGGACAATAACCTTTTCATTATATTCCTCCTACAACCAGTAAAGGGGTTATATACACTCAGAGACAAAATTTTCACCTACTGTCTCATAGCATCTACATCTCACTTATATCGGCCACTTCCTCTCTGATGCATCATACCGAAGACAGATGGGCAGAGAAGTAAACAGGCTTTCACAGCTGACAAATAATTAGCCAGCAGAACAAAGACAGTGAGAAGCAGCAGTGAAATATTATGCAAACTTTTGTCTCTGACAGTACAGTGTATGGATTTTCCACAAACACCCTCATTACGATTACCATTATTATTATCATTATTAATCCTGCGAAGCAAGATGGTATCATTTTCGGCAACGCATCCTATACTGTTGCTGAGTGTGTGTGTGTGTGTGTGTGTGTGTGTGTGTGTGTGTGTGTGTGTGTGCTTTAACTCCTCCAAGGCTATTTGATGGATTTGAATAAAGCTTCCCATGTGAGTTCCTCGGGTTCCTGGAATAGGTCTTCCACTATGTACAATTTTCCAAGCATTTTTTCTTTGGGGGGGGGAAGGGGGCGGGGGAGGAGTCACTTCCCCCAGCTAAATAAAAATTTCTCAAAAATAATCAAAGAAAGGCACATATGGCACTGATATCGGAATATGTTGTACAACAGACTCTTATCCGTCATACGATTGCGGAGCGTGACTCCCCCCCCCCATGATTCTTGGCGGGTCAATCCCCAACCCCAAAATTAAAATGATCAGAAATAAGGGATAACGAGCACAAGGATTTCTACGAAACTTCTCAGGTCTGCTCGTCTCGGTATGGGAGAAATGGAGTTCCCCCGAGCTAAGCCCTGTATTGGACTATATAGCCCCGCTAGGGTTACAGGAGGGAGCTACCCCTCCCGGCACGGCAGCCCGGGCGAGGCTCGAACTTGCAATCCCCCGATCCCAAGTCCAGCGCGCTACCACTGTGCTACCGCGCCCCCCCTGCTCGTCTCGGTATTTGATAACGTCCTCCACTACATAAACTTTCCACCATTATTTTAGTAAGGTCAGCCCCTCCAAAAATGATAAAGAGTATAACAGAGGAGAAGAACAGATATGACTTTGATATCTTAGTACATGTTGTACATTGGACTCTCATCCGTAATGCGATGATTGGGGGTGTGGCCCTCCCAGTGATTACTGAAGGTGTCAGCGCTCCTTCCAGAAATAAAAACGATCATAAATAGGGGAAAGTGAACACATGAATTTACACGAAATCAGCATACGTATCGCACGGTTGCGTATGCAGTTCCATGTTTTCTCTGAAACCACAGAAACTGTAGATCTACCTTATTGTATGTATACAGTACCTAATGTACAGTATAGCTCTTATTAGCTGAAGGAGCTGTGTGGGAACGACCCATAATCTTCGTCTGTTGTACATATTGAGACAACAATATAATCATGGTAATGCAATCCTGGATATGGGCAATCTGGGCAGCATGTGACAAAATTTTTCGTGTTGGCCATGAAAATGAACTGCTACGTTTTCTTTCGTTCTCATTTGTGAAGGTCAGGCTCAACTCCGCCAATACTGCAACTAACAACAACAAGCTTGAGAAGATTTAACATATCGACAGTCGCTTTTCTGACATTTAGCCCTTTTACATCCTTCTTTGTGATGTTAAGCTCTTACCTGTTCGACTGTGTGCGTAATCACGAATGAGGTTAGAAGCTCCACCGGGCACTGAAGAAGGCAACTGGAGCAGTAAATACTCTTCCTTGACGGACGCGTCCCCATTGACCAGTCACGTTAATGCAGTCAGCTGATGCCACAAGCAGTGCGGGAATTCTGAAGAAAGGGTATTCGCATATCAAATTCGTATATCTAATGTTTAAAAATAACATTTAACATATCTTCAATGTTTTTCTTGAGGCTTATTTTAATGTCAAAACAAACTGACAAAATGGAATGTTTGTGCAGTTACCAGTTAGTTTTTTTTTCGTTTACGAGCGTGTTGAGCATATATTATACTTGACGTATCAAGCACCAAAACAACGGAGTTATCATTATCTTCATCATTATCATAGTTAATACTATTTTATCATTATTATTATTATATTATTTTGACCTGTAATATTTACTGTTGTAAAAGGTATACAAAGCACTTATACAACAAAAGAAAGTGGTGTCTTCCCACAAACCTTCCGACTTCCACCAAGATAGGTATATGCAGTTTGTAGTTATAAAATCGTGGGTGTAGCCACACGTCCTTTGGTAAATGTTAGCTATAGTACATATTATAAAAAGTAGAGGAACTTGTATATTACATACAGGAGTGAGAAGCTTAGTATCGGGGTAGTATAGAAATGTATAACAGCATGAGCCCCAGCGTGATATATATATATATATATATATATATATATATATATATATATATATATATATATATATATATATATATTCGACCACACACCTTAACCCATTTGAGCTCAATATAGGACGGAACTGGGAATTTTCAAAAGTTAATAAGGTAGGGAACCCCCGGGTAGGGACCTATGAGCTTCGCGACTATGTGCCGATAGGCGGAGGGCGGTAAGGTTAGTACCTTGCCAGCACAATCCCTCGCCCAGGATCTCTGGAAGCCAATGGGTTAATCCCAGCAGCAATGGCCACATACATAATTATTGCCTTCGTGAAATCCGCTATCAGGTTGCTCTTCCTCCAGCTCACACCACCCGCATTCATATACCTCACAAAATTACATCACTTCCCATCCCACATCAAAGATAATCCATTCACAGCAGCTTTATATCCTTCAACATCTACCCTTCTCTCCTCCTTTCGGTTTCTCCTCTCCCCTCCCTACATCTCACAACTTCACTCTCCCCTCTTCCTCCCCTCCTACCTACACGATTCTGATCCAATTTAGGTTATTAGCACGACTATTTTCACATTAACACACACACACACACACACACACACACACACACACACACACACACACACACACAGGAGACCTAAATGAAAAAACAGCCAAGAAGGGTGCATAATAGTCTCTGCAACGAGAGGGGCCGTCTCCGATGCTCTGACGGTGCATGCTGATAAAGAATAGTCACCCTTCAGAAGGACAATTTGCTATAGGGGCCATATTATTGGACAAGGTGACCATCATTATTATCATCATCATCATCATCATCATCACCCTGCGTTATACCACTGCAAGTCAACCGGGTCCCTCACTACGATGCAGCTTATATAAACGAGTTTACTTGTTTGCTTCTTTGTTTACTTAATTGCTTGTTTTATATGACTTAATGAATATCACTTCATTACTTATATACTCTCACTTGTTTTGGCTACTTATCAAATTTTGCTAACGGTAGATCATTAACCCTTTCAATTGAATGACGTGTTTTTTCTACATTTATTCTTTTACAATGTTATGCAGGTCAGTGAGAACTTCGAGAGAGAGAGAGAGAGAGAGAGAGAGAGAGGGGGGGAAATCACTCAAGGTTACATCTAATCCCTCCATTTAGAAGTTGAATTAAATCGTCTGAAGGTAATTAGAACAAAATATAAATTACGCCATTGGACTGAAGGGATTAGTACATCGTTATAGCTCACGTAAAAAAATGGGAAAAATGGGATGGGGCAAGTTTAAGACAGGCTGAAGTGAATGGAGCATAGAATTTTGACACAATTTCCCGAGTGTAAAGGAACTACTGAGTGTACCGCCCTTCTCTCTCTCTCTCTCTCTCACACACACATAAACAGGCAACAGGCAACATTAACTCGCGATTTCACCCTCATTATTTCGCTTACCATAGCGAGGCCGTCATGGTCCACGCACCCCGAGTGACAACAGCAGAAAGGGGAGACGATGGGTACTCAGGCAGGATATGCCAAAGCGGGGGTTGGAGAGAGTTTGGTGTGAGGGGCGGTAGAAAGAGAGACAGACAAAGGGGCGGCAGAAACAGAGACAAATAAACGTTCAGGCTGTTGGACAGGCATTTAAACTGGCAGACAGACAAACAAACAAACACTGATGAAAAGATACACAAACAGACAGACAATTATATACAGACAGACATTATAAGCAATAACCCTGTTTATTCATGACTGTGATGATTCAGTAAGAATTGCTTCTACTGGATATCAACCATAGAGAAAATAAAAACTGTCATTATCATCATCATCATCACCATCATCATCATCATTATTATTAGCTAAACTTAACTTTATAAATACGATTATGTTTATTCTGTTTATTTCTAGCCACCGCCTGGCAATTTATATCTGCTTAGGCTAAAATTACCGCAGTGAAAAAGTATTGAACAATCTCATTTATTCCCCTCAGTACGATGGAGTACCTTTTATTACTTCTACCGCCAGACGATTTCATTCAGCTTGGGAAAGAGCCCCCGTGGTGAGTAAAAG
This sequence comes from Coenobita brevimanus, assembly GCF_032717465.1. NCBI lineage: Eukaryota > Metazoa > Arthropoda > Malacostraca > Decapoda > Coenobitidae > Coenobita > Coenobita brevimanus. The sequence goes on from NC_136967.1 coordinate 4,356,463, forward strand.
AGAGCTGCTAACCCCGCTAACAACGGCATCAACAAGTCAAACAGTGATAGTGAGAAAGTAAGAAATTATAATAGTACACTCGTATCTATACCATTAGAAATAATATAAATTTATTCTCAAAACCTGAATAGCATAACTTTATCTTCAGATACACGGTTCCATTATTTATCCTCAAAATAAAACAGCATACCTTCAGCCTGAAGAAAAGTAGATTTTCTCAACAATACAGTATCATAATTTCATACACAAAATTTCACAGATAAAATCGCTAAATTTATCCTGAAATGCAAAGAGATAGTATAATTGATATTTCAGCAGATTTTTTAAACTGTGTAACTTCTTCATTACTGTCCCATTTCATATTACACATTTATATGGCATTAAAAGTCTGGACTATCAACATACTGCAGTTCACATATACAGCATACACAAGAATATCAAGAGATTATCAACACTTCATGTGCAGAAATATGCTTTAAGAAACAAAAAATACTACACAGACTCTTAAACCCACGTGTATACAGCTTTCGATCACATCCATCACTAACCTCTTTCCTAGCCATAGTCCTAACTACCTTGTCCAACCCACCGCTGGTTACTCTCAGTTCCAGAGGTCGCCAGGCGGGTAGGAGTCAGCCAACAGACCGTAGGCGAAATTTCACCCCCGCTAGTGTGTGTGTGTGTGTGTGTGTGTGTGTGTGTTAGGGCCAGATCCTCCTCAGCAGCCCAGTCTCATCCCGGTGTGTTAGTGAGGAAGTGGAGTTGGCGGTGAAAGACGCAGTGGTGTTGGTGTGGTGTAGCGGTGTGTGTGGCGTGGTGCGGCGGTGTTCTTGGACTCTAGTTACAACGGTGAGTCTACGAACCCTGTTACTTAGGAGATGCACTGCTTGTTTCATTTTCATGCCTGCTTGTAAAGGACGCGGTGTAGCAGTGTAGTGTAATGTGAAGAGGTGGCCAGGCTCTTTAGCAACTTATAACGGTGAGTGTATTAATAATCTTTTTTTCTAAATAACTGACACGCCAAGGCCAGCCCCGGTATCAGACAGTCATCTTGTTAAACTCAAGATAAAATTAAAGCGTGACCGACTTCCCTACCTTACTACTGCATGCGCTCTTTACAATGGTCTGCAGGCTCACCTCGATTAAGGTTTACAGTTGCCCCAGTGCTCCATAAATGAGTCAGACACTGGAGATTTGCTTACACCTCTTCCCACTCTGTCTCAAGTATACGACGAATACACCAACGATCGATAACTATTTTTACATTCATATGGCAGGGAGATAATGAATACTTGATAAGGAACAGGATAGTCAGAATGACCTTGAGTACGTATCTTCTAATGCTTTACTTGAACCCGTTTCAACGTCTACTTATTTATATGTGTATATTATGTATCTATCTATATACCTATCTATCTATCTACCTGTTTATCTATCCGTCTATCTATCTATATTGCTTGAGACACATGCATTTCAAGTACCTGCAACACAGCCACTGCAGGCGTATCTCAAAATCAGAAGGGGTGAAGTATAGAACCAGCTGAGCGACAATAGAGGCAATCAGAAAATACTTAACCATGTACTGTATGCTAGACAATATTATACAGTAACGATAGAGGCAGCCATCTTGGTATTATTTAATGACAGACGTAGTGTACTCCCTCAGCAACGATGACACTAATTATAATCTATTACGGGCCGAAACTCGTGTAACACTGATGGTGGACACAAAACTATGTGGGCATAATTCCTTTCTGTGAATATTACACGGTATTATAAGCCTACTTATCATTATCTTTTTATTTTTATGTATTATACTATTTATTTGTGGACCCATTTCTCTTCCCAAGACTCACGCAATAATGGACATGCTCAACTCAGCCAACTCCGTCATCCTCTCCTACAAGAACCGCATGGACAACTTCAGCAACGGATTGGACGACCTAGCGGACTCTGTAGGACTGGGACCCTTCCTGGCTCTCATGGCGGGGGTCCTGGTACTAGGGGCTGGACTGGGCGGACTCTCCGTCACCGGGATTGCCAGGATGGACGAGTACTTTGGATGGCCCCTGTGGTCCAGTATCTTTGCGGACTCGGGCGGACCGGCATATGTGCTGCGGAAGAGGTGATGGTATCGTTTTCTTTTCCCCTTTTCTTTTTCTCTTTTTTTTTCTTCTTTTCTCGTTTTTCTCCTCCTTCTTCTTTTCTCTTTTTTCCCTTATTGTTCATGTAGGAAAAGGAACTAAGCACACAAACCTGCAAAACGGGTCTCTCGGAAAACAAACAAAGTCTGAGGAGTGATTGGGTCTAGTGCTCCAATCCTACTCAGGGTCGGGCGAGGCTGGTCACCCTTGCCTTAAATATCGAAACCGAGTAACCTATCCCTGAGCCCCTACACTCTTAATGGGACAAAGAAAAAAAGTGATATATAAAAGCCGTGTTCCATTCTACACTTCAGCCTGCAGTCTACCGGGTTCAAGTGTTATCAGAGCTTATACGACACTCTTATCACCAGTACATCGCGTATCACAACCCACTGTTATCGTCACCTTGAGATAAGCAACAGTCACGCAGTACAAAACGCTTAAATTACTGTTATCATCATCGTTATTATTTTCGGCATCGTCATTTCATCATCATTAGTATCGTTATTGTCATTTCATCATCGTCGCCATCTACATAATCATCATAACATTCATCATCATCATCATCATCATCATGTTATTTTACACAATTTTAAATGGGGATGGGTATAGACAGAAACAGGAGACGGAATACACAAAAGCAGGAAACCTAACAAAAGGCTCAGTAAAATAGGCCATAAATCCATTCACTAAAATACACAAGCCTTCAAAACTCACAGCATCTCTAATCTGATGTGTACTCAGAACTCCAAAATAGTAGGCAATTATTACACTCCAAACACAGCTCATGATATTCACATTTCCTCGGTATTATCCCCTACACTGTGACTTTAAGCACCAAAATGGGTGAAATGGATGTGGCTGTCCCCGGAAATAAAACTCACAAACATTTAGACACACAAGTATGAACAGCTTTTTAATCACTATAAAACACACACACACACACACACACACACACACACACACACACACACACACACACACACACACCTCCTGCCTGAGTCTGTGTGGAGGTGGCAGGTAAAATACAGTAATCCGCCACACCACCCCGTCTCCCTGGCCGACTGACTGTATAAACACTGCCAGGTAACAGGGTCAGGGAAGGTGTCAGGGGAGGGAAGGAGGGAGTTGGGTAGGTGAGAGGAACAGTACGCGGCATCCTCTATAGCTATATGGCATCAGTAAATTATAATCGTTCACTTTAACTTGGCTGAAATTTTTCTTCCCGTAACTAGGTGTGACAATAAGACAATAATACCGCTCTACATCCTTTCCACAGCACTTCTCCGTGACTAGTACCATATTCTAGCGTTATTTTCTTTTTCTAGCTTAGCATTCAGGTTGGAAAGATGACAACCGTACGTCTAGTCAAAGCGAACTGAGGGTAGTCTGTGCATATGAAGTCAGTGTCTGAATTACGACAAAAGGAGATGCAATGGACAAAAAGAGGCATTACCATCAATATCATTAGCAGTTATCACCATGCACAGTCATCATCATCACCATCATTACATACGGGGATCTGGTGAGCGAAGTGACAGTAACATGGCACTGTACAGCCTCCATCACGCTTTACCCTAGGAAAGTAGGTAATGCCATCACCCCTAGGACGAGGGCGGAGATTCAGAGCTGGGCTGTTAATTAAACTGTTGGGTTGCAGGTAAGTTATCACCATGAGTCGCAGAAAAGTTATCACCGTTAGAGTCGCAGAAAAGTTATCACTGTATTATGTGTGTGTATAACTGTCAAAAGCTACAATACCTGACCCAAACAACGCACTCTTCTTTAATATGTTCTTAGTCCATTTAATGATGAATATACAAGAGCTAAAAGCTGGAAGACCTGACCAAAGCCTGTTTACCGCACTCTATTATATTCATGATCCGTTTACTCATGGTTTGCATACATTACATCGGGTTAAAATCTATATACCGGGGTCTGAAAATAAGCAATGCATTCGTTTTAACAGAAGCATGATAAAAATGAAGGAACTGGTATTACGAGACTGATAAAGTGGTTAACTGATTTCGTATTACACACAACACACGTACATACAAACACACATACACACACATACATACACCTAACTTTGCAAACATTATCAACTACACAGTTACACACAACCGCATAGCTTACATATACTTTCACACTCACATGAACAGGTCAATGTGCTTTCCATCTGGCTCATTTTTCCAGACCGCCACAGACTTGGCGTAACATAACGGGTCCACCGCGAGTTACCCCTTTAGTACCACGACGTCTTTTGTGTTTAATTATACCGAACATCCAAGAGGTTTACTGAAGCTTCGGAAAGCCCACCTTACTGTCGCGACAATCTCAGGTAGACACAATCCCAGTTTACCACTTCTGCCCGATGGTGTTTTTATTTATATTCTCTGCTACCGGCCGTTGATGTCATTCGGCTTAAATCACCCTCACATACAGTTCTTTCAGCCCGAGGATATTTTTTATTTACGCTATCTCCAGATTATTTATTCAGCTTAAAGGGAGTCTGTTCTAACTCCATCACTAAAAGAGGCTCTTCAGAAGTTTGAATAAAGTAGTCTGATGGCAACCTTGCTAAGACGGTTTAAAAATGGCATCTCAGTGAAGTGATAAATGGGGTCAGATATCCACGCTACACCTATTATCAAGACAATTCCATACCAGGATCCAACAGAGCAAGAAATAACAGTGGACTCGCCTCATTCCACTCTGCAGTCACGGTACAGTTAGCAAAATATTCAGTAAACAGATCTCACAGTACGGCCACTTTCTCCCCCACGTAATTGCCTTTTAAAGTAGAGCAGGGTATTCTAAGTCTGCTTCATCATGTTGTTGTTGATACTGTTGTGGAACATGGCTCGTCCGGACGTGAATCAAGGGCACTGTAGGAAATTGGCCACTTCAGACGGATGCTCCCAGAGACCTTTTGTTGAGGTTATGCTGAAGGAATATTTGTGTTGCGAGAGTGGGGTGCATGGGATGAGGTTAAAAGCTACTGAGAAATATTTAGGCACATACCAAACGATTTTTTTCTTACCCTGAGAGAAATACTGGAGGTGGGACGGTTAGGGAATAGTAAAGTAACTAGTTGGTCCCCCGTTATTACATCTGTTTGTCATCATCATAACATTTACACCCAGCACAACCACACCATATGCATACACGGTACACATTTATACCCACAGTTATATGCATACCCACCAATCTATGTATATCCACCACCATGTATACCCACCACACATGCATACCCACCCCATGCATACCCACCACACATGTATACCCACCCCATGCATAACCACTGCACATGTATACAAACAATCATGTAAACCTACCACCCCCGCCCCGCCGGTCTTAAAAAGTGGCTTCAGGTTCGTACTTTCTTGACCTCCGGGTGAATCTGCCCTGTGCCCTACATATTTCCAGTCTCATGCCCTCTCTCTCCTTCCTGTCCTCTTTCTTTCGCCACTCTTTTTTTCCCCCCTTTAGCTCTGGATCTCTCTTTCTTCGCTCTCTCTTTCTGTGTCTAATTTACTTACGTTTCTTCACTCTTTCTATCGTATTATTGTTATTTTACATCCATTATTATTTACATCATATCCTTCTGTCTCTGAATCTCAATTATCCAGCACATGTAGGTCGTTCTCTACTCTCTCTTTCTTTCACCCATTTTTTCTTTTCTCAACCTCCCTCCTCTTCCTAGCTCTCTCTCTAACTCTTCCTCTTTCTCACACTCCCTCTCTTTCTCTATATCATCTTTACTCACAGTCACTCTCCCTTCCCATCTCTCCTCCACTAAATCTCTAAACCTCTCTTTTGCACCAAACTTTTATCCAGGTCACTCTCTACTCTCTCCTTCACTCACCTTATTCTCTCTTCCTCACTCCCTCCCCGTCAACCCCCTCCCCCACACGGCTCCCCGCGGGCTCGTTAGCTTAACCTCGTCCCTAACGATGATTATATGCACAGGGTCCTTATTTGAATGTTTTATCTGGGACTCATGTTCTTGTACAGTTTACATTGTTATAAAGAAAGGCTAGTTTTCAGTCAGACTTCTCAGTAATAATCCTCTGTTGCTTCCCTACTCTTCCCTCCTGTTCTCCTTTTAACCAAACTTATAACTGGGTCACTCTCTCGTCTCCCTCTCCCTCTCACTTACCTGTTCTCCCTCTCACATCTCACACGCTTTCTCTTTCCTCTTCACCCCCTCTCCCCCGTCACTCTCCTCTCTTCCAGTCACTCTCACACTCTTTCTCCTGCTCTCCCTCTCTCCTCTCACACGCATTTTCTTTCCTCTTTACTCCCCATCCCTCAGTCACATCCTCTCTTCCGGCCACTCCTCAGCTCACTCTCCCCTCTCCCCTCTTCACTCAGCTAACGGGTCATCCGAATCAAAAGTGTGTTACTCTCTCTTAACCCCGGAGGACCACACCGCTTTGATACCCAGGCGTTGACAAGTATCTAATTCACTGAACACTGACGACTGTTTTCCTGTTTGGGGCTTTCCTCTTTGTAATTCTGAATCTCGGTCACCCCATTTAATTGTGGATAATAGTGATGTGATGATGATGATGATGATGATGATGATTTGTTTGCGGTAGTGGTCGTGGTGATGAAGCTGGCAAGTATACGAGATGTGCAAATATCTTAACCCCAATTTACTGGGAAATAGGTTCAGGCTGCTACTGATGACGACGACGATGATGATGATGATGATGATGATGATGACGATGATGATGATGATGAAAATTATGTGGGGGTGAACTAATATAAGACCAGCTCAGGGGAAGTAAAGTAACGACAACGACTGTAATAATAATGATGATGATGATGATGATGATGATAGTGGTGTTGATATATCCCCGTGCTGTGCCAACATCCCGATAGCAGAGGTAATCGACGTCGTGCCGTTCAACGCGTTAATGGATGACGCTGCTGTTTGCTTTGTCTCCACCTGGACAAAGCCGGGCGTGGCAAGTGTAATCAGTGGCGTTTGTGTGTGTCTTGGGGTCGCCTTCTCGCTGACACAGGGTCCGTATTTTGAGGCTTCGTAGCTCCTCTTCTTTAGCCATTCTTTTTGCGTTATTTTTTAATCCTATTGTACGTTACTGTGCAGACTACGTCGATATTAAAACTAGTATTCTCGTAAAAATAAGGTCCGTATTCTTGGTAGCACAGAAGGCTACGTAGCGCCCCTTCCTTAGTTGTTTATTTTGCAAATTACACCATTTTATTCTCTTGTACGTTACTTAAGCAAACTATGCCCATGTTAAAACAATACACGTAACATACAAGGCATTTTTGATGTGAAATATGAAAATAATTAACTAAGAAAAAGATGCTACGAATCCAAGTACTCCTCACCCTTACTTACTCCACCCATATATGAAATTTGTGTTATTTCAATATCGACAGATTGTATTAAGACATAAAGGGATATTAACGTGTCACACACACACAAAAATCAAATGGTCAGCAGGAGGTTCTGGAGAGTTGTCTTAAATGACGGGAATAAGCTATACGTTCCTGCATTCATCTCGGTCAAGGTTCATTAGCAGTCCATACTGACAATGATCGCATTTTACCATTTTTCTTGTAACGTTTTCAGTGCCTTGACGTCTACTTTTTCATCATAGCTACACGGGTAATTATATTCAGGTAAGACCCCTATCAATAAAGAGTTATCGTCATTGCAACTACGTGTGTGAGGGACGAGCTATGTCACGTGCTTCTGTTAGCTCTGTAAACACGCGCATAGATTTACCGTACTTTGCTTCTGTTTAACAAAGAATGTAATCATACTAATAAATATTTCTTTTCCAATAATCTACATACATTTAGTTTTGAAAAGCATTCTAGTATATTCAGACATTTTACGTCTGACGGAACGCCTGCATATTTTATCAATTTTGTCTTCATCTGTCACACCTTTGAGCGGCGTGGATGCTGGGATAGGGAAGACGTGAAATGGCTGGAGTCACGCACGCTCTCACGCTCATCCGGGACACTGACACACTTCGCCGTGCTCAGGACCCTTCCTTGCTCACTGCACGGAACCCATACACACGTACTCTCACTTCCAACACACGCCATAGGGAAAACAAAAACACATGGGCGCGCATAATTAATCAGGAGAAATTGGTGCGGAGGAGAAACATCCGTGTGTGTGTGTGGGGGGGGGGGAGGGGGCTCACTACGTAAAACACGTCTAAACAGGGCGGAGTCAAATGCTTTTTTCGCCTGCTCTCCTCTCACTGACTCACTTCAGTCCCTTTCTCTACGTCAAAGTGCTTTATCACTCCCTACACTATCGCTACAACACCTGACAAAGCTCTTATGAACTCTCTACCTGTGTACTACTCCCATTATGACATCTGCAGCACCCGTCCAACTACACATTCCTACCCTTTTTCTGTCCATATCTCAGTCTTCCACGTACTGTACTGGTCATCTCCATGTTTCCCTTTGTTTCCGATCAACAATCCTTCAGAATCAATGTGCAAATACCTTGTAATCGACGGATCTTTTTTTTTTCTTTTCCATTCTTTCTTTTTTTTTCAGTTTCATTCATCTACTGTGAGGGACTTTCGTAAACTTTGGTTCTATAGTTGCAGTAACCGCTTTACGACGATGATACCTGTATATTTAGCTTTTGCCGTCTTTGGACTAGTTTTTTTCTTTTCCAGCTTAAGAGCGACTTAGAACTGAAGGGGTTAGATGTCTTTCATTAACGCCGTCACTACCGAGGGCTCTTCTTTGTGATCGTCTGGCGGTGGCAAGACTAAAGTGCACATGTGTCGTCATACTGAAATGGTTAAAAAGAAAAACGAAAATGCAATACTATGGTACCTAATCAAACCCCACCAACGGCTGTACAGTCAGACATTACGCTGTACGGCCAGTGTGCATAAAAGTGGCTGGTGCTGTGGTTGTACGATCGGCAACCCCCTCCCCCCTTTCCACCAGCAGCTGTGCCAAACCCTGCCCGCATGAGTGATGATGTTCAGGGATGCAATACCAAGTGCTGCACCTGCTTCTCATCACTATTAACCCCTTCAGTACGATAACTCATATTCTATTACTGTTACCCCTAGGCGACTATATTCGGCTTCAGACAGACTTTTTGAAATGGAGAGATTAAATACAGCCTTCATTCATCCTTTCATTGTGACACGTCTCCTCGAAGATGATAAAAATTATCTGATACGAAGAAAAATACAAATAACATCCTCGGTCTGAAGGGTTAATATCAGTGGCCAGGCTACAAAACCCTCATAGAAAACGGTTGGGGGGACAAAGAGAAAGCGTTTCTCTAAAGGGAAAACTAATATAATTTACTGTGACCTGTGAAATCATCAGTTTTCTTTGTTTTCGCATTGGAATGAAACCATGTCTGAGAGTTCACAGTTGGGTGGCCAATAATGTAAGTAATAAGGCCTGAAAAAAAAAGAAAGAAAAAAAAAAGAAAGTCCCAGCCTGCGCCAGAAACACACGCGATATACACTGGTGACTGACATGGTGACTCTACTACCGATAATGAACTAACTCTCACTTGCAGGTAAATCACTAAACTCAGACATATTAAGAACTGAAAAACACTACGAACATGATCTCAGTCCTGTAATACACATATGCTCGTACAATTACAGACTGCCAACATTACTGATACATGGCAAGATGGCCTCCATACAGCTGCAGTTCACTAACATACTCATGCGCAAATTGTCATAATAATTATTTAAAAATACAAAAACATAAGATCCAAAAATTTGTGTCTATACGGTTTGACTTTCGATCCCATAAAACCCTTTAAAAGGCTTAAATAACAAAAATTAAAAGGCTGTCCGGGGGTATTTGCCCAAGAAACAACTGTACAAAAAACGAAATGAAGCAATGAAGGAACGGCACTGAACTAAAAAGTGTTTGAAAGTAAGAAAGAAAGAAAGAATAAAACAGTATGTCGGCTATTGATCACTGTGTGGAAGATGAAAGACACAACGCTAAAGAAGCAGCTGTGAGAATTTACAATATACCTGGCATGTTATTAAGAAATCTGGCGTGACGACATAATGGCATATTGATCCTTGCAATAATGGTTGTCTCTGTACCACTTACTCAACTACCTGCCACTGTAACAATGCAGTGACAACAAATGGTAAATCCTTTCTAATTCGACCTCCGTATCAAGTATATATCTGAACCAATGTTAGAATGGAAACTGGTGGTTTTGACAACCCTCTGCTGCTGCTTTCAAATAATGTACATAAAACTGACACACGGATCAGATTACAAATAATACAAAATGAAGAGATGCTCTAAAAAAAAAGAAATAAAAAGAAGGGGGGAGGGGGGAGGGAGGCCTGAGTTTCGCTTTACGTGTAAGGAATCTCAGGAGAAATTACGACTAAACAAAATATATTGACTTTTTAATTACTATGCAGAAATTATGTTGTCTTGTTGTTGTTTTTTTAAGATACCTCGCATTAATTTTACACCTTCCTCCGTAATTTTCTTGACTTTTCTACGTTTTCCAAAATCTCTTCATTCTAATTAGGAAGAATATATTGGCTATCCTGACATTATGCATATTATATTTACTTCTTTACAATAACTACAACAACCTTACCTATATCTGACTGCATATGTACTGACAATTTAACATCCAGCATGAGTTCCGAGATTCGCTCAAAGTTTTAAGTCAAGCTGAAAGTTAAAATGCGTCTAGGTATCATAGAAATTTGTGAACGTACAGCATCGTATTCTCGCTGTCTTATTTGGTTCCCTACCAAATACTCTTTACAAATTTATCTCCGCGCATGGTAGGTTAATATTCATCATAATAATTATGCAAAATGTGTCCATAAAAAAATATAAGACAATATTAATGCGTGTTAAACAATATAAATCGCAAAGGATGGCAGGTTAATATTTAGAAAGTTAATTAGGCAGACTATATTCATGTTTTTAAAAATATACAACGAACCTATAAGACAATGCTATGGGCCACAAAACAATATAAATTACTAGAGAAGATGTGTAAGAACGTGTTTAATGCTAGCGAATGTGTGGTCTATTTCGAAACTATACTGTCATTTACCTGGTCTAAAATTCCCTCTCTCCATCATGAATCCTGATTGTTACAGAGGATTTACAACACAATACTGTGCTAGTCATGAGGATGTGCCATTGAAAGGATGTGGAGTCGTAGTATTGTATTTTTCTCATCCTTCCCTCATCAATGCCAAGCTGTAGTAGGATTTACATTAGAATATGGTGCTAATCTTGAACGATGCAGTGCCACGGAAAGGATGCAAAGTCATGGTACTTGTTCTGTCAATAAGCTGCGAGAAACATGCTGCAGAAAGGACGAAAATCTGGACTAAGTTGAGAGAGAGAATAATCTATGTGTTTATTTCTCCCCTACAGGAGCCACGAGACGGGGGCCCATGTCCTAAGGCTACTGAAGGACGCCGTGGCCAAGTACTACACGCCGGCTGCATCCAGGGGCGCCATGCGATAAGAGAGAGAGAGAGAGAGAGAGAGAGAGAGAGAGAGAGTGTGTGTGTGTGTGTGTGTGTGTGTGTGTGTGTGTGTGTGTGTGTGTGTGTGTGTGTGATGGATACAGTTAACTAGGTAAATATACACAAAGAAATAAATGAACAGAGACAAAGTTTGTGTATGTATGTATGAGATGGTCAAAAAGAAAAAGCGTGCAGGGTAAATCTATATGTGTGTGTGTGTGTGTGTGTGTGTGTGTGTGTGTGTGTGTGTGTGTGTGTGTGTGTGTGTGTGTGTGTGTGTGTGTGTGTGTGTGTGTGTGTGTGCAGTGAAAGTAACCACACGAGTAATTGTTCCAGGAGAATAGTGACTGAAGGGGTGACTGAACTGGAAGGACCAAGTGATCGAGTGATAGAAAACGGATGGAGTGAGCAATGAGTCCTTAATCAAACAAAAGCATTAAAATTATCATGACCTATTTATGAACCCTATTTATTTATTAACCCCTATTTATTCATTAACCCTTTTTATTTATTAATGTGAATAATCATTTTACACTGAACTTTACGTCACTTATCTTGACCCTTTCAGTACGATGACAATTTATTCTATGTCTCTAGACGAATGTATTCAACTTCGGAAAGACTGCAAGTTGTGAAGGGGTTAATGAAGGCTTTATGTAACCCCCTCCAGCTCAAAACGTCTCTTGTAAGCTGAATAAAATCGTCTGATGTACCATAAATAGAGGAAATGAAGCCGTACTGAAGTGATTAAAGCTCTAATTAATGTTTTGTTGGGTTCTGAGCTGTTTTTGTTGAGCTGCTTCTGTTCTTTTCCGTAAGTATTTATATTGCTCTTTGTCTACTGTTACTATTCTTGATAATGTGTATTTTCCGTTATCGTTGTTTTTGTTATTATTATTATTATTATTATCATTATGATGATGATGATGATGATGTTCATTATCATATAAATAAAGTTATCATAATTACTGTTATCACCATAATTCGCATTAATCACATCACTAGCATACTCACTGTCAGTATCATTCTTAAGATTATCATACTGTTAGTAGTGTAATGCTGTTGCTCTTATTGCTGCTGTTTTTGCTGTTAAAATGATCTGTATTATGATTATTCAATTATTTATTATTTATTATTCACCTTTATTATATCATCCTTAATAGCACTGTCATCATAATCATCTTCAGCACATAATAATAAATAAAGTTGTACCTGTTTCCAGAAGATTTATTACCCTTTCTACATTTACCTGTACACTCGTCTCGTGGACCTGAGAGGCTCCCTAACAAATAAAAGCATAAGTACGGTCAGATACAAAAGCTTCATTCGTCTCTCATGCCTCTCCCATCATTGGTGACACAGGTGCTTAGAGGAGATGTACTGGACTGAGTTGCTTATAATAATTCGTTTGTGGATAATTAAAAGCACACCTGTCTCTTATGTCACATTTAGGGGTTTGAGAATTCAGCGACGAAACAGGAAACGGGAACGGACTTTTGTAGCTGACTGTACACTTGTTTTTACCGCTGCTTGTCTTGTTTTCTGATTTATTTATTTATCTATTTATTCATTTATTTTTGACGATGTGTTGTCTTACTTCCCACCTTCACAAGCGAAAGAGTTAATTATTTCAGCACGATGATTAAACACGCATTACGTTGTTTGTTATTACTGTACTACCGCCAAACAAACCTGATCAACCTATAATAAAAAATATATAAATAAAACTTATGTGGAAGGGTTAATAAAAGGTATATCTAAATCCCATAAGTCTGAAGGCTCACAAACTGAATAAAAGTCTGAATAAACCAAGGAAAATAAAGACGTCATCAGTGTGAAATGTTTAAATGCCCCTGTAGCTTCGAACTGTTAACTAATTCAGATCAGTGATGACTACATCTGACCTCTGTAGGTCAAAAAAAAAAAAAAGGAGATTCTAAGTTAAATAATAAGATTAAAAAAAAAAAAGAAATACGAAAGAGAAAACGAAAAGGAGAAGGAAAGAAGGAAGCTGAATCTAAGGCTTGAAAAGCATAAATAAAATGAACAGATAAATAACTGTAGCGAAGTTGTTAAGAAAAGCAAATGGAAGCTGAATATAAGTCTTGAAATGTCATGAATAAACCGAAGCGGTAAAGAAAATGAAAGAAAAATAAAAAGCAAAATATGCGTCTTGAAAGAAAAACTAAAATTAATATATATATATGTACTGAAGTAGCTAACTATATACTGTATATGTAATTGTATTGAAGCAGCTAAGCATAATATTGAGTCATGTACAGTGCCACGCGAATTCACTGAGTGTGAAGGTTATGGGTGGGGGTGTCATCGAGGCAGGCAGGTGAGGCAAGAGTAATTACCTGGGTCTATAACCTTGACTCTTAATACACACACCCTCTCGTTGCGAAAATTGGCCTCTTCTTTTCGAGATGGGAATTCCTGGGTCATATATAAAATGATGTTACAGACTCTTACTGGGAAAACTAACCCTCTTTCTATTTTTTACTGTGCTGAATAAAACCGCCTGGTGATGTCATGCATAAAATACGAACATATATTATCTTACTGTTAATGGACAGATTCCAAAAATTGTGTTATTATGGGCGGTTCCAGGTCTCACGAGGTTTTTGGAATACAGTATATTGTGGTTCCGTGATGTGTTGCAGGGCCGTGTTGCATTACCCTCTTCAGTTAGTGAACGTCTCTTTAATTTTGTTCTAGCTGGCGTCACACTGTTTTATTCGGATTATAAATCTTCCCTTCCCCTCCCCCCTCCGCAGTGAATAGGCCAATGAAGGTTATATATCACTCTTCCAGCAGGAGAGATCTCACCAAAGTTGGATACGATCGTCTGGATATTGCATGAATAAACTAAATATACCGTAGATATTGATGAAGAGGTTAACACAGGAGAGGATGGCATTGCGACTCCTGTCCCACTAGACAATAAAGGTCTATAAAATACATGTAGGAATAAATTAAGGATTTCCTCTACCAAAAACTGACTCATTGAAATGTGCATCCACAGCGATATAAATAATATCACTGTAATCTGATTTTTTTTGGAAAAATGTCGCCACTAACCTGATATATATTTGCAAGTAAATGAACTCACAATTTAAACAAAGTACTGTATATGGTGCGCAATACACTATGCTATACATTAGTACCATTAACGTGGTATAACCCAAATGTACATGACATTGGGTACACCATTCTTTCATTAACTTATTAACTTAATTATCTGCCATCAAAATGGCAATTATATGCCTATCCAAAAAGTCGTTAGTCGAATTTCAACCTCTTCACACCGACGATGTTTTTTATATTGTTGCTGCGTACCAGGCGATTTTATTTAGCTTTAAACAGACTTTTCGAATTGGAGGAGTTAGACACAGTATAGCTTTCATCATACCATTAAATACTAGAGATCTGCCCCAAGTTTAACAAAATAATCTGGTGGCAGCAAAGATAACACTGACAAATACGTCATCGGACCTCTGGGTTATGGGTCAATGCTCCCTCACATATCTGGCGACGGCACTGAACTGTTGATGTGGTGCCATCCCTCATCATCCCTCCCCTGGACCACTACTTTCCTCCAGTCTCCTCCCCTTCCCTTCCTTTCCCTTCCCTTCCCTTCCCTCCCCTCCCTCCTCTCCGCCTCCAATCCGCAAGACAGTTCGACAACCCTACTCAGAAATCCATGAAACCCTAAGCATTACCTCACACGGCATGACCTTGAGAACGGCACTAAATCACCACCATTCAATCCTAAACCATCCCTAAGTTCTCCAAAATCCACAACCTCTAAACTACCAAATAGTAGCATCTACATTGCCAAAACCCAGATTAAATTCCTGATCCTGGTGTTACGTGAAAGGAAACAAGAGGGAAGCCCCGGATTACTCAGCGCCACACACACAACATCCGGCGACTGGAGAATACTTTCACTTTCACTCTTGCGGGTGACGTCGGGTTGTGTGTGTGCTCCCCCCTCCACTCCCCTCCCAGTCAGTCTTTTTGTCTCTCCCTCCCCAGACAGACAGGCCGTGTGTGTGCCCGCGTCTGGTATAACACGTCTATAGGGGAAAGATTCTGTCAGTCTCTTAGATCTGAGGGAAGCGAAGGATGGTCACTGCAGTCTTCATTTGATCCTCTGATGAAGTGTATACGTTAGAAGCAATTACAGTGACATTTCCTGGACATGCAAATTAACTGGGGAATTAATGCCACATAACAGCTTCCAAATCAATCCTGGAACTAATCAAGGAACTTTTAGCTACGTGACAACATTTACGTTAATATATCAAGGAAATCAACATCACTCGGTAGGCACCTAAGTTAATCGCGTAAATTGAGAATATTTTATCTACGTGACAACATTTTCCGCACATGCAAATTAATTGGCTGGTGCGTGACTAAAGATATGAACAACACTGAATAAGAATCCAAGTTAATCGCAAAAGAAGAAGAAGAAAGAAAGAGAAAGGAACTTGTGATCATGCCAGCCAGTAACATCAGGCCAGTGTTAAGTAATCACGTAACATCTGACTCGGCCGAAGATGCTGCCGCTGCTACAACCTACGAACCGTCAGCCAGAGGAAGAAGCCTGGACGTCATCACCAAGCAGCTCACCCACGTAATTCAGGTAGATAAGATCCACGGAGACCGGTAAGCTTGCTCGGAAAAGGTGTTAGAGAATCGCTAACAAAAACACAGTTACACACACACACACACACACACACACACACACACACACACACACACACACACACACAAACTCTAGAAAATCGCACAGATAATATAAAACTGATAAAACTTGTTAGAGACCCGTAAAAGACTGCAAGAAATAAATATCTCTAAGTCTAGCTTTAGTAGTAGTAGCTGCAACCCCAGCCTCATTTGAACGTGAACCTGGTGGACTGCTGGTCAAAGCTACCCTTTTTCCGCAGGCCATGCACCATCTTTCTTCATGGTTATAGGGCATTAGCTGTGAGACGTTTGTATCATCAGGCAGTTGAGCCGACCAGTTATATCAGTGCCACCACATGTAGGCGGTCCACTTCTGCACCTATAGTGACCCGTGGAAGACTTGCTAAATGGAAATAAATATCGCTGGTTCTAAGTACAAAACCGCTATACTGACAACTCCAATAATTTCCAGGGTTTCGATGTGGCCACCGTGGGAAAGATGGTGGTGGTGGCGGTGGCTGCACTCCTGATCTACGACCTGCTGGTGTACATGCTGGCCTCCACCTCCAGCAGGAAGAGGCTGCTGGTGACCCCCTGGCTGGTGCAGGTCCTGGCTGACGCATGGGACAATCTCAGCGACAGAGGGTCATTAGCAAGGTGAGACATGGGACTGTGTTTTCGTCATTTACGCTCCCTAGAACCATTGGCATACTAGTTTCTTTTTGTTTAAGGGAAGAATGAAGCTATCTAAGTCTTGTTGAATGTAAAATACGGCCCATCAGAAGAAACAGCTGAATATCCTGGAGCACAGGATAAAAAAGGGAAAGGAGCAGAGAAGAAACTGGGAGAGGAATGAGGAAAAACAGGAGAAGGAGTATTTGTTACTCTGTTAGTGTCTTTTCTACTTCACCTACGGCACCTTAGACTTATAGCACATGCCAAGAGTCACAAAACATCTTCAACTTTCGCTTTCAGTCAGTCAGCTTCAAAGACAATGGGACCTTGGGTGAAGTGGAACGTTAGAGTGAACTGTACTGAGAACTGGAAATTTCATTGTGCTGCCGGAAACTACCACGCCTCACATTGACACACATTCTGACATATCACACATACCTCACATTACCGCACCACACTCTGCCATTCCTCACACTGAAGCACCTCTTACACACCTCACACTGTCACACTATACATTGCCACACCACACACTGCTTCACCTCACACAACCACGCCACGCATTTGTCAAATCACACACTGCTATGCCTCAGACAACCACACCTCACACACTTACACACATCTTTATTTTCGTTTTCGTGATTATTAAACTTGCAAGCACATTAAATACCACAGACATGAAGAGCATTAATATGCTATTTTTGTGTAATTATTATATTTTCCATCATTACTTTTTCCCAGGCCCGCACCTTGCTCTAACTCTCTTTCTCTCTCCTGCAGGTCGGACGATGCGGTGGGTCCTATACTGAAATCCCTTGCCTCTGCCGCTGCACAGTACGGATCCAAGTGGGAAAAGAGTCGCCTGCTTTAGAACTGCCATACACTACCTTCGCTTACAGTACCTACACCCTTTTCCAGTACCATAAAGCGCTAGTTTCCAGTGCTACATAATCTCCAGTACCGTTTCCAGCATCAATCCGTCTCCCGTCTCTAGTACTACACCACTTCCAGCACAGTAAAGCTTTCCCGTGCAGTAACATAAAGTTCCCGTTCCCAGTACCATCGAGCTCTATTTTCCAGTACTATTCCAGTCCCGTTATCTGAACCACACCACTTCCAGTTCTGTAAAGCTTTTGCCTGCAGCGGAAGACGACTTGCCTGCTTTAAGGCTACACTACCTTCACTTCTAGTACTACAGAGCTCCCGTTGCCAGTACCGCATAATTTCCAGCCCCGTTTTCAGTGACACCACCTCCCGCCAAGTTCCGGTCTAGCAAAACTCCAGGTTTCACTTCATATTTGGTCCCGCCTACATTACTACACCTAATTTTAAAGTAACACGAAGCTCAGGTCTACGGCAACACAACACTTCCACTACTACACATCTTCCAGTACCACACGTCTCCAGGACCAAAAAAAAGTTCGAGCATCAACCTACACCTCCTTGTCATCAGTCCCTCACTTCTCCCGCTTCCACTTGAGATCATATACTGCATATCGTTATTATAAGCGCAAGCAAGAAATGAACCAAAGATTGAAAGCCATTTGTAGTTGTTACTTTCAAAGCATGATAAACAAACGAAAATAAAAATTATTTCAATTCGAGATGCCTGGACACATTACTATATACTCGCAGTCACTCAATCCTTAAGATCTGTATGGCTGACTGATTTAATATTACTCGGCCATTCACGTACTTCACTCTAATATTCACGATAGTTCTGTGGGAGTTAAGCATAGCAGAATGGTGGAATTTGTCTAGTCTCTGTTTACTAATGGGTCTTTTGCTTACATGACATGTTCTTCGGTAACCCATCACACAGCAGATGTATATAGTCTATAGATGATTTTCTTTAATAAATATTCTTTTTTCTCTACCCACCCCCTCATCATTTCCGTACTGTAGTTTTAGCTGTTAGATATCCTTGGTATTTTATAATCTAACGTTTACAGTAACCCTTTTACTAAGATTATTTCCTTTTTTCTCGCTACCCACAGAAAAATTTAAACAACTTAGGCAACACCTCTCGTAGCGAAAGGGTTAGAAATAGTACCACTGAACTCCATTACTGCAACACATCCTTTCAAAAATACATACAATCACCTGGTGGTATCAGAATTCAAAACGCTTGAAGGGGTTACGGTTATATCTTCCACACTGTGTAATGACAATAAGGAGTTTATATCAATCACCATCCTAAAAATATTCTTAAAAACTAGGTAACAGGAATACACAGGAAAATAAACAAGTAAATATATAATACAATAAAAATTATCCGTGGTACCCTTACTGAACATTCAATCTCCTCATTAACATCATGTACAAGCAACTCAGGCCGGACAGAGAGGGGACCGGGGAAAGAGCACGGCAAGGTAAGAAAAAACAGAATGTGGAAATTACAAGGGGGAAAAAATGAGGGAAAAATGGGAGGACAAATAATAATAGCCAAAAAAGAGATACGATTTACACTGGAAGGATGGATGCCGACGGGGAAAAAATAAAAGAGGACAACAGATAATGGTGTGAGGGAGAAATACAGCACATATCCCACAGAGCCTATTGTTCAGTCATAGCTTTTAACTCCTTCGCCAGGCTGTTTTTTTCATTTCAATCCCACTACCACCAAACGCATTTAATGAACGAAGTTTACTTGACACTACTACTGAAGGGGCTGACGAAGCATGTAATTAACCCCGACAGTTCGATAAGACTCTCCTAATGCAAAACACACACACACACACACACACACACACACACACACACACACACACACACACACACAAAGTAACTGAATTTGAGGGGTTAACTTTAACTAGCTTTACAATTTATTTACTTGCAAGATAACTCGCAAGTCTCAATAACTTATAACCTAGCTCGGTATATATTATGGTACCGTATAACTTAAGGGAAAAATAACCGCTTCCCCTCTCTCACTTCTATTATTCTCATCTTCTCCATCACTCACCTCCATCTTCCCCCCCTTCCCCACCCTCCAGGATGACAACAACCCCTACCCCTCCTCTCTCCTCCTCCTCCTCATGTCCCCCAAGACCCCAGTTCCACCATGGGCCATCCCAGAGAGACGCGTGCACAGGTTCTCCTCCTCCTCCTCCCCTCCCCTCCCATTTCGTTCCCAATCTCTCCTCTCCCCTCTCCAACTCCTCCCCTCCCCCCCTTCCCTCCCCAGTTCCTCCCTCCCCTCCCCTATACCCCCGACCCCAGACACAATGGGAGGGGTTAGGAGATGTGAAATGCAGACAGCGGGACCTGGCGACAAGAGCACACCTATGACGTGACGTGATGCAACACACACAGGGTAGGCACAGGTCGGAGCCGTTCCCGGAACACACGAGAACTGAGATGCGCTATATATGGACTATCCTGTATATATAGTTATGCTTAAAGCGTTACCAGAGGAAACTGGTTACCAGGGAAGAAACTTAAGGCGATGGGCTCTATTCACCACAACGGTCGTATTCATAAAGGATCTTACCCAGTTCCTACGATGAAAAAAAAATCCATAGCAGTTATTCATTATCAAGAACCGTGTGTGTGTGTGTGTGTGTGTGTGTGTGTGTGTGTGTGTGATATTCTTCATCTTAGTATTTACTGTGCTTTGGCTGTGAAGTGTTTGGTATTGTACCTGTTTGAGTAAGTTTAAGATAAATACACAAACAATCTGATACACAGGGCAAGCTCAGGGGGGTTTAAGAATAGGTACCAGGATCCAGCAGCTTAGGCCTATACCAGCTAGTCCTAAGATCTTATTATCCTGGGCTTAGATGGCTCCCTGACACCTGTTGCCTGGTGATTTATATTGCCTACTGCTCTTTCGCCTCGCAGTGATGTGGGTTAAAAATATATATATACGAGATGGCTTTATGTTTACAATTTAGACAGCTGTATTACCACTAACCCTTCACTACCTTGATTTTTTTTTTTACTTTATTCTTGCAACCATCAGACGATTTTATTCAACTTCAGATCTGACTGAATGTTTACGATATTTGATCGTGACAGCGTAACAACAAAGATAACTGCCACAGTATAGCGTAAATAAAATAACAACAAAGGTAAAAATACAAGACTCACACATTAATCTTCACACACATACGTCGAAGATATACCGTAATACTACCACATGTAAATAAAACCACAGCTGACCGAGGATACCTTATTACGCCTTCCCTCTCAACGAAGGAGAAGGTGACCCACGAAAGGATCCTTAGAACTGAAGATGTTAAGGAACGCTATTTTTAACCCTTCCAGTATGTAAAGTCGCACCTTCGCTGAATAAAATCATCTGGTAATGTCAAAAGTAAAAATAAAATAAGAAGTCAGCCATCGTGTGAAAGGAGTTCAATATTAAATACAAAACAGTCTCCATTCACAAAAAATATCGATCATACGCCGAGCACAATCTGTACATGATCGGTATTCTGTATCTGTGGCAATCCGTACGAGATTCACTACAAGACCGGGCCTTCTTGTCGGAGGAGAGTGACAGCCAGAATTAAGCTTTCCCAATGCTGACCAAGTACAAATCACATTAAACTATTTGCAGTAAAAGCCCTGTATATGAAAGTCTGCGAGATGTTTTTGCTGCTTGTGTCCGAGTCTGTACTTGTCGTTGGATCATTATAAGCCGACATGGTGCCAATGTACCCTAGTGCGCCATTCAACCAGTACCCACCTGAACCCATTCAATTAGATAAGGTATTTTTTTCTAATTCCTGCTACTTCCAGACGATGTTATTCAATTGGTAGAGGCCTCCCATAAATGAAAATGAATTAATGAAGGCTGTATTTGCCCTCTCCAGTTCGAAATGTCTCTCCTATGCTGAAGAAAATCGTCTGGTGAGGGCAAGAACAAAATACTACAAAACCTCACCGTTCTGATAGGGTTAAATGTCGATCAAGCCCTGTATTTCCAACCCCAGACTCAAAGGAGATCAGGAGGCGTGCGCTGTACCCACTAACCCACTGATAAGCCAATGACGTCTTCTTGGAGCTGGACTACTGGATAGGACTAACGTATGGACATGTTAAAGGGATTCCCAACTCTATCTTCCCCACCTGACTCGATGCTCCGTGTTCTAGTAGCATTAGGAGCCTTAACGCTTCTTCCTTTGCTATTTATTTGTTTATTCATTTATTTATTTATTTGTATAGTATTTCTTCATATGTTAATTTCTTTTTACTGAATAATGTTCTTTCATTTACTAAAATATTCTCGTTCAACTATCGAAATCATGTGAATTAATAACATGTATGACAATATTACCTCCAGTGGGATGTCTTTCAAAATCTGTTCTTGCTAACTTCAGACGACTACATTTTCTTCTTGCTAACTTCACACAATTACATTCTACTTTTGCTAACTTCAGACGATTACATTCTATTTTTGCTAACTAGAGACTATTACATTCTACTCTTGCTAACTTCAGACGATTACATTCTACTCCCGCTAACTTCAGACGATTTAATTCATCTTCAGGAAAACCTCTCGCTGTAAATGGATAAACGTGTCACCTGTAAAATGATATACACGTAAATACGAGTCGCAAGGGAGCCTCCTAAAACCTACGAGAGAATAGGGGCCAAGGTCTCAATGGGTTTTACGATGTTTGTTCCTGCCGCTGTACGTGTTCTTCTAAGGGAAGGAATTTCTCTCACGCACCCTCTCACATCCTGCGGGAAATGGGGGGGGGGGGATAAATATTGGGGAGAAACGAAATTTGACCTTTAACCATTTCAGTGCCATGTAGTCAAATTGGGTCTATTGTTCATGACTTTTCCATAAATACCCGTCACTTTCACAGTCTTTTTTTAACAGAAGATGAAATGAGGAAGGAAAAACAAAAAAATTCGTAAACCAGATTACAAGTGTCCTCTGTTCAGTAAAAGAAAAAAAAAATGTTAACATTTGGACTTGAACTGCTGTAGGTTGACATTTACCAATACGGCTGTTCATCTCTCTCCATTCCACAGTCACCCCTCAAGAAAAATAATAAAAAACGCTTCATAATCAAAGGCCTCTATGAAACTAGTGTACCTTACGCACGTAATTTTAAGTCTCACGTACGTCAAATTCCTTTCTTTACTCTACTTATCTTCAGCTCACCGAATCAGTTTATGTCACAGTATTCTCTATTATTGTCAGCATCGAAACGAGCATTAGGTTAATTGCTGTTTGTTTCTTGCCTTCTATTTTTGTCCTCTGTATTTTTGTCGAACTTACGTATACCCTCTGACTTCATACGCATTCCTGTTTTTCTTAATAATATTTCGTACGTTATCTTACTTATGTCTTATGTATTGTGGTACTACATGTCAGTATATCTTATAAATGGCATAACTGAGTCACTGTCATGCTGTACTATAGTGTACCCCCTCCACAATATGTCTACCCCCGATGTATATATGTCGGGGGTAGACATATTGTGGAGGGGGTACAATGCTACATTAATACCACTGGTCCTGTATTATCTTCACTATTTTCTTCATTAGACGGTTTTTTATTGCTTTATTTTTCTAACACTTATCAAAAGTTCCGGCATGAATTGCGTCACGGGATTGCTTTCCTCCATGCGTGTGCTTGTACGTGTATGTCACTCCACTTTCACTCTTGCATCAAGTCCACTCTTTCTTATCCCCTCTCCTCCTCCTCCTCCTCCTCCACTCTCCCTTTCTCTCTCCTCCCTCTTTTACTTTCACTTCTCCCCCACCCCAGCTTTTTCTTTCTTCAGTTCCCCCCCTCCTCTCTCTCTTTCTGCTTCCACTTTCACTTCTCTCCCTCCATTTCTTTCTCTCCTTCCACTTTCACTTCTCTCTCTCTCTCTCTCAGTCTATTTTTTCCTCTTCCACTTTATCCTCTCCTTTCTCCTATTCCAGCTTCCCTCCCTCTCTTTCACCCTATCTCTTCCATCTTCCACTCTCCCTCCCCCCCTCCCCCCGCCTCTTCCAGTCCATCTTTATCTTTCTCACGCAACTACTTTTCCAACTTCTTATTTTTCTTGTTTTTCTTTTTTTGCTTTTTTTTCATCTTCCTTCGTGCTTTCACTTCATGTATTACCCGTTTTTTTTTTTTTTGTTTCACCTCCTTATTCGATGTCATCTTCTCACTGTTGTTTTTTTTTTTTTTGGGGGGCCATATTATCTCTATCGCCAATCCAGTTTTACTTTCTCTCTCTCTCTCTCTCTCTCTCTCTCTCTCTCTCTCTCTCTCTCTCTCTCTCTCTCTCTCATAGTCTTGCTTCTTTCAGTTTCATTTATTTACAACAGCCTCCTCCACTTCCCCATCACATAAACTTCTTCAATTATCCATCTATATCTCACATCCCTCTCTGTCATACGCCTTACCCTTCCTCAACTTCCACCTATCGCAACCTCATTTTCCACTCCATCATCCACTCTCTCCACCTAACGCCCTTCTCTTCTTCCACCCCTTACGTCTCATCCTTTTTTTCTCTCCTCCATCTGTCAAATCTCTCTCTCTCTCTCTCTCTCTCTCTCTTTCTCTCTCTCTCTCTCTGCCGTGCTTCATTCCTTTACTGGGTTTCCATCACTCGCAGGCCATCTTCAGCCTCATCTTCCACACGCTCCGCATTACGCCATTCCTCTCTTCCACTCACTAGGTCATCACCCTTCTTATCTTTTCTCCTTCAATTATCACCTCCCTCTGCAAACGCAATTCCCTAAAATTACAGTTTCTATAAGTCACACCCCTTCTTCTTGTGGTTCTCCTTCCATCCATTTCACCTTACACCACTCCCTTCTTTCACCCCTACGCCACACCATTCCTACTCCTCACACCATCAAATCCACCTCCACAGCTTATCTCATCCACAAATTAACCCACATACAGGCTCTTCTCTTACTTTATTTTTACCCTCTCCACCTTAACACCATTTTCTCCTTCCATTCCCTGTGTCGCATCTTTCCGTCCTGCCTTCCATTCCCTGTGTAGTATCTTTCCATCCTGCCTTCCATTCCCTGTGTCGTATCTTTCCATCCTGCCTTCCATTCCCTGTGTCGCATCTTTCCATCCTGCCTTCCATTCCCTGTGTCGTATCTTTCCATCCTGCCTTCCATTCCCTGTGTCGTATCTTTCCATCCTGCCTTCCATTCCCTGTGTCGTATCTTTCCATTCTGCCTTCCATTCCCTGTGTCGCATCTTTCCGTCCTGCCTTCCACTCTTCCCATCTCGTCTTCCACTTCCTTCACTACATACCTTCCCCTTCTCCTCTTAATATACTCACTATTCTTTGCACACACTCTTTTTCGTCACACACACACACACACACACACACACACACACACACACACACACACACACACACACACACACACCTCTTCTCTAGGGCACTTCCTTCTCTCTAGCTCCCCCCACGACGCCCCTTTCCTCCATCCATCATTATTCCTTTCTCTCCACCACCTTCCTCCTCTCCCCCATCATCAGCCCCCAGCCCACTTGCCGCCAGCAGAAGTGAGGTAAGGGTCAGTGAACACCCACATCCTCCTTTCAGATCCGTGAGTCTCTGTGCGTCCCTCTCTCCCTCTCACCCCCCTTCTCACTTCCTCCCTCTCCCATTCACTCCGTCCCCACCACTCACAACTTCCTCCTTTCACAGAATTCTCAACACAGTGGCGTAATTTTTGTATTTTTTTATTCTCATGGCTCATAATTTTACTTTCCACTTATCTTTCACATGCTCTCTCTCTCTCTCTCTCTCTCTCTCTCTATTTATCTGTCTACCTATTTCTTTATCTATCTCTAAAAATCAGATGTGCAGTGTTATTTATCCCGACCAAATTTAACCAAACATGAAAAACACAGTACAATACATTTTTATCTCTCAGTGGTCAAGTTCCACCGAAAACTTTACATTATCTCACTCCTGATGTCAAAAGAGACTGATAAAACCTGTAACACCACGACCATCCAAAGACAACAGACAATAAGGGGATCTGTTGCAAATGACACTTACGATATGGACGCTATTTTCATCACCATTATCTCGCAACGGCCCTGCAATCACACACCTAACAGTCTGCAATGTCTCTACAGTCACATAACTAATTGTCCGCTATAACTGTGGTATTATCAGGTCTCCCCATACACCCAACACAATACAATGGCTTTTAAGGAGGGCGTATTGTAAGCACTCTTTGACTAATGTAGGTAACCGTACGTGAGGAAGAGGAGGTAAGAGAAGGTCATTTGGGAATGGTGTACAGTACGTGCGCGAGTGTAGCAAAATGGAGGTCGAGTAGGGTGTATGTGCTTTAACATGGGTAGGAGGGAGAAGGGTAGGTGGGTAGGGCGCCTGTAATGAGTGTAGGTAGGTGAAAGAAGGTCAGGTGGGAAGGGTGTATGAGCTTCAGTGTGGGTACGAATGAACGGAAGTGTAGGTGTGTACAGGATGTTTGAAAATGATGCATGGAGTTCAATTATTTGGGCTGTGTATCGTTAAAAGCCATATTCTTAAAACAGACCACGAAGAAGATGACAAAACTCCAATTCTGTAAGTTAGTCATGGGATACAGGAATATAATGTATAGAGACCAGGCCCATACCTCGCTGCGGATTACTTTATGGTATGAGGCTTCGTTTTAGACTTTTACATAAATCCATCACTGCTACTGTGGTTAGTGGGTATTTAATTATGGCTAACACTAGACAACTTTATTAAAAAATGAAAAATGTATTCACCTTCACCTCAAATGTCGGGCCTGATTAGCCTTGTCTCTAGCCCCTACACTCCCGATGGGGCAAAAAAGGAACTGGAATATGAATGGATTAATGAATGGAAAAACTATGCTAATCAATGTGTTAAAAACTGAATCGTTATTTGTTGCACTTTAGGTATTCTGTTCTGGGTAATGCCACGCGATTTTTTCTTTTCTTTTTTCAAGCTATGGGAAATCCCTGTCGCTTGAGAGGGTAGGCCTAAGTGTGGACTTCTGACTGATGTAGGACGCAGGTGGATGTGGGTGCGCCTGTGTAGTCCAGGTGTGAGATTTTTTGTGTTTGGAATAAATAAGTGAATCTAGAGAAAAAAAAATAAATGAACAGGGCTTAGTACCAAACAATCACACACCATCAATTCCACATATGTTTTGCCAGGATAAATGAAGGCAGGAGAGTACAGAATCATTCCATGCCTGTTGTACATTATGCAAATGCACATGCAACTTACTAAGTATTTTGAGACATTCAGGGCAGGAATGTGATGGAGAGGAGTGATAATCAGATACAAGGGTCCCATGGTGACCTACGTGTGACCTTCCCCTACGCCACCTTAAAAGAGTGTCTGGTGACGGGGAAGCCGGAACTAGGGTTACGACAGTACCGGGTCACCTCCCACTCAGGCACTGCATATGTCACCAGATCTGCGTAACTTGACGAGAAGGTATAATGCGACCCAGAAACAGGAAGAAAAAATGAATAATATAATTTGAGGACGCATTCATTTTATGTGTGTGTGTGTGTGTGTGTGTGTGTGTGTGTGTGTGTGTGTGTGTGTGTGTGTGTGTGTGTGTGTGTGTGTGTGTGTGTGTGTGTGTGTGTGTGTGTGTGTGTGTGTGTGTGTGTGTGTGTGTGTGTGTGTGTGTGTGTGTGTGTGTGTGTGTGTGTGTGTGTGTGTGTGTGTGTGTGTGAGAGAGAGAGAGAGAGAGCTGTGTATAGCGGGAAGCCCCAACCCTTGGCACAGTCACCACCCCTCCCGCCCTCTCCACTTTTACTTTCTCTCACACACCTCCCGTCTTCCCCTACCCTCTAATACCCTCTCCTCCCCATGTCTTGCCTCTTTCTCCCCTACCACGACCCCCCATCCCCTCCTCCCTAACCTTAACTTGAGCTCACCCACCCGTCTTTTTTCAGTCCTCCATACCCCACCTTCTCCACTTTTACTTTCTCTTACGCACCTCCCGACTTACCCTCTCCTTCCATACCCTCTTCTTGCTCCTCAATCTTAGCTTATTCCTACACCCTCCTCTTCTCTATCCTCCCTTTCTTTTCTCTCCTCTCTCTCCTCCCTTCTCTTTTCCTCCCCTCCCCTCTCTTTCTTTGTCCTCTTTCTCTTTTCCCTACCCTACTCTCACTGACCCTTCTTATTGAATTTTATCTCCCATCTTTCTCCTCTACCTTACCCTACACAACCTCTCCTCCCATCTCCATACTTCTCCCGTCCACTCCTTTCCCCTGCCCTGTCCTCCTCTCCCCTCTTCTTTCCTTTCTTTCATCCTTTCTCCTCTCTCTTCTACCGCCACACAATTTCATTATGGCTAAAAGGATAAGAACCGTATCAATCTGTACCGAAAACAATGAGCAATGATGAGAATGTGAGTTGTTCAGATCACTACAGGTCTGTGACGTGACACGCACAACTACTGTGGAAACACCAAGTAATTAAAGATTATAAAAGACGTATCGCACAGATGTAATACTATTTTCATCATGCAATACCGATACGTCATTGGATTATGTGTTGTATGGGCTGCATGCATCTGAAGTGGGGGCTCCTGAGTACAAATAGGTACACTACTGTCTATGAACACTGCAGAACGATACTCGACCAGCTGCTTCTGGACTACATTATATATATATATATATATATATATACATACAAACGGAAGAAGTTAGGGTATGAAATTAATACATTTAGTATATTTATGCCATTATGTAATGACAAGATCAAGATGTTAAGTTTCCCTTGAAGTCAAACTCAAGTAACGTGAAAAGAGAACAGATACAATTGATCAATATAGTACCAGGTGACTATGATTTAGGCAAACATCTCGACAAAGGCAGTTAGTTGGTCTGTTTTAACCCACTCGTGAGGGGAGCTCAGCTAGCTGCAGGAAGAAAAAAAAAAAATGACTAACGGAGACTTTCCAACCCTTTCACTACGAAAGGTTTCAGCAAGGATTAATAAAACCGTCTGAATGTGGCAAGATAAAATGAAAATGACGTTTTTATGCTGAAGGGATACATGGGGACAGTGAGAAGCTCGGGTGTCTTGCTTAACACCTGTTGTAGGTCAGGACGCAGGACATGCCGTTTCTCGTGTATATATTACTCAAGGTGACAGGGATGCCACAAACTTGAAAACAAAGGTGCTCCAAATCACACAACACAATCCATAGGTAATCTAGGTCAAATTCTTGTCAACCATACAGATACTGTCTCATAAATCCTTCGGCTTTCGAGGTAATATTTACGATAAACGCAAGCAGAAACTCTTCCCACAAGCATGACTCCTTCACTCCCAGTTAACAACAGAGGTTTACCCATCTTTGTAAATATGAGACATGACAAAGCAGATGAAATTATGTACAGAAAGCGATGGTCGTGCGCTGTGCGACGGGTGCAATGGCTATGGCACAAATGCCATCAAACTTAAAAACTGCAACAAAAAATACCGACAATATCCCCCCTTTTTCCCCCATCCACAACTAATTCTCCAGAGGCTACTAGAGCTCCACCAACAACCAGCACTCATGCACTGATTTGCCTTTCGAAAAGTTACATTCTGATTTCAGGATCTTATTCATCATCCACGGTAACTCAACAGGACAGCGCAGAAATTATGATAAAATGTTGATATAGTTCAAATTATTATTCTGACGTCAAAAATAGTCCCACGATACCTAATTTTGCTCATCTTGAACAAAAGAGAAATGCTGACTAAAATATCTGCGAGTTCACCGGAGCGTCATGCGGAAGGACTGCAGAAGAAAATAAAAATGATCTGACTGTGTCATCAGGTAGCCGACAGTGATGAAAGTACGGTTAAAAAATATTATTGGAAATCTGCGGGGCTGTGTATTAAAGAAAGCGTGATAGTTATGGGGAAGGAAGTTACTGTGTACTCGTATGTAAAATAGTACAGAAATATTTTAAATCAGCTTATAAATGGTTAGATATCTTGCTGAACAACCAAGAGACAGACAAATCGAGATCAACATGTGTACAATTTTCTTTCACTCTCAGCAGCGATGGTAATTTTACTCTTTTCACCTTAACCTGACTAAGATTTTCGTCTTGCTGCTGCTTATTTCACATAGCTTAATTGTATATCTTGATAATACCACGACTCTAAATCGTTTCTATAGTACTGCATTGTGATTACATTTATGCCCTTGTGTTAATCTATTATTACAATTGAGAATTCAAGATGGGGATGTCAATTTTTGGCCAAGGTAGAGTTATGAGAACAGAGTCACGGGAGTAATTAGTCACTGTTCCGGACACTTACTTTCACTGGCCGACCTGTATTATGGAGCACAGATATGATGGAGTCGCCGAGGGCAAGGATGACACCAAGAGGGCGTCGGTAGGACATGATTCACCAAACAGGGGGGCGGTGGGTGTCTCTTGCGCCACGGCGAAAGTGCAACCCCTTCCTCCGACCCTCCCTCAGCGCCAGGCTCCAGAAGAGTGCGGGCGAGAGGTGCGTTGCGTCATCATCTACGCACTCACACACGCAACTAATCCATTGAGCACAGGCGGTCAGACACAGGACGCACAGTCGGGGGTCTTTATGGCAGCGAGGACTGTCTGCTGCAGAGGAAGAGGAAGGGAGAACCAATGAAGGAGGGTTAGATTGCGACTGCATCATCTAAAATATAGTGGCTGTACATATTCGTACGCTGACTGAATATAATAGAGTAAAAAAATATTAGTCTTTTCATATCACGTCACGTAAAAATGATTCATCTTCATAACCAGCCCCGACCTATTTTCAAAATATTATAATTATGTTTTGTTCTGCTGCGATCAGACATTACTTTTTCGTTAATTGTGTGTTTTGGTCCACAGAAAGTGAGTTTCCAATCTTCGTCATCAAAACCACCATGGCAGGACACTGACCGAACACTGGTATATTAACCCTGGCACTTCCTCTCTTACCCTGTTGGGCGGGAAGGAGGGTGAAATTAACTTTCTGATTTCCTCATAGCCATCCCGCTACAAAGGAACTGATGAGCACCCCTTCAATGCGAGGACCAGTTCACGACAGAAATCCTGAGAACCTAAATCTTATATTTGCTTTCATAATTATCCTTATGTACAACGATATTCCTAAGGGTTATGGTCTGATTTTCGTCGGATTTAGCCTGAAAACCTCGAACTGAGACTTTCCCTTCGAAGTGACATGAGAATTGCTGTCACAGGAACTGCTGACAAACAGAACTCAGTGCTCTCGCTTCCCTCACGTCACACTGCGTCAGAAAGTAGTAACAAAAAATCTGCTACAATTATGCGACCCACTGATTTTCCTTCTCTCTCTCTCTCTCTCTCTCTCTCTCTCTGTATGTGTGTGTGTTTGTGTGTGTGTGTGTATCAGTCTGACTATGTACGAGTATCTATCACTTTATTTACCTGTCCAGTTATCTATCTTCATATATTTAATTCCTCTTTTTTTCCTCTCAATAATCTTCTCTGAGTGAAATATCCCTCTGCCATTCACGAACTTGCCCACAAACCATTTTCTGTGTTCGGGTGGCAGTGGGACGGTTCGTAAACTTCCACATCGGTTCCGGGAGAATTTCAACCCAGCGTGACATTAACTGGATCGACGTAGGTTAGTTTAGGTTACGTAACAGCAGATGGGGACAAGCCAATTGGAACTTTTAAAAGGGGGTTCACATTTCCCAGCAAGTTTAATCGTCTGTGCTTAACTCCTACTCTTCTATCAAGTCTTTCAATATATTACTCCTACCACAAGCAGATTTTTTTCAGCATATTAAAATCCCCCACAATGAAGGTATTAAATTACTGTTTCTAATCCATTTATTGCGAAAAGTTCTTCCCAAGTTCAATAAAATCATCTGAAAGTAACAAAATATAAAACCTTAATTCGTTTAAAAGAAGCTTTATAAGGTCGCTCGACCATAGTAAGAATAAAACAGTTTGGAGGTATGAATAAAATCACCTGACAGTAGCAAGAATGAAGCTGTCTAATAACAGCACGAACACAGCTATTTGGGAGCCGGCAGCATGAATAATGAAATTTCTTAGCGACAGGAAGAAATTAAGTTAAAGACATTCTGTTGGAAGGTTTACTGGAAAATCTTTAACTCCATCAGTCCACTGCTAGAGGAATCCCCATGAACCAAATAATTATCGCCGGGCGTTGAAAAGATTAACTGAACAAGGTAAGAAGAAGATAAAGAACACTCCATCCCACGTAAGTCCATCAACAAAGACAGTAACACAAGAACAAAAGCGACAAACAAGAAAATTAATGCACAGCAACAAAATAAAATATCAGGAAAAAAGGTCAGAAAAACAACATTAATACTGACCCTCCAGCAGACGAACTTCGACCGGAAAATCCAACGAAGCCCAAAACAGGATCAAGGCAGTTTATATTTTCTTCCCCTTCGCGTCCTTGAGCTGGTGGTGTTCCCAAGGAGTGCTTTCATCGGGCCGCGGGTACATATATAAGACCGCGGCAGCTCGGGTCAACCAACACTCTCCTCCCGGCTTCAGTCCAGCACGGTCCTGTTCTTAGCCTCCTCCTTCACAGTCCACAAAACAGGTTGGGGCTGTTTTCTCATCAGCAGAGGTAGACAATAGTATATCAGTGAGACAAAGATGGTGTAGCTAAAGACAAACTTGTATGCATAAATGAGAGACGAAGATAATATAGCTACCCTTTCAGACAAAAATATGAATTAATTAAATTCTGTGGTATGTCGGTTGCTATTATAGAAAAACTCTCCAGCTATTTTCAAAAGTTATTATAAAAAAGATTCATTACTTTCATAAATCTATCGATTTACTGCCTAACACCGTTTCATGTGAGGTGTGGTCTCAAAAAAGGGACCTGCAGACGTTTCCAAAAATGCAAAATAGGCCTTAAGTACATCTCATCTTTATCGTCTTGTCCCTGTTCAGCCAACTGTACAAATGGGGACCTGAATGTAACATCAAATACTGTGGGGCTTATTTTGGGAGAAGACTGGGACCCTCGTGCAGTCGATAGAATTTAATTTTAAATCTTCTTCCAGCACAATGCCGGCCACCACAACCGTCACTGCCTTGCCCGCCGTCGCAGAAAGTGTCCTAAACACCGTCGACACCAGCCTGCGCACCTTTGGCTATGACCTCAAGAGCCTGGTCAAGTACTTCGACCTGCAGACGGTGGGGCTCCTGACGCTGGTGGTGGTCGTGGGGGTGTTCCTCTTCGATCTCTTCAGCTACGGCTACACCGCCTACGCCGGCAACACGTCGACCTACAGTTCCTACGGCCGCAGCCTCATTACCAACGCTGCCAAGATCTGGGACCAGAGGGATCAGCTGGGACTTGAGACCAACTTCCGTGGAGGGTGAGTTGTAATGAGTTGTATAAAAGCCTGCGCAGCCTAATAACCCATTATTAGTTTTTTTGTTATAGCCCGGTCGTGCTACCTTCGGACGATTTAACCATTCTTAATCAAAGGGCTTTCCAAAGTTTACTGAAATCGTCTGGAGGTGGCAAAAACAATACTTAAAAAAAAAAAAAAAGTTACTGCAAGTGATTACACTTTTCTTGGCTCGGTTGGTAGGTGGTGGACTGAGATCCTTCAGGACCGTTATTCGATTCATCCCTGTGACCAGTTAAAGTGTCAACTTTCGATTCAGTCACTTCAGTCAAAGGTTTCCCTCTCCTTGTTATCCACTACCCACCAAACGTCTCCAGTCTAAGTAGTGCGCCACTTTTATAGTGGATACAATTTTATTGTTTATTTGTTTTACTGAACAAAAACTAAACAACTTTCATCTCAGTGGTATTTCTGTCAACCAAGGCACTGTAAACACTGCCATTTCCTGCAGTCTGTCCGTCTGAACGAGCCGTCACATGACTTGGGTGCCCAAGTACTTTAAGCCAGCCATAAACATGAGACTTCAGTGTTTACAATGTCTCGACGGAAGTAGTCCCCAGTTTGCCGTCGTACCTCCATCTGTTCAGATCTATTCTTCCACTTACTCTCTCCAGTCCTCTCGCTTAACAACCTTTTTTTTTTTTTTTCAAAACCCTCTCCTTCACTTGCCCTAACCCCTCCCTTTACCCTAACGTTTTCCTTCATTTACTCCAACCCTCTCTTCCACCTGTATTGACTTTTTTTCTACCTGTTCTAACCTTTCCTCCATCCCTCTCACAAATCAACCATTACCACTATACTTCCCCCCTGATCCTTTCCACCACCTACTCTAAACCCTTTCCATTACACTGACCTCCCCCTCCACGCATTCTAACCTCTTGCTTAACCTACTCTAGTGTTTCTTCCATTACCTTCAGCAATTAACCCCTCCTCTTCCTCCCTCAGCCGCAACCTGGACTCCGTGACGCAGATCCTGGACTCCCTGGCCGACGCTGTGCTCAAGTACGAGAAGCTGGAGCACAACGAGGTGGGACAGACTCGCCAGGCCAAGGTGCTCCTCTGAACACCGTCACCGACAAGGATAGCACCCAAACATCCCCCTAAACTACAATATGCAACCAGAGATTTATATTTTAGGTTCCTATTGTAGTTCCCACCACGTGACTAACAAGGAAAACACCCAAATATTCCCCCAGATTACGACATGAACCCGTCAATGTACATTCCAGGTCCTTATTTTAGCTCAAGGTGTGAACAGACTGCCCACAGGGAACCTTATGTCTTTCTAGTTACCTATTCGCCCCGTCACATCCTACAGAAATGTGGCGAACGGAGCCTTCACAGATACAAAATCAAATTCACGTTTGTCGACAAGGCTGCTCTCAGATAGTATTAGAACGTCGGTAAGCAAAAAAAAAAAAAAAATACATATACTGAAATAACTTTTAAAACAGTTACGACAGAGCACTGGTCGTACTTTTGTTTGTGAATCTCAACTCAGGATGAACTGTGGCCGGTGAATCACTACAAGAAGAAAGTGATAGAAGGAGAGGGAGAATTTACTCACTTTCGTTGTCCTCCTTCTCTCACTTTCAAAGAATTGGTTCCTTTTTCTGCTGTAAAAAGAAACTAATCCATGAATTCCTCTTCTGACTTGCTGGAAATCAGTCTACTTTTGCTCTGAGATGAAGACTCTCCCAGTGTGTGATGGGATTTTTTCATGATAGATTAGATGGCACTAGCTTTTTATAGTTCATGCAAAGTCAGCTGCCATCAAACCATAATCTTACACCAGCACCCATGCAAATAACTGTGCGTCCTATATCCTCACATTACTGGCTACTCATTTCTAGAAAGGATACGTGTAGACTATGTTCGCAAGATCTCATTTCCATTGTTCGTAGATGCTCATTATACCTTAACAGACACTCGTACTCATCGTGTCAGGGGAATAGAGAGCCAGAATGTACACAGACAGGCTGGACCCTCTGTTACGTACTCATGGCTTCTCTGTTCTGTTGATACACTTCTGAATCTCCCTCAACAGAGTCTCATTTCAACTGTATTTATTATTATTACTGTGTGTGTGTGTGTGTGTGTGTGTGTGTGTGTGTGGTATTTGTTGGCTTAAAAATGTATCGTTTAAAAATAAAAGCTAACTACTGTATACACATTTTGCTTTTAATAACCCCTTGACTTTTGATGTGTGTGTTTATTTTCATCCAGTTCTCAGGCCCGTAATTTTCAACAGAATTCTGAGGGGGCCAGACCAAATGTATATACCTGCGTACTACAAACTTAAAATTAAATTGAAGCGCTTAAGTCTGCAGACCATCCGATATTGTTCAGTTTGATTCTACTAAAAAATTGATGTTTAATGAGGCACGTATGTTTAGTGATGGTGGTGGGTGTTTAAATAAAAGGCTTCACTTTCTGCAAATCTAAATTTTCAGCTCAAACTGTGAATTAGTTTAATAATTTGGCCGTTTTACATTCTTGCTGCACGATGCTGCACTTCTACCAAAATTATTCTCTCATGCCTGCGGTAGAATTCAGGTTGAAATATACCGCCCTGCCTTTATTCTTACGGAAATGATAAAATAATCAGTATCTAAGTACTATTACGATTTATTTCATGATCAACTTAGATCAAATTTAGAAATATTTAATAAAACACACTTAGATTTGTTTGAATTTTCAACAAACTACTCGAAGTTTTTCCTCCATTTTATATTCAAGTTCAGCCTTATAAGCCCCCAGTCATAGTTGAAGCTTTGGCAAAATACAGAAAACACTGGGGGGGGGGGCTATAGCCCCCTAGCCCCCCCAGAAACTACGGCCCTAATTCTTGAGGACAGACTACTGTACATCTTTTTTTTTTTTTTCCTAACCTGACCAAGATCCCTAACACCTATCAGCTCAGTTGATGGCCAATGATATAAAAGACTAGAAGGCCGATCTGACTAGTAACCGTGGAGGAAGCCGTCTTATCTCACAACGAAAGTTCATCGGATTTCATACAACCACGACTTGGTAAATGGACCAGTTCCGTCAGGTAAAAACAAACCAGCTACATGTAGGATACGAACCAGCAACATCACCTTCTAATCCACTGATGACAAGTTAAAAATGTGTTTGGCTTTTAATAATTTCTTTGTTATGAAGTATGCAATGAAAGAAATAGGCAATAGCGTTTTCTTTCCAAAGTTATACGTCTTTGATAGCCTTCATGCAGTAAGACGACCAGAGGACAAAGCCACCCTATGAGAGAAAATACTAATGTCAATGATTACCATTTTCAGGCGTTTATATACACTGCTAAGTACTTCGATGACCACAGAGCGACTGCCTGACTGGCTGCTGACACAGATACTATCAGGGTACAAAGGTTATTGCCGCCAAATAGCAATACACAGGTTAAAAACAGACAAAGGTGTATACGCAAGCACCGTAGACACACTGCATCCATACACACTCAAAAAACAAAAGCGGAGACAAGAAACCTGCTTCCTTAACAAGTGTCTCTTCCGATTACACATGCTGCTTCACTAAACACCAAGTCGAGAATTATACGATTCATCTCACGCCCAAAACCTGGAGAGATAAGGCAACCAACCATCTCCAGAAATGGAGGTCAAAGTACGGAAGAATGCAGAAAAGGGGAAATTTACTCCGAGTTCATTGGCTGTGTACAGTCACATCGTCAGTACAGGTTATCAGGTTATATCACAGGTTAACCGTTGGATCAAACGGCAAAAGAGTGTACTACATACGCGTAGAGTGGTTTGATTATGGATGTTCTCAAAGTTTTTACTGATATAGATAAATCAGCAGCATAATTTCCCCTTTCAGGGAAACAGAAAAGAGGACACTGAGGTACACAATTCCATTAACGGCGAGAGATATCAAGGAATATCAATCCTTATATATATATATATATATATATATATATATATATATATATATATATATATATATATATATATGACACAGAATACATTAGCTTGTATACAAAAATAACCTACGCCTGTTGTGTACTCTCCAGTGCATTAATGAGAAGTACTGAATACAGGCATGCACAAAGCTACTATATGCACCCAGAAAATAATATCTGCATGTACAAGTTTCAGGAAACTAAACCACTACTTGCTACCATAAATATTGCACTTAAGAAACAGATACAAGCTATCCTTGCTTTTCATTCGGAAAATTAAACTTGCATGGGACGCACTAAAATCCAGTACTCTTATACCTGACTAACGCAAATAAGGAATATTGGTGGCCTCTAGATCTATATTCAACAGTGTTCTTTAAGTTCTCATAAAACCAAGCTTGTAATATAACTGTGCATAAAACATTGCCCAAGAATATTTTTGTACTGTGTCGAATTTAATTCCTATTCCCGCAAGTTTATACTAGGGCAAGGTCAGATTTGTTCTCACTTTTGAAAATATTTGACGTGTGGTGACACATATACTGAATCCCATTTGCATTTTACAAATAATGCAGAGGAATTTGTGATTATAAACACCGAGAAATTATATTGTCACCAGGAATACTACAGACCCTAAGACGGAAGTATAATGATGCAGTTAAAGCACCCTAGACTGTTTTAATCTTCCAAACCAATTGCCTGTACTTATAAATAAATTTGGACACTTTTAGGTTATATGTGAATTGTAAATGCCCAACAGCCTCCCATTACCACCATATATTCGTAAAGCAAATTCAGATTCAACTCCGCTGCAAACATTTTACTTTAAGTCGGTGATAGAGGAGCGTACTGTCCATAAAAGATAATATACAAAGAGTTCTGACAACGCCCACTATCCCGCATCCCCCTCCACTTTCACTCTCACCCTCACCCCACACCGCCCTCCGACACCCCGCCAAGGACCCGACGGGGGTAAGTCCATGAAGGAAGAGGTGGCAGTGAACTCTTGTCAGATGGGAGGACAAACTGATGGTGCAATTGTCGGAGGGAGAGAAAAGAATGCAAGATGAGAGGACTGGAAACGAAAAACGCAAATTAATATTGGAACTTCTTTTTGGCTGAGAGAGAGAGAGAGAGAGAGAGAGAGAGAGAGAGAGAGAGAGAGAGAGAGAGAGAGAGAGAGAGAGAGAGAGAGAGAGAGAGAGAGAGAATACACACTTAAACTAATGGAGGCAAAAAATGATGCAGTGAAGAATTTGGTGGTTTCGTTCGCACAAAAAGAAATTACCAAAGTAACGCCCAGATTAATAGCCTGATCAGGAAACCTCGTACAGTAATAATAATAACAAGAATAAGAAGAATAAGAATATGAATATAACAACATTACTACCACTGCAGCCATCACCACCGCCACCAATAATATTAAAATATCAATAATAAAAGTAATAATAATAATAATAATAATTTCCGGCCATAAGACTAGTTTCAACCACGAGATTAATTCCGATCGTGAGATTAGTTCCAACCATGAAATATGTTCCGACCTTGAGATTAGTTTCCAACCGTGAGATTATCTCCGGCGATGAGATTAGTTCCAACCGTGAAATTAGTTCCGACCGCGAGATTAGTTCCGGCCATGACATTAGCTCGGGCCTTGGGATTAGTTCCGAGAGTGAATTAGTTTCAGCCGTAGGAGTAGATCCGAACGTGAGATTTGTTCCGGCCGTGAGATAAGTTCCGACCGTGAGATTAGTTCCTACCATGAGATTTGTTCCGGTCGTGAGATTAGTTCCTAGCATGCGATTAGTTCCGACAGTGTGATTAATTCCTAGCGAGCAATTAGTTCTGACCGTGAGATTAGTCTCGACCGTGAGATCAGTTCCGGTCCTTAAGTCACATAGCTCCATGATGCTCAGGCGTGCCCCCTTCCCCTCCCCCCTTCCCGTCAATCCCCTCTCCTTTTCCATAATCCCAAGTCTTCCCCCATCGCCCCCCTCCCCTACTCTCCCCCATACGGCCCCCCCTCTCCCCTCCCAACCCCTCTACCCCCTCCTGATCCTCAAACTCCTTCCCCCTCCCTCCCCCACATGCCAGTTCCGCCCCACTCTTACTTTCTTCGGCCAAGGTTAAGGAAGGGGGAGGGGGAGCTGAGAAGGGGGTCGGGGGAGAAGGGTAGGGGGCGCTGACTGCAGGGAATCAGGGCGAGAGAAAAGAATGGGAGGGAGAATGAAGAGTGGGACAATAGACAGACAGATAGATAGATAGATACATAGATATATAGATAGACTGACAGACTGATAAACAGATTGAGGTTAACGATATTAGCTGAGCAAAGACAAAGATATGACACTTCGTTGAGAGAGAGAGAGAGAGAGAGAGAGAGAGAGAGAGAGAGAGAGAGTAAACAAACCAAGGAAAAATGAAGAGAAAAATCCAGCCACGCAACTCCCAGCCTTTCTCCTCAACCCCTTCAGTACGATTATTTATTTTATTTTATTCTTGCTACCGGCTCACGAACGACGACAGGATAGGAAATACCTGTCCGTGACCAGTAACATGGGGGTCTACTGTTACGCCTTTCACTGCTTAAACCCCCAACCGGATCTAACCCCCCCTCCCTTCTCTCTCTCTCTCTCTCTCTCTCTCTCTCTCTCTCTCTCTCTCTCTCTCTCAGCCCTAAAGGTGGGTCTGTCAAAATCAAATGTGTAATAAAGATATACTTCTCTCTCTTTCCCCTCACGTTCTCTCTCTCTCTCTCTCTCTCTCTCTCTCTCTCTCCTACAAACAAGGGTAGACAAAGCACCTTCTCTCCCATAAAACACATACACCTTACCAAGAATGGCGATCACTTTTACTTTCCTTGGACTCTCTCTCACCAAGCTCGGACCCAAGCCTGTAGGAGGAGAGGGGGGGAGTGGCATTTTCTTACCCTCTCTTTACTTTCACTCTTTCTTACTTGCACAACATCTAAATTTTCTCTTTATTTCTAACGTCAAGTAATCAATTATGTCTTTATCAACCACTTCCAGTATTATCCCTCTCTAAAAAAATAATTTACCTTCAGGATATACATTACATATTTAGATACGTACTACTTTATATACAAATAAGAGTAAGAAAACATGTATGCCGTTTGTCACCTCTTAAACACGACTAGGGCATTATTATTATTATTATTATTATTATTATTATTATTATCGGAGAAGCATCCAGCCCTTAAGTCTTTTTATATACTATTACGGTTTCTATATATATTTGTTTAAGACAGCCAGCCCTTTTACTGAAGAAGTACAATCTTCAATAACTGATTAATATTTATGGTGTCTATCACTAAAGAAGGGCTATGGAAAGGATGTTGAACCATAGCAATGCCTTCTTCTGCCACTTAGCAATGGGTAACAAGAGACGGTGTTCAGAAAGATAGCGATGCCGTGCCCGAAATTTGACCTTAATCTTTGACCTTGACCTTTGTTCATGTACCAAAATCGAAATACTTCTTCCCATTCTCACATATATTGTATGCACCAGTCTTGACGCAAATCGAATCACGTACTGACGACATACCTACATACATGCATATATACCTACATATACTTACTGTACATCATATATACATACAAACGTACACACACTAAAATGGATTCGAGCACAATAACTAAGCCTGCAGTATCGCCAAGAGCTACAAAACCACGAAATTCTTCATCAAGTTAACATCTTCACTTCAGTATTCTTTCCAGTTACTTTATTCTTGTTACCACCAGACAATTTTATTCTGACCAGGAGACACATAGATGGTGAAGGGATTTGAAACGATCCCCATTAACCTCTTATGCCGTATGAAGTCTCCCACGAGCTACAAAAAATCTCGGGTGATATAATGAATAAAAGTCATCGGATTGAAATGGTTTGGATGAATGAAGTATTGTGACAAGTGACGATCCATGGTTCTTTTGGGGATGGTATAGGAGGTAGATAGATAGATAGATAGACAGATAGATGAACACAGATACTATAAATCTTAGCATCTGCAAGCCACAACGTATTTAAACATCTTAGTTTTGCTATTTCCGGACGATTTTATTTAGCTTGGTTGACAGCTTTCGAATTGCAAGGGTTTGATATCCTGCTTTAATCCCTTCACTATGATCACGTATTTCTTATTCATTCTTGCTATCTCTAGTTTTCTTTTTTTTCCACATTTAGAATGACTTTTCGATCTGGGGAGGTTAAACATAGTTCTTTTGTTTCACCAGGTCTCCCCAAAGCTGAATAAAGTGTCTGGAGGGTAGGGAAATTATATCAGTAAAACGGGAGTCACAAAGGCTGGCTTGATATGAAAATTGCATCCTCTAACTGAAAGGCCGATGCTGAAAGAAAGCCGTGAGCCAGTTGTTATAGCCCTAATTAATTTGAATCCCTCATTAACATAAAGCTGTAATAATTAGCTTTTGCATCAAGTAACTCGTGATACTCTCTGTCACTCGGCCATAATAATTTCCGGCAAAGAACGTACTTATATATACTGTGTGTGTGTGTGTGTGTGTGTGTGTGTGTGTGTGTGTGTGTTTCCGGAACCAGGCGTTCCTTGTGGGTCGGAAGACATATAAGTGAGAGCTCCGTGGCCATCGCTGCCTAACACATCACTGCCTCACGTCACCCCGCTTCCCGTTC
Organism: Coenobita brevimanus; assembly: GCF_032717465.1. Classification (NCBI taxonomy): domain Eukaryota; kingdom Metazoa; phylum Arthropoda; class Malacostraca; order Decapoda; family Coenobitidae; genus Coenobita; species Coenobita brevimanus. The sequence goes on from NC_136967.1 coordinate 4,398,477, forward strand.
CCTGCCTCCGTTCACACCTACAGAGGATTAGGTGAGGTGCTTTCGTTCTCTGAGGCTTTTGAGATCAGAGAAGTCATAAAACAGGACCAATCATATCGGTACGCACATGGCTGGTCTCTTCTAAAAAACATGCAAACTCCACTGATTTATCATTTCCTCTATATACCTGAAGAGGATAAAATGCAGGGCTCTTTGGTATCTTGCAGACTGAATGAGAGGGAGAATAATTTGAAATAATCTCCCATTTTGTTTCAGCATCAACAAGGCGATTTGCAGCAAAAATGTCGTGCAGCTGGGACACATCCCTATGCTATATAGTACAGTCCTCTTTTGGTCCCATCATACGACGCCAAAGGAATACGTGGATACACCCTTTTCACTTTAACTTGTCCCGCATTTTCATCTTTTTGCAGCCTGTTTCCCGTAGTTCAAAGGCAGAATGAGACAATACTGCGGCTCTAAAGCCTTTTCATAAAACTTTTCGTGACTAGCATTATAGTGTTAATTTCTTGCAACAGCTCACCATTCAAGACGGAAATGTAAATTTTCAGGCCAATGTAAAGTGGAAAAACTATACTGTAGTATCCTTTCTCCCCAACACCAAACGGTACATGATACGAGTTTTCCCACATACATCTTTAAAATCAAGACCATTATACAGCTTCACAGTTAAAGCATTTCTCCACCTGAACGATCCAAGGCACTGTGCTATCAAGACGCATGCTGTTCCGTCTCTGTATGCTGAATAGTATATCAAGGACACGTTTAATCCTTGTTTACGTGGTCATTATCAATACTGTGACTGATTTACGATTCCTCTACAGAATGTCCGGGTACGATCTGGCCCCGCACATGTACTACCACCCGCAGGAGGATCTGGGTATTAGCGACCTGGGCTACTGGGTGGACTGGGCCGAGCGGGTGGACCTGAAACACTGGCTGAGTCACGTGGACCTGAAGACGGCCAGTGTGGTGACGGCTGCAGTGGTGGCGGTGGTAGTGTTACTTCTGGACCTGTTCACCAAGTCCTATGCTGTCACCCCTTCGCTCGCCACACCTCAAGCAGCCCGCACCACACCAGCCACACCTGTCACAACCACCTCGCCCTACACACAACACTACCATCCCGTCCCCGGCAGGTCAGATACTCATTCATAATTATAGTCATTTATATATGTATAAGTTTATAAAGTCAGCTAAGGATTACGATGCAGTGAGATGGCTGACATAAATATGCCCTAGTATACTGACAAACTTATTTCGCTAAAACTGTCTAAATTGTGACTATATTTTTTGCCGAGATGCAAAATTTAAACTGAATACTTCAAAAATGGAAACCTTTCATTTGCATAGTACTAATCTCATGTTACTTTAAGCAGCCGGTCCCTGGAGTCCCTGACGAAGGTGCTGAGCGCCCTGGCCGCTGCGGTGGCCAAGTGGGAGGACTCCGGGGCAGCCACGGCCACGCATCCACCGCTTTAACCACCTATATTCATTGACAAGTCTGATCTGTAGCGGATTTGGACACTTTTTGCTATTATTATTATTATTATTAGTTTTTTTTTTTTTTTTTTGGGGGGGAAGGTCTGTTAGGGTCAGGTTAACTTTGATTAGTATCCTGAAGTTATGTCAGGCTGACTTGCAGGACATGTTACAAGCTGTAAACAGTATGTGCCATATTCAACTAAAGACTTTCCTAAACTATCAGGGAAAAAAATAATTCACGTATTAGTCTAGGCACTAAGGGTTTTAACAGGTGTGCTGCAGCTATTGTGTCCTTATGATCATGATCACTTAAAAAAAATAAATAAATAAATAACGCGTGCTGAAAAACGATTGACTCCTCCAGTGTCAATATACTGTGTTACTTCACTGATTACGAGCAAGGGCGAAGCCCTCGCGAGTCTCTAGTCAAGTAGTGGCATTATTCTCACATACGAGCGGCGCAACCCGCCCAGACCGTAACGCTTTGAGAAGCTTATATCTCAGCAACTACAGGGCCGATCACTGAGTGGTTTGCACCATATGATAGCTCTGTTCTTAAGATTTGTTTTTGACAGGTTTCATCACTCCCCCGCGGTGCACGTGACGCGCCAAGTGCAGCATGTCGAAAATCTTGAAAAGAGGGCCACAGATCAGACAGTTTGTCGTAAAGGCATGAAATTTGAAAGGTAGACAGCCATCAATATACTCTAGGCATCCTTAGGGTGTAAGGCGACATTTCAACGCTTTCGATTTAAATGGCCTCGCTCGTACCACGACGAAAAAGGTCTTTTACTGGTAAAAATAAAACACTGATCAACACTATACAATGACCGACGTTGTGAGTATTTTGCTAACCTGAAAGACCGGTTAATGCACTCCACCTTCCTTTGCAGGATAATTTATTAGCACTACCCGGATATGGCGACTTAAGTATGACAGCATACAAGCAAAACTGGCAAACAGCAAAAGGAAGGAAACCCCTAGATTCTAAAGCTTGCATAATTAGCTTATTACGAGTACCGGAGCCATTGCAATTAGTGACCATGGATGCTTCGCGCTAATTACGGGAACCCCACACCGTCCCGCACATAATGTATACATCTACCTTTACAGTATATGCATATACACAACATACCCACTTGCAGAGGTTAAGCACGCTGTTGCAGCCGGACTGTAACTATTTATATACATGTTGCTAATGTTATCACCACACCTGTTTCATTCTGCCTCATGATATATAATTACCAATGGAAAAAGGCTTCTCTAGAAGCATTTTTTTTTTTTTTTAATGCGAGGAAGAAGGAACCAAAGGCCATGAGCCCGCAATAACAGTTCCCTCCAAGAGAAAAACAAAATACAAGAGAGAGCCAAATTCAAGATCCATTCATTTAGAGATGCCTGGACACACTGCGTTTGAAGGACTGGAGATCATAGGCAGCAGGAAATACAGAGGGAGACAGTTCCAGAGTTGACCTGTTGCATAAATGAAGGACTGGGAGTAACGGTTAACTCTTGCATTAGAGATCTGGACAGAAAAGGGATGAGAGTTTGCTGCTAGACGGGTGCTACGCACCCGTCGTAGAGGTGGAGGAATGCATGTAGACAGTTCAGAGGAGCAGTGACCATTAAAGTAGCGACAGAAAAGAGATAAAGATGCAACAGTGCGGCGAAGAGACAGAGGTTGAAGGGGGTCAGTAAGAGGAGAGTTAATGAGACGAAAAGCCTTTGACTCTGTACTGCTATACCTGAAAAAGATGTAAGCATGTGGACAAACTTAAAATCTGCAATTCACAACCCAACTTAAAACGATACTTTACTGAACAAAGGGTATTCGCTAACGTGTTTCTTGTCACTTGATTATAGTCATCACCTCATCTTACAAGTCTCTCTCTCTCTCTCTCTCTCAGTTTACATCCATGCTTCTTTTCCTCCCTTCACGCTCCCTACCTCTCATTTCTTTCACCCGCGCTTCGCTGAAAACATGGAGATGTTCCCACCACGGTCCAGTGGTTCCCACTCTCAATACCTTTAATGGGCCCAAGTCGGGCCGAAACTGTTATTATCTTAATACATACAGTATAACATTTCCATACGTACTTGCCATTCTTCCATCTGAATAATGCACACCACTAAGAAATTAAGACACCATCCATCTAGCTATCCACAGTATCTATAGCCAGACATTCCCGTACGGAGTGGTCAAAATCAAATCGCTTCCATGTCGCCCTGTCCTCTACCATTTGGCTGTCCTTTCTCCAACCACACACCCCATTCATACATCTCTCTACCTTCTCTTATGTAAGTACTCTGCATACCTTTTACAACAATAAATATTTCAAAGCTAATCCATCATCTGATCTTCGGTCTCCCTTCCCCCTCTAAAGCATATCCATTACGTATACTAAAATCGATCACTTTCCTCTAGCATTCATAAAAAATTACCACTGGGCCTGACCGGGATTTGAACCCGGGACCTCTCGCACCCTAAGCGAGAATCATACCCCTAGACCATCAGGCCTGTGCTTATAAAAGTGATGACACATGGAAAACTTTCACCACAACACTTGTTATCGGCAAGTATTCGTTTTCTGTCACACGTAGAAGAAAACGTGGTGGTACATGTACTTAATGCCAGACTATGTCAAGAAATAATTATTTTATTCCCGTTTAGGTCACATGTACTGAATTATAATAAACAATATGAGAAGATGGAAGGCACTTTTGTTTCACAATTTTATCCATTTACGCCTCCCATTACAAATCACCAACTCATACACCGACCATGGGTGGTAAGCTTCACATTAACTTATTGGCCATTTTTCATACGAAAACATTTTTCTTGTATATTCTGATGTGTTTTGTCCAATCTGATCTCCATTTCCTGTTCAATTTGGTATTCATTTCCTCGGGAAAATCTTTTAAAATTAATTACGACCAGACTCCAAAAAAGGAGAGATTCGGTGAGGGCTGAAAGGCAAATAGTGAAATAAAGCACGCAAGTATAACTATCAACAGCATGCCCTGCAATTTGGGCAAATATTATAATTCCATTGAGAAAATAAATAAATAAACAAATCGCAACACTCAAGCCCACCACGTGGTCTAAGGGTCGATCTTTGACTCTGACCTGTGACCCTTACCTTTGACTCATTACGCTTAAAACCGAATACTTCACTCTTATCTTAACCTTAGAGGCTTAGACCTTCCGTAAAGTGTGGTTTATATCAGATCAAAATTGGGTTGACTGTCCAGTGCCCTTCACCTTTGACCTTTCCGCGACTTTAACCTCTAACTGTCCTCAAAATCGAATATCTTTACCCTTGAAGAAAGTTGAGTCTACATCGGATAAAAACTGCTAAAACTAATCTTGCCATGTGACCTTGACCTTTGATCTGTTCTAAAAAAAATTGTCAACCCCTTGGGTGGTTCTCATCACACTCAAGATTGATCCAAATCAGATCAAAACTGTTTTATAATTTTGTCACACACTGCCACACACTTCGAACTTTCGCTACCGCCCCATGACCTTGAACTTTACTCTCAAAATGTAATATCTTCGTTCCTGTTTGACTCTTAACCCCTCCACCAAGTTTGGTTCAAATCATATCAAAACTGTGAGAGCTGACCTTGCCCTGTGATCAAGGTCTTGGACATTTCCTGTGACCTTAACCTTTCATTGATTATTCTCAAAACTGAATCTTTTCATAGTTACCATATCCTCAACCCCTCCATAGGATGATACTGTTTAAGTTGACCCTGCCCTTGACGTATTGTTCTCAAATAAATTGTCTTTTTTTTTTTTTTTACGTAAGATAGAAGGAACTAGAGGCCAGGAGCCCACAAAACTGTTCCTTCTATGAAAAAAATGAAAACATGATAACAGAGAACCAAATTCAAGACCCATTCATTTCAAGATGCCTGGACACACTGTGTCTGAAAGACTGGAGATCACAAGCAGTAGGAAATACAGACGAAGGGAAACAGTTCCAGAGCTGACCTGTTGCATACATGAAGGACTGGAAGTAATGGTTAACTCTTGCATTTGAAGGCCGAACACAAAAGGGATGAGAGTTTGTTGCTAGACAGGGTGCTACGTGCTCACTGTAGTCATGGAGGGATGCAAGCAGGCAGTTCAGAGCAGCAGTGGCCATTGAAGGAGAGATGGAAGAAAGATAAAGATGCAACAATGCAGCGAAGAGACAGAGTGAAGGAAGCCAGTACGAGGAGGAGAGTTAATGAGACAAAAAGCCTTTGACTCCACCTTGTTGAGAAGAGCTGTATGTGGAGAGCCTCCCCACACATAAGAACTGTACTCTAAACAGTGGCAAATAAAACCCATGTATAAAGTCAAAAACTGCACAGGGGTAAAGAAGGCACAGAGTTGGCTTACCAACACTTCCAATAAGTTTGGTTGAAATCAGATCAAAATTGTGTATTTTCATAACATGCACACACATGGGTCAAAATTTAACCTTGCTCCATGACTGACATTTCTCAAAACTGAATCACTTCATTCTTGCCCTTCCCTCATCTGTTCCCCCTTGTTTGATCTAAACTGGATAAAAGTTGATGAAGCTGATTTTGCTGGGTCAACAACTGACCTAGCAGTGACTCTGACCTTTGACGTTTTGTTCTAAAAAAAAAAAAAAAAAAAAAAAAAAATGGCACAGTATATTCATTGGCTGACCTCAGCCTTTCCACCACATTTGATTGAAATCAATAGAAACAAATTATTTTGTTCACACACACACACACACACACACACACACACACACACAAAAGACACAGACATGCCAATCAAAACCTAACACATGCTTTCACTTTGCCAGTGTGGGTGTTAATATATCTAGCAAAGTCCTGGGGAACTAATGAAAACATAAGTTCTGCTTATGGCTGTTTGTCATTTCAAAGTCTGCTTACCCTACAGCTAATAAAGGCACAATAAATTTTCTGAATGACATGTATATTTAACCACGGCTGCAAGTCAAAAGAAGGGATAACCTACAGTATGCCCCCCTCCCCTCAGAATTTTTAAAAATTCCCCACAGAATCATAATTACTCAAATAGAGTAGTCAACTCTCCTCCATAAATTGGGGAATATCACAAACTACAGTAGTGTGTGTGTGTGTGTGTGTGTGTGTGTGTGTGTGTGTGTGTGTGTGTGTGTGTGTGTGTACATATATATGTATATACAGTATATATGAATCTCCTAAATCATGCAATTCTAAATAATGGATTTGTAATATGTGGCAACATCACGCAAGATTGCAACATCAGTAAAGCACAAAAATGATGCAAAATTCACGGATGTAGCCATCAAAAGTGACGCTCTTCCAATGCCTCATGTAATACGTGCCACCATTACCTAAAGTCCGCACATCTAGCTGGGCATAAATCAATCTTAGTCACGCATGACAATTATTAAACAAATCATATTCAATCATAGCACTTACTATAAGCCAATCACAGCACTTCCTTCCCAGGCCAAGCACGAAGCTTGTTAGTGTTTGCTGGTGACCAGTTTGATGTAGGTTTGGGGAAAAGAAGGGGCAACTTTTCCAAGATGACAGACCCATCAGTAATTTTCTGCATATGATTAGCTATTTCTAAATCGTGGAATTCTCAAACCGGGGTATGTGCCCAGTCTCATAATAGCGCAATTTAGGAGATACTATCTATCTATCTATCTATTGCCAGACGCCTCAATCCCGTTTGGGGTGGCCACAAACAAATCGCCTCCAAGTCGCCCTGTCCCCCGCCATTTCACCACCCTGCTCCCAACTCACACCCCCCTCTCTCATATAGCAATAAGCTATATATATACCAAAAATAAATAGAAACATACACACACACACACATCTGCAATTCGAAGTAAATGTCACGGACTATTGTCAAAAGGCACTTTTCTGATGGCACAAGAAAGCTTGGGCCATGATGGACCAAGTGCACTGAAAAGCAAGGGGACTATGTTGAAAATGATGTCCTTGTAAGATCTGTGATTTGTTGACATGTTATAAATACTCTGTGAATAATTACTGACTCACACTCATTTATAATTATGCTATAATGTGTGTATGTATAATATATACATGTATGTCATCATTCTGACCCTCTTTCTCACCTAAGGATGAAGTGAAGGTAGTTCCAAAAGTAAAGGAAGAGAAACTACCAAAGTGGGAGAGCAATAAGCTATTTACCCAGTGAAATGGGCCACACAACCATCCACACATCATTCAAGCTCCCAGAATCCAGGTTTCATCTCATAGGCCTAATTATCTGCACATACAGTAAAACTTCACTATAACAGACTAACTGATGCCCAAGCCATTCCAAAAAAAAAAAAAAAAATTCCAATAAAAGCGATATCCTGATTTCCCCCTGCTAACACAGACTTTTTCTGATATATCAGAAATTATTCCAGATTGCACCAATGGTTTTTAAACTGTTTTCACTACCACTGCAGTACTGTACTGTATTATACATTCACTACAATAATTAAATGGTATAATGTTACTTCATTCTTTCCTTGTCCTTCTGCTTACGGGTGACTTTACACTCCCTCTTCTGTCTGTCTTTCCTTCATTCTTTCCTCTTCCTCCTGCCTGTGGGTGCCTCTACACTGAGTGACAAACCAAATGGTTTCCTGTGCACCAGGAAACCATTTACTAAGTAGGGTGATAACCTTATAACCAAATTATGGCGCCTGGTGGTTTAGTGGGTAATTACGGCACTCCAATTGGATTGAGCCGAAGGTTTATATCCAAGGGGTGGTTGGGGTGTACTGCTCACGTAATGCCACTCAGGGATGAGTGAGGCTGATCACTCTCATCTTAAATATCAGGACCAACTTGCCTAGCCCCGGGCTCCTACGCTCCTCATGGGGCAATGTAGGATTGGATGATGGATGGATGAAGGGATGGATAATGTATATACCTGTAATAATAATGTACTGTACACTGATAAACATGTCTTTTACTGCATTTATCTTACTGTGGTGAACATAGCAGAAGTGGTCAGGCAGTCCGGACTGCTTCTAGCTTTATTGGACTTTTTTTTTTTTATATAAGAATTTGTTCTGGTAGCTCCTCGGTTCCGATAAAAGCGAATTCTGGTCTACTGAAGTCCATTATATCGAGGTTTTACTGTATTGTTTTTGTATTTTTCTTTACAGATTCTTCATGCACACCTGTCAGACAGCCATTCCATATTTTAGAGATGAACACGTGTCACTGTCATGTGCTTTTCCTTCTATAATCTCATCCAGCCAACTTAATCCCCTGTCGGTCCTCTAGCCTCCTCAATTTCCATATCTCTATAAAGTACAAGAGAGGTTCTATAACCTTGTCATGTATTTCTCCTTTCAAAATCTCATCCAACCAAATCTGACTTGTTAATTCCCTAACCTCAACTTCCATCTCTCTCTTTCTCATACATTTATTTACCATAACCATCCACTCTCCCAACATGCCTTCTTCCAACTTCAGCTACACTCGCAAATACAGACCTGTCTCATCATATTTTCAACCATCTTGAACTACCAAGCTTTCCCCTACCTTCAATCTCACATATTACCTCTTTCACAACCTCTTCTTTCATCATCCATCCTCTCCACAGCTCATTAGCAGCTAGCAGTTAACAGCAAAATTTCCTGCACTTTAATCAAGACTTATTTACTTCAAATATCCTATCAATCCTCAGCATTCCACACACACATCCTTCAGTAGTTCCTGACTTATAACACTCTCACCATACCAATCTCTCACACTCATTTAACATGGGAACTAACACACCCTAATGCAATAATCTCACACCTTGATTTCACTTAAAAGCCTTCATAGCACCAACCACTGTTCTTCACAGAGCTACTCTACACTCCATTTCCTTTGTACATTTACCTCTCTTTCAGTGTACATAACTGCAATGACCTACTTTAATGCATTCGGCAGTATGTCAATCTCCATTTACCAGCATCTTATACTGAAGGAAGCCACCAACCAAGTTCATTTCATGTTCTCAATGCACACCTCTTTACCTCTTACAATAGCATACCTACACAATGACCTTACCTCCAAATCACTTGCATCATATTTTAACCCCATCACACTATTCATACTTACCAACAGTCCTATTTTTCAAAGCCAACAACATTACCATGCTGTCAGCTGATACCAAATACACCAGAACACATCTTACTAACCTGTGACACTGTCACCGCCGCACACCATCTGGTCATACTATCGCATCCTAGTGAATCAATTTACCACTCCAGGATTTTACCAACCTGGAAGAAGAGTAGCAGCATATTTACCTGGTTAGTAAAAGGAAAGCATAACTGAAGTACTGTACACATAACCCAATAAGGTAGCAAAGGATGATCTTACAAACATACAGGAAAGGGTGGATACTGGGGGTGCAGTGTTCAAGACAGCTATGCAAATGTTCAGAAGTAACAATGAAATACAGTAGCTGATATGTGGTGAGTTTTAAGAATAATTTAAGTAACGTGGGCATCGAAAGTGCAATAATCAGGAGCACATTGTGGGAACATTATAAATGACTTCTGCATGCAGAGGTTGACTGGGGCAGGAATAACCCCAGTACCAGTGTAGGGCCTACATCCTTTCACCAAGTGCAGCAATGTGAAGAAACTGACAGACATGATAATTGATAAATTGGCTATTTGCTCCAGGGTGGTTGTGAAACCGAAAACTTCATATGACGTAACTATAAGAATAGGCAATAACAAGACCAATACCAGTGTTGAAAAAAAAATCAGGAATATATAACTAGCTACAATAATGAAGACTATAAATGATGCAGGAATGAGTATGGTAACCAAACAACCACTACTGGAAAGAAGAACAAAATGACAGTCTGGCTGGATTTTGTGACACTGAATATCTAGAAAGGGAAGAGAAATCAACTTAAGTATGGTAATCACAGACATGGGTCTGAAGGTGTTTGATGTGATGATAAACACTGTGAAGACTGAGATTATGCAGCATGCTAAAAACTGGTGATATGCATTCATTTTTTCTAGATCCATAAATGCCACCATACATACCTTAGCTACTTCCTTTTTACATGATTTCTGCACTATCTTCTTTATACAATTAACAGACACATCCCCTGCCACTCCTAAAGTCAATTTGTTCATCAATGACCAGACAGTCTGATAGCCCTCGCTTGCCTTCTCTATTATTAACCTGCTACATACCTTTCCCATAACATTCAACTATTTTAACCTACAGCAGTGTTTGCACTCACTTGTCACATTTGTTTTTGCATTAAGGCAATCACAAACTTCTTCGTATCCACTGAGTACAACTTCACTTATCCAGTCTTTCTGGTCTATTTTTCACTAATTTTCATCTCACTCTCTCCACATCACTATCATTTCTGCATATACTGGGCTTCATCAATGTCTGCTGGCGTGCCATTACTCAACCTCTTCACAACATGCATCATATCTGCCACTTTCACACTTGCAGGCACCACATTCCTTCTTTGTGCACTACCAAATTCAGTCATATTTACCATCATTTTACTCTCATTCCCATTTATCATGTCTTCTTGATATTCTTTCCATCTACACTTTACTCCTATTCATTTCCTAACCATCCTGCATGAGTACAGATCCATCTGCTGCTCATACAGTATGTTTTTTTACTACCACAGCCTAGCCCTGGACCCCAAATCCCTAAGAGGGGTAACTTGTGACTAGTTGTTACACCACTCCTATAATGTGCAACACTTTACAAAAGTTTCTATTTTAAGATTTTACAGTAACAGTCCTAACATGTACAGTGCACTACAGATTTAGAATTACCAACAATTGTCAAAATAATAATGTGACAACAATATACAACAAGTAAACAAATGAAAAACAACACTGAGCCATAATTTAAGTATTAAAATGACAAAATGGATTTATGGTCTATCCATTTACCTATTCTTCAGAATCTGCTACAGTACCAGAGAAATGGTTAAGTTTGTACAAAGTACAGTTGCTAAGATATATTCTATTTCACCTTTATCACTTTTTCTGCATCTGCCCTCCGCTCTTCTTATTTCTACATCTTTCCTGTCACTTTTTATTAATCTCCTTTCCTATTCAGGTGGCTTTACACTGAGTGACATGCCTACCATTTCCTGTAAGCCAGGAAACCATTTACAATGCTGGGTGGTAACCATATAATCAACACATATGTGTTCCCTATGTGTCAACAAGTGAGTTGGCAGAGGGTTAGTGCTCCTCCCCGTAAAACAACTAACTCGAAGTCAAACAGCCACCCATTATGGGATCATGGCAACTGGCTATAGACAGATACATGGAGAAAGAATGACAAAAACAGTAGACTTTTTGAAAATGCTATGTAGAATACACTAAATACTACAGTATAATTAAAAAGTTGGAGCTACATGAGGGCATGAGATAAGTTCAACTGAGTAACATTTTTATTATAACATCACAGGCTCCCTTACATTCATCCCTCTGCTTCTCTGTTTTCCAAGAAACTTCTAACATACTTCTCCGCCTCTCCTCGCTTCCCTAACCTGGTCACTTTGCCTGTGAAGCGAGTCTTGCCACCACCACGACCTTCTAGGATCTCACATACCCTGCATACAAAATAGTACAATTAGGCTTTGAATCCAGGGTTTAATATATATTAGTACTGTGCAATACAGTATTAATGTATATACAAGGTCTGTCCAAAAAGAAACAACTTCTACATGGCTCACAAACTAGCTGGCATAACATACTCTCAAAGAGAGCATTGTGTAGTAGCGACTTTGAAGTACACACTAACCGCATCACACTACGTCACTTAGCCATCGAGGTACATGTGCTTGAGTGGACGTTAGTTTTGTGCACTTGGCAATTTGCTGGGAGTTGAACAATGAAGAATCTTGAAGAGCAACGCGTTTGCATTAAATGCTGCTTCAAACTGGGAAAGACTTTTAGAGACTTTTCAAATGTTGCAATAGGCTTATGGGGAGGACTGTTTGAACTGCATGCAATGTCACAAATGGTTCCAGCAGTTCAAATCGGGAAGAACATCCACTGAAAACGATCCCAAATCTGGATGGCCTTCCATGTCAACAGATGACGATCAATCACACTGAGAAAGTGCATGCTGTGACCCATAAATATCACTGCCTGACTGTCCATGAAGTATCTGAAGAAGTAGGCATCTGTAAAAGTTCATGCCACATGATGTTAACCAAAAAACTGAAGATGCATTGTGTTGCCGCATAATTTGTGCCATGTCTGCTGACAGATAAGCAAACAAGAGAATCTTGTCACGGAATCTTGTCACTGCCAGTCAGGAACTGTTTGACAATTTGAATGATGATGAAAACTTTCAGAAAAATGTCATAGCAGGTGATGAAACATGGGTGTAAGGCTACGATGTTAAAACAAAAAGGCAGTAATCACAGTGGGTTGAAACATTGTCACCATGACCAAAAAAGGGATGTCAGAGTTGCTAAAATGTGACGGTGATGTTGATCGTATTTTTTTATTGGGAGGGCGACACTCATCATGAGTTTGTTCCATATGGTCAGACAGTCAATAAAGAGTTTTACTTGGACATCTTGAAGCATTTGAGGGAGGCAGTATGATGGAAGAGGCCTGAGGTGTAGATAAACAAAACCTGGATGCTGCACCATGACAATGCACCTGCTCAGATGTCACTCCTTATCCTTCACTTTCTGGTACAGCATGAGACAACTGTTGTCACTTCAGCTGCTCTACTCTCCAGGTCTGGCCCCTGTGGACTATCTTTTTTTCTGTTTTTTTTTTTTTTCCCCCCAAAGTTGAATCCACACCGAAAGGTTGCTGATTTCAGATGATAAAAGATATAAAAGAAAATTCACTACAAGAACTGCACATTATCCACGAAAACCTGTTCCAGGACACATTCCAGAGCTGGAAAAAACATTTGGAACATTGCAAGAACAGTGGAGGGGAGTATTTTGAAGGAGACAGGTGTGATTAAACTGTAAGTAAAGCAATAAATATGTTTTTTGAAAAGTTTGTCTTCTGGACAGGCCTTATATGAAAACAGATTATGGTCTAGATACAGGGTGTTCATAAAGTCTTTGTGCACTTTGTATCATCATCATCATCATCCAGACCTTTCACACCTCTTGCTGGGGTGTGGCAAGGTCTACAGAGCTGAAAAAATTGAAAGAATGAGATACTAACCAAAGCTTCCCCAAATGAATGAGCCACACTCCCATTCACTAACCATTTTTCAGTAACTGTGAAGTCAGTGAAATATGTAACATCAGCATCATCATCCAGACCTCCTTTCCCACCCTAGGGCAGGGTGAGGAGTACCAATGTCCAGACAGCCCAAACAGAAAGTTATCAAAGATTTATTACCATGTCAACATAATGCCATCAATCACTATGCAAAATTTACTTTAAATCTCAAATTTCTTTCAAACATTCTTCAATTGTCCAAGTTCATATTACTGGTATCATCATGTTAATGCTTTCCAGTTTCACTACTGTGGGAGTACTGATCAACAACATGCCCAGTGAAATGGGCCACACATACATTCACTTCCCATTCAAGCCCCTAGAATCCTGGCTCCACACCTGACATGAACACTTTTCCAAACACAACTTCATAATCACCTATCCAATAAAGTCAATCCAATGACTGTCAAGTTAAAAAGGAGTGCCGAACCCCAGTCAAACACTCCTCCACACAAAATTCATCCAGTTAGCTCAATCCTTTGTCAGTACTCTTGTTCTTTTACTTACTGCCAGACAGTTATATTCTGTTAGGTGACGGGAAACATCCCATCCCTAAAGGGCTGAACTTTGCTTTCCCAAACCTGATGGGAAGGGAAATTATGGTATTAACTAGAAAACCATGCTCATATGCTATTACAAATACAGTCATTTTATCATTAACAGTGTGGCATCCACTCCAAATACTGAAAGCATTTCTCTTACTTATTCCATGTACGATGAATAAATCAGTATTTTTCACCATTTTTAATATACCGGTATATGTGAAGCTACAGAATGTGGTGAATTTTGGGAGGGCCTATCTGATGGAGCCAAGATTCCGTGGGCTTGAATGATGAGTGAAAGGAAGTGTGGCCCACTGAACTGGGCAAACTTAGGCTGTCTGGACGTTGCTACTCTTCACCTTGCCTCAGGGTGGGCAAGGAGGTTCAGATGATGATGATGATGATGAAAACATTAAGAGTGGTGTGGTCACCAATATCAGGAACCCCCAGTCCAGCTTGTTCGCCATTAAATTGCAAAACAAATATCTACTGACTTTACACTCCCTCTTTTGTCTTTCTTTCCTTCATTCTTTCCTCTTCCTTCTGCCTATGGGTGACTCTACACAGTGTGACAAGCCTAATGGTTTCCTGTACACCAGGAAACCATTTACTACGCTGGGTGGTAACCATATAACCAAATTATGGTGCCTGGTGGTTTAGTGGGTAATTAACCCCTTCTTTACCGAAAATGTGTTTTGATGTACCCCCGTACATCGTCAGTAAACACCCATGAGACACCAGAACCGCTACCGTTGTACGCTGGTACACCCTCTAATGAATGGCAGCTTATGGGCCTCAGGGTACCTTGGTAAGGCTGTTTCTGAGGACCTCGTGTTAGCAACAGCTTTGTGTTTTGACGACAAAGACTGTGACGAAGTTCTGACGAATTCTGACATCATAAGATACGGCATGACTGAGTTGAGGTGGCACCAATGGCTTGCTCACTCATCTGTGATGTAACCTCTTTTAGACCAATCATTATTTTATTTATAATTTCTACTACAGATATTGTACTATATTTTCTGCTGACATACGGCAAAATTTACACCCCTTGGCCTGCCTGAGAGAGTCAGTTACCACGCACTTGACCACGAGAGAGGGTGTACAGGATATTTTTCTCTCATGGCGTCTCTGGCAGATTCCGATAGTGACGAGTTTATTTCTCATGAGGATACTTATTTAGATGTATCAGATGATGATGCAGCAGTGTCTGATGTGTCAGTAGATGACTGTGATCCTGAAAATGATAGCGAAGTTGATGTGAGTGAGGAGGAGGAGGAAATTAGTAGCGAGCTTAGTGACGCTGCACTCTCGGCAACAAGTGGGTCAAGGACGCCATCACCATCACGTGTGTCCACACACTTCATGCTCAGCTTACAAGGTAAATAAATAAGCCATCCATCTGTGCAGGACATTTTTTTCAAGCCAGTTCGTACAGTAGTTACCTGGGTAAAAGTACTTTAGCATAAGATATGTAAACTTATATACCATTATGATTTATTTTATAATATTTTTTTTTATTACCAACATCATGCTGGGTTTATGTGATCATCAGTATACAAACAAATAAAAAAAAAGTGAATAGTTTCGACGTGGCAAAAAATATACACTACCCCTCACACTATGGGAGGGGGAGCTATCAGGTCGGTATAGGGGGTCAACGTAATGTTTACATTGGGGGGAGGGGTCGGTAAAGAAGGGGTTAAGACACTCCAAGCGGATTGAACCGGTGAAGGTTTATATCCAAGAGGTGGATGGGGTTATTGCTCACGTAATGCCATTCAGGGATGAGTGAGGCTGGTCACTCTCATCTTAAACGTCAGGACCAAATTGCCTAGCCCCGGGCTTCTACGCTTCTCATGGGGCAACGTAGAATTGGATGACAGATGGATGTATGGACATCTACTGCTGCATGTCTTCCTCACATCAACCAATTGTGGGAAGTTTATGGCTCTGTGGACACCCACCTAAAGATAAATACTTTTCTGATAGACAGGAAACCATTTGGTTTGTCACTCATACCTGCAAGTAGCACTACATCAAATGAGTGGATGAGAAGAAAAATTATGGATAACCTGAACAATACAATGCTAATGTTATTTATCAGCAATAATAAAAACTACGAACTGCATTAAATAAAAGGAAAAAATTAACTCTGTAAGTGACTTGCCTAGGAGCCAGCTGAGCCACAAGAGGAGGTGGGCCATGAATGAGCAAGGAGCCAGGTCCTTTATCCTCCCCAGCTGTCAGCACCTTCACCACACTCTGCAGAGAATACCACACTCTGGTATCAGCCTGGTGTGTTGTTCATTTAACATCAGAGAGACTATATTTGACAGGTCAAATCAAATGCTGTTTTTAAAAAGATAATTATGGTGATACTGACCATCACTTACTAGCATAATACTTTGGTAGCAGCACCTTCCAATAAGAAGCAGCCAACTTTATCGTTTTGTCTCGCTTTGCTTATAAAGGGTCCATAAGCTTGCATGCATCTACCTTGGTCGCCTAATGGCAGCTCTCTACACAGCTCAATCTCTAGCAACCTCTTTATTCAGTGTCTTATCCCTGAGGTCACATTGTATGATCTCATTCCAAGTCTTTTCAGTTTGCCTTTCGCAACTCTATCCTAAATGTTTATACCTCTCACCCTTCACACCCAGCTGCCATCCTCTATTCTCGCCACATGCACAAACCGTCTCAATGTATCCCTTCTCATCGCATCATTGATACATAATATACATACGAGAGATTCATTAATTCATTATCTAATCTCTTATTACTATACAGCCAACTAGTCTGTTTATATAGGAACACATCCATTTTTCAATATGGGAAAACAAAACAATCTAAGAAATCATTTTCAACACCATTATCACCATCATTGTCAGCCATCACTTCTTTGCATTAAGAAATTTCTCTTATCTCATCTACTCCAGTCTACTGAATGTCAACCCATTCAATCCACATCCAGTAAATGTCAGATTTCTTTCAGTACGGTCTCTGCCCAAATATGAACCAAGAAAAATATTGTGCATTGCTATGTATGAGTGGTTAATACAAAAATCCAAGAATTATTAATGATGTCTGATGACAAATTTTTCCCAAATGGCTCCCATGGAGAGTGAGGACTATGAGATGCAATGTGAAAGTCCCCTACAAGAAAAATTTTAAGTTCATCTCCAAACAAGAGGTGTAAGATTTATGATCCCCCCCCCCCCCAAAAGTCAACACTTAAAAGGAACTGTAAAACAAAAATGATGATACCTAGGGCAGGTGGCATTCCTGTTAAAGCACAGGAAGTGTGGTCATGTGAATTTAGGGCAGGTGGAGGTACTGTTAAAGCAGAGGGCGTGTGGTCATGTGCAGCTTGCCAAAACGGTATGGGAAATAACTCTATTTTGTGCAGTGTTTGCGATAAGTGGGTGCATATAAGATGTGTGGTATTAGAGGTGGGCTGGAAAGCAATCCTGATTTTGTGTGTGCAGTACATAAAGGAGAGCATACAGAAAGAGAGAGGTGGGAAAGGAATAATTTTGCTGGAATGGCACTTGGCTGAGTGGAGGAGTTTTGTTATCTGGGGGACACAATATGAGCTAGAAGTAGGGATGCAGCTTGATAACAAGGGTTAAGAGTGGTTGGGAAAACTTCAGGGAGTTGTTGCCCATCCTGACACTGACAGAGCTCTGAGTCCTCATATGCAGTATGTTTTAGAAGTGTAATGCTGTCTGGTTGTGAGACTTGAGTACTGAGGGAGGTGGATATCTGTAGGCTCAAATGTAAGAGATGAATGCTGTATGATAATATGGATGTGTAGGGCATCCTTGAAGGCCAAGCCTGGAGGGGGTTGGATTGTGAATGTGGAGTTCACAAAAAGAACGGGACTTGAATGTGTGTGTTGTAATGAGAAGGGGTAGACTACGGTTTGGGCATGTGGAGAGGATGGAGGATGGCAATTCGATGCAGTGGGTGTGAGGTATGAATGCTTAGGGTAGTGTTGTATGAGGCAGACCAAAAGAGACTTGGAATGAGGTAATACAATGTGACCTTAGGGATAAAGGACTGAACAGAGAGACTGCTAAAGTCTGAGCAGCATGGAAAGCCACTGTTAGGCGATAAAGGCTAATACTGTACAAACAAGTACATGTATACTGGTGCCTAAATAAACAAATGAATGAAAACAAACAAACGTAAGGCAATGCACACAGATGTTGGAATAAAATAAATATAACAGAAACTGAGATGCTGTACAGTATTAAGAAAAAGATACTCATGTTCATCCAATGAAAGACATAAGAAACCAATAAAGACCATCACCTCATGGTCACCAATTCTTTACAAAATTATATTAAAATTATAATCAAGCACTGTACAGAGAAAATTTTGAGAAAAAGATATTCATAACCTAACACACTTAACCTAGCACAACCAATGGATATTTATATGTGGCATTCTTCAGTCCTAGCTGATTATGATTCTAACTTTCCCATGAGCACTGTACCATGCTGTGATTTGTTTCAACTAAACCTGACCACTGTGAGTCCAACATGATCTGAACTCACATTGTTGTTATTCATTTATTACACAATAATACAGAAAACAAGTTACTCTGATAAGATTAATTTTACTGACGGCATATCCTAAATTCCAAATATGCTACTGCTGCACAATATTGGAAAAAAAAAAAAAAAAAAAAAAAATCTACCGCTTGCTTCATACCCTCGGGTTGCTAATGGATTCAGGTTGATATTCTTCTCAAACAATCCCACCGTCAATCTGTACTTTCACACAACCACCAAATATGGGGACTTTCCTTTGCAGAGCAATATATCTGACATTCAGCTGCCCTGGTGAGAGAGGATAGTGTTTGGAAACTCCCTGTACTGTTGTTTGCAGATGATACTGTGTTGTTGAGTGAAGACGAAGGGGAGCTGCAAGGCTTGGTGGATGAGTTTGAGAGAGTGTGTAAGAAACGGAACCTAAAGGTGAATGTAGGGAAGAGTAAAGTGATGGTCTTTGAGAGAGGTGAAGTTAGTGAATATACAGCGAGGTTGGATGGTGAGGAATTGGAAAATGTGAGTACGTTTAAGTATTTGGGTAGTGTGATGAGTAAGGATGGAGGTTTGGAGGGTGAAGTGCTTGAAAGGGTACAGCAGGGAAGAAAGGTTGCTGGTTCCTTGAAAGCAGTGATAAGAAACAGGGAAGTGAGCATGGAAGTGAAAAAGTTACTACATGACAGTATTGTGATACCAACTCTAACGTACGGAAGTGAAGCTTGGACACTGTTGGAAGGACACAAGTCAAGAGTGAGAGCAGTGGAAATGAGTTATTTAAGAGGAGCCTGTGGAGTCACGTGGAGAGACAGGCTGACGAATGAGGATATAAAGGAGCGTTGTGGTGTGGATGTGGATGTGATAGGAAGCGTTATGAGGAACACACTGAGGTGGTTTGGCCATGTGGAGAGGATGGAGGGTGAAAGACTGACGAAGAGAGTGTATGTGAGTGAGGTGGAGGGGGAAGAGGGAGGGGAGGCTGAGGTTGAGATGGAGGGATGGGGTGGAGAGGTATATGAGAGAGGGGGGTGTGAGTTGGGAGCAGGGCAGTGAAATGGCGGGGGACAGGGCGACTTGGAGGCGATTTGTTTGTGGCCACCCCAAACGGGATTGAGGCGTCTGGCAATAGCTTTTTTTTTTTTTTTTTTCTCAGTGAATTATGCATGCAGATGAATATTAATACAGTAATACTGAAGAAAACTTTCCTTTGAAATATATATGAGGATATATTGGCATGCCACCATGATGATACACTTGGCTGAGTAATTCGATCTATACTGCTAGGTTTACAACAGATTTAGTTTAATCTGCTTAACACATAAATGACCCTTATGTAACATACCCCATGGATATTAAAATGTAATTCTTCACTACATAATTACATTACTTCATCATGTAAACTACCCTAATGTAACATAACCAACAGAAAATAAAAAGCAATATTGCAATATTGCATTACTTCATCATGCAGAAGAAAGTGTCTTTGCCCTTAACCAAAATCTATCTATCTATCTATCTACTGCCAGAAGCCATAATCCCATAAGGGGTGGCCATTTGACTTTGAGGTATTTATTTTACGGGGAGGGGCACTAACCCTCCACCAACCCACTTGTTGACACGTAGGGAGCATGTATGGTTTGGTTATATGGTTCTGGTTTGATTATATGGTTACCACCCAGCACTGTAAATGGTTTCTTGGCTTACAGGAAACCATTTGGCTTGTCACTTAATGTAAAGCCACCTGTAAAGGAAAAAAAAGGCAATAAGAAGTGACATGAAAGATGGGAGAAGCAGGAAGAGAGGAGGGCAGGCACAGAAAAAGAATGATAAAGGCTAAAGAAGAAGTAGGCAGCACTAACATCAAGTGAGTGGATGATGGTCACCACCACCTACCACATATAATTCCATATTTTACAATTACAGTGTTAACCTCACCTCATCATTAATTTCGTTGATAATAACCCCAAGATAATCCAAGTCTCCATCTCTCCTGTTTAGGTAAACAAAGTGGACAATTAACCAAATGTTATTTAGTATATCAACTGATACAGCAGCTACAGCTAGAGGCAATTCTGTATGCTTATATCTTATATATACTGACCGATGGAAACAGAAATGCAGAAAAAGTGTAAGTATAATAAAATCTATCTATCTATCTATCTATAGCCCGACGCCCTAATCCCGCAAAGGGTGGCCGCAGACAAAACGCCTCCAAGTCACTCTGTCACCCACCATTTGACTCCCCTCCCCCCAACTCACCCCCCCCTCCCTCATATACCTCTCAACTCCATCCCTCCACCTCACCCTCGGTCTACCCCTCCCTCTCCCTCCCTCCACCTCACCTACATACACCCTCTTAGTCAGTCTTTCATTCTCCATCCTCTCCACATGTCCAAACCACCTCAGTGTATTTCTCCTAATCTTTTCAACCACATCCACATCTACCCCACAACGTTCCTTCACTTCTTCATTCGTCAACCTGTCCCTCCATGTCACTCCACATGCTCCTCTCAAGTAACTCATTTCCACTGCTCTCACTCTTGACTTGTTCCCCCCCCCCCAGGTCCACGCCTCGCTTCCATACGTCAGGGTAGGGATCACAATACCATCATGCAGTGACTTCTTAACTTCCATACTCACCTCCCTATTTCTCATCACTGCTTTCAGTGTGCCAACAACCTTCCTTCCCTGCTGTACCCTTTCACGTACTTCATCCCCCAAAGTTCCATCCTTACTCATCACACTACCCAAGTACTTGAATGCACTCACATTCTCCATATCCTCACCATCCAACCTCACTGCACACTCTGTGACTTCATTCCTCTCAAACACCATAACTTTACTTTTGTTTACATTAACTTTCAGCTTCCTCCTCCTACACACTGTCCCAAATTCATTCACCAAACCTTGCAACTCCCATTCATCTTCACTCAACAATACTGTATCATCAGCAAACAGCAACACCGGAAGCTTCCAAATCTCACCCTCATTCATTAGGGCCACCCCCACATCCACTGCCCTACCTTGTACCTCCTTTACGACCCCATCCATATATATATTAAACAGCCATGGAGACATTACACACCCCTGTTTCAGTCCCACATTGAGATCAAAGAACTCACTCAACTCACCATCCACTCGCACCGTAGCCCTAGCTCCCTCGTACATACTCTTCACAGCACTCAACAATTTCCCCTCCACTCCATATATTCTTAATACCTTCCACATACCTTTCCTATCTATTCTGTCATAAGCTTTCTCCAAGTCCATGAAGGCAGCGTACACTTTCCTTCCCTTCTCTAGATACTTCTCCACTAAACATCTTAGAACAAATATCTGATCTACACACCCTTTTCCCTTCCTAAATCCCCCTTGTTCTTCTCCAACTAGCTCCTCTGTCATATGCCTAACCCTATCAATGAGTATTCTACCATATATTTTACCAGTCACACTAAGAAGGCAAATACCCCTATGGTTACCACATACTTCTCTCTCCCTTTTCCTTTGTACAGAGGAACAATTATACCTGATTTCCAGTCCTCTGGAACCCTTCCCTCTTCCCAAGCCAATCTACACAACTTCCATATCCACTCCACAACAATCTCACCCCCATACCTAAGCATTTCACCACACACTCCATCAATTCCTGGGGCCTTTCCCAGCTTAATCTTCTTCATCGCTTCCACTACTTCCGACCTACTGATCTCTTCCTCCCTCCTCTCATCTCTTCTTCTCCCAGCCATTCCCCAACCACTTATACTCACACTGCTCTCACTCTCTACATTCAACAAATCCTCAAAGTGCTCCTTCCATCTCCTCAATTTCTCTCTTCTCCACCAACAATCTGTTATTCCTATCTTTCACTCCCCTACTATTTCCCCTTTCACACTGCCTTACTTTCTTTACCTCCTTCCAAAACAATTTCTTACTCTCCCTCCATTTCACACTCAGATTCCTCCCAAACTCTTCATCCACTTTCTTCTTACTCTCCTTCACCAGTCTCTTAACGTCCCTTCTCCTGCTCACATATACCTCTCTTCTCTCTCATCTTCTCCCCTACCTCTACTCGCCAACCATTCACCATATGCCTTCTTCTTTTGTTCCACAGCTCTGCTTCACCTCATCATTCCACCATGCTGTCCCTTGCACACCCTTGCATCTCCTCCTCACTCCACAAACCGCCTCACACGCTGCGCTTATCTCTTCCGTGAATATCTTACATACGTTCTTCCACCCCTTCCATCTGCTCTAGCTCATACCTTCCCAATCTTTCTTCCACTATGCTCTTATACTCTGTCCTCTTTCTCACTATCTTGCAATTTCTCCACTCTTCTCACAGGAGCTGCTTCCTCCTGTCTTCCCCTTCGCCTCCTCAACCACTTTCTTTGCAGTTTCTCTACCTTGGCCATCACTAAGTGATGGTCCGAGACTCCATTCCCCCACCCTCTCCACACCCTTGCATCCAACACTCTGTCTTCTCATTCGCTCATCCACACACGTAGTCTATCATTGCCTTTCGTTCAACAAGTTCACCATCCATCCTCCTCATTACTCTCCATGTATACCGGTGGATCATCTTATGACGAAAGTAGGTGTTGGCTATTGCCAACCCCTTACCAGCACAGATGTCCACCAAAGCACTACCATTCCCATCTACTTCCGCTGGCACACCCCACTGACCAACCACTCCATCCACTCGTACATTCCCGACTTTGCCATTCATGTCTCCAATCAACAGCACTCTCTCGCTCCTCTCAAACTTGTCCATACATGCTTCTACTCTCGCCCAAAACTCTGCTGGTAAATAAGAAGAAAATAACTAAACAACAATACATTTTTGTAACAAATAAAAATCATCATCATCTAAATTCCTTTTCTAACCTAAGGATGGGGTGAGGTTGGGTCCAGTAAGCATGATAACTCCAGATAGTAGAACAAGCAACACCCTGCCTGTTAAACTGAATCATTAAAAAGAAGTAATATCAGGATAAATATACTGTACTATTAAAGCATTACTAAATATTCAACCATTATTTAGTAGCAGAACACTAAAATAATATAATGAATACTGAGAATAATAATACACACAAAATACAACCCTCTGTTGACAAACTTGGATTACAAGTACAGTGGGCTCGCACAGTGCGCGAGTGGATGGATGGTCCATGATCTCACGCACTGTGATTTTGCGTACTGTGAATACATAATCTTATGAGAAAGATAACATATGGGCAGGACCCCATCAAACCTTGATAATTCCTTAACCGCAGAGATACAATAAAGGGAAAATTTTTAAGACATACACTACAGATACAGCTAAAATGACAAAAATATTGTCAGTCACCTTAAAAACAGTAGATGACAGGCCTGATGGACTTAAATAGCAGGGGGTTCCGAGGGGTGGTAACACACATACTTAGAGTGCCCCCGCCGTCCCAGCCGCACCACGCATGATTAACGGTTGCCAATGTTGTATTATTCCAGGCTTTGACGAAGAAATTTATGACCTGTCGAATGTTATATTTCTTCCAGAAGGCAGCAACTGTCATTACGGTGTGGGTTGCGAGTATGCCAGGTGAAGCAGGTGAGTCAGGTGGGGCTGTGGAGGTGGAGGGGGAAGTGGCTGGTGAGTCAGGTGGGGCAGTGGAGGTGGGGGGGATGGCAGTGAGCAAGTCAGGGGAGGTGGTGAGGAGAGGATCCTCCATCTCCTCATCGCTATTGCTCACATTTTCAGCAATTTCCTTCATCTCGTCTTGTTTGTCTATTTTGTTCCTCGTCTTGTTATGGACGTATTTGCAGTATAACAACTTGGCATTCACGAAATAACCATTATTCAATTGAATCCAAACGATATTATATAAACTGGGTATCTATTCTAACTTACCATTACTGCCGAAAACGTCACTGTCGAAGTCGTTATTGGCGAGATCTTACTGTACACTCCTCTTAAGCACCTTCCCATGAGCCTCTAAGTCACGATGGGTGTGTCATGCAGGAAGGGGGGTTGCACAGTCCGGGAAAATAGTGGTTTTGGGCCACTCTTTGCCTCTGCCTCACGTATTGTGGGCTAACTCGCGCATTCAAAGCTTTATGGTTATGATTTCTGGTCACTTGTGTACTATGCGATTCAAGCACTGTGATCACGCATACTGTGCAAGCCCACTGTACAATGGCTCAACACATGGACAACAAATGTACTGGCCACTAACTGTACAGGTTATTTTGAGTAAAATATGCATGCATGCAAGAGACAACTTGAATATTTTACCACTAAGCAATATAAAAAGTCTTCTTTGATGAAAACACACATAAGACACATACTGCAAGAACACTGGGGGGGAAAAAAAAAAAAAAAAAAAAAAAAAAAAAAAAGTGACTGCAGTCCATGGAAAGCACCCACTTCATGAATATCATGACTGAGATGCAATTAATGCTGGATGTTGAAATTACCTGTGGTGGAAGAATAGATTTGGCTTGGGATCTTGAGAAAGAAATTTATATGCCTCAAAAGTAGCTAGATCTTTCAGGGCATCTCTCAGGGATTTCTGAGCACCTGAAATATGGGATGGCGGCAACAATTAAATATTTTCTACATCTATGTCACTTCACTGTTCCAAATCTAATGATGATTCATACTTTATAAAGTATATATTAGCTTAAGTAACAACTGTTGGTGGAATGTACAATAAATTTCTTTAGTTTTCATCATCATCCTCATAGCCTCTTTACTCATGTAGATACTGGGTGTAGTAGAGTCCAGATTGGAAATAAAAACTTGTTTAAAATCACATATACCTTTGCAATAATAACACTCACAAGCTTACTATTATCTACAACACAGTAAACTTACACTATAATGCAACACATCAGCCACACTACAAATGCAGAAAACATGCACACCTTAATCCTGGAAATATAGACTATGTGATCCACAAAAGCAAGTACAGTAACATACTTTTGAGACTGTTTTGATTCTTCTCAACCAAACGAATGTGGTCGGCAGGGTTGGAATGCAAAAGGGTGTTGAATCGTCGCTCACGCTCGACACACGACCCAAAGTACCTGTGGAAAGTATAAGTGTTATGACGGTAATCTGTGTTATGGAGGCAGTTTGAGCTGTTGTAAAAGTTCACTGACAAGCTCTGTACATAAGAATTAAGGTTAAAATCATTTGCCTATACAGTGAGTCCTTGAAATACGAAAACTCGAAGTATGAATTTCCGATAGTACAAAAGCGATGAATGTAGGACAAATTCCACAATACGAAAGTATCTGCCTTGACGGTACGAAGTGATACGAGACGAAATCCGAAAAATTGAAAATGGGTGCGCTGCACAGCGCCATGCTTGCTTGCGGCGAGAAAACGAACTAACCCCTCTCTGGTAAACACATTTTCGCGCACTTCCCAGTCGAGTCACGTCCGTCGTCTCCTCTCAGCTTCGCTGTACATTATGCAGTTTTTCACTGTTCTTCCTGTTTTTGTACTTTCGCCATGCCTCCCAAGCAGCTTGCATCATCTTCAGCATCTGGGGAACCAGCTGCCAAGAACAACAACACTGTACTCTGACTCTGGAGAGAAAATTGGAAATTATTAGGGTCCCACAATGTGACTTAGCACCATATCAACGACACGAATCTCCAGCTGCAGCACAGGTCTATATTGAACTGTACAGTGTACTAATACTACAGTAATTTGCATGTTTTATTTTTTAATGTCTGTACAATAGTATAGTACTGTATACGTGTATTGCATACTTCTAAATAGGAGGGGTAAAGTTTAAGAGGGGGGTCCAATGGGATCCTGGAATGCATCCCCCCCGTTATATGTATATTTCAATGGGGAAAATCATTCCGATATACAAAATTTCGGATTACGAAAGTTTTTTTTGTCCCTATCCCTTTCGTATTTCGAAGACTCACTGTATTATGTTGTATTATAATGGCAAAGGATACTGATTGCCCAATGTATTTTAATCACCAGATACAAAAAAAAAAAAATTAAAATGCATGTCATAAAACTATACATATCATACAGAAAGTACCAGCTAAAATCTATTAAATTCAGTAGAGCTACAGCAGTACAGCTACCTGAGAAGCCTATCACCAGCCACAAAGAACAGAAGCGTTTTCTTGGCCTTGCCCCGCTCAGTGTGTAAGAGTTTGATGGCCTGGAGGTGAGCCAGGCTGGATACATGAGTGCCACAGCAGAGGTTAGTATCCACCCCTTCAATGCTCACCACACGCACAGGCCCACACACATCATCAGGAAGGCCACGTGTCCGGATCTGTAGTAACATATCAATTCTATTTATCAAGAAAAAACAGGCCGCTTTCTTTTAACTTCCACAGGTAACAGAGGGCATTAATTCAAGAAAAAACAGGCTGCTTTCTTTTAATTTCCAAGGATAACAGTGGGCATTAATTTTAAAAGTTCAGATTCAAAAATTTTACTAAACATCTGATGGGATATTTATTACAACACAATCTTACTCCACAACACATGGTTATTTGTTAAAATGTATTCTGAATATTCTTCAGAATGCTCTCTTTATGCTATGGACATGTTTATGAGAAACTGGCATAAAGATAATATCATCATCATAATTATCAACATCTAGCCCAGTGTTGCCCCATGAGAAGCAAAGAAGCCCAGGGCTAGGCAGGTTGGTCCTGACATTCAAGATGAGAGTAACCAGCCTCATTTATCCATGAGTGGCATTACAAGACCAATAAACCCCAACCACTCCTTGGATATAAACCTGAACAGGCTCAATCCAGCTGGAGCACCTTAATAGCCCACTAAACCACCAGGCGCCATAATCTGGTTATATGGTTACCACCCAGCATAGTACAGTCAGTGCAATGGAAGTCTGGACCCTCTATTTCGCACCATATAGTTGGTAGGGTCCAAGAAATATTGTAGGAAAATTCCTGTAGTCGGTGGATTATTTTTCTGGTGGCTTCTAGCAACTTTACAGGCTTAACACCACATGCTGTGAGTTTATGAGCTCAGTGCCTCCCTGACTTTTGATGGAAAAGCACGTCAGATTTTCTTGTCCTGCCGGGCCCTTGTTAATTTCAAAGCTCTCGTTTCCACACCCTCCTCTGCCTTAGTGAATCATTGGAGATGGGTCCCAAGCCACTAACTGATGTAGAAAAAGCCCGAATTTTAACTGATGATGATGATGATGATGATGAAAGACAGTACAGTTGAGAAATATTTCAAACAGGCACATCTGCAACGAGGTTTTGATTAGAAAAGTTTTAGCATGACTTCAAAATCTTTCAAAGATGTTACACTGTACTGGTATTTCACGGTATGCTGGGCTTTAATTTATTTTATGCAATTTGCTAAGTCAGAAGCAGTACTGTGCATCAAATGTGCAGTATTCTTAAAAGTGGAAGATATAGAAGGCCCATTCCCATGAAAGATAATGGATTAGATTACTTGTAAATAGTTAACTACAGGGTAGTCCATCAGTCTGGTTCAAGAAAGAGGTGAAACTGGACAGAGAAAAAAATACTGTACTGGTACAAGCACAGTACTGTACAGTAAAAAGTAGAAGGCAATTTGGTGTAGAATTGTGAATAACTCTTCATTAGTAAACAGTCTATTATGGTAGTTTATAACAATTCAATCAGGAAAATAATTTAATAACATAACTGGCCAGCATAACACAGACTATATCAACTGGAGGGTATATGCTCCCTGTATTTTCAGTCATTCAAAAGTACAATTACCAATAATTATGCTCAATAATGTTCTACACATACTTTTGGTTGTGTGTAAAATCAGTAGTACCCTTAATGTAGCTACAGCATATACCGGTACTGTATGAAGCATTTAGTTTAAAACTTCAGTGCAATGAAAAATACAATATCAAGAATAACAGTAATTTCAAATAAACTTAAGGCTAACATATCTACTGACCTCTTTCAGCTCTGGGTCTGAAGCCTCATATTCCACAATGGACACAGGAAGTGCTTCACGGATATGATGGTTTACTGTCTCTTCAATTTTTAACATTTCTTCTTGAGTTACTTTTTCAGTGTTTAGTTCAATATGAGAAACCATCTCTGCTAGGTACCATGATGTGGTGGCATACCCAAATAATGTCTCAGTAACAGCTGCAAAGTATTAGACAAGTACCATAAATGTAAGCATTGTCTACACTGGGAACTATGTAAATACATCAGTTCACCACAGACACTTTACTGCACTATAATATTGTAGAGAGAAAACAGTTTAAGTAAACCAGTCTGTCCTCATTATACATTTGGGATGTCTTTCTAAACACTGTAGCTTTTACCATTCAATTGACACAGTACTGTAAATTTTGAGAAAATGACATATTAGCTCAGCAGGTACCAATGCAACTTTAACAGGCACATCTGTTTAATCATTGTGGATTTCAGTGGAGAGGATAAAAAAGGGTGAATTACAAGGAATAACTATCAAGAATATGAAAGAACATAACATGGAGAAACAACTGTGTAGGAAGGGCAAGGGCATGCATAAAATAAAATCTAAAATCTGCAATAACTATGCAAAGTCAGAGCACAGGAAATTGATTAGTGACCTGTGATGAGGTGCTGAGCAGAGTGTTGCTGCATATGGTCATGGCGGCGCGTCCAGTCCAGGTATTGTGTAACAGTGGCCCTCTCCTTCACTGGCCCTTCCAAGTAATGTACCGCCTCACTTCCCCGTCTCAGCACTCGCAACACGTTCACTCCATCCACTGTACCCCGGTCATCTGGCTGGGTGAAATCGGCGAGAACATCAGCATGATGGCTCTACCAATATCAATGGGTCTGATCCCCACAAAGGTGACTGAATTTTTAAATCACGTCACGCTATCAAGGGAAGTATGTTGGTCTTCTGGTCTTAAATGAACTAGACTAAGGTAACTTACCCTTTGAACCCCTACACCACCAATCAGGTAATAGGAGATTCTATCTATCTACAGCCAGATGCCATAATCGCGTAAGGGATGGCCGTCTGACTTTGAGTTAGTTATTTATGAGGAAGGGAACTAACCCTCCACCAACCCACTTGTTGACACTACAAATAATAAAATAGCTTCCATGCTTCACTCCCTTATCCAGACTTTCAAAGGAAAAATGGGGCGAAACATATTATCCAATTTCTGCTACAGCATCTAATGACCAGGTCAAAAAATCTGATCTAAATGCAGGGAAAAAAATACTATTTTGGGAAAAAACATACTGTTCAAACTACTGCTTGTTTACAGCACTTTCTATTTCACTGCAAAAGATGTTCGCCTCCATCTACTAGCTGGTGGTAGAAAAAGAAAAATATATTTTATGGTGCCACTGATTATCATGTTCAGGCATTACTATCTGTAATAGCTAAAGTATTTTAGCCCCTATGTGCCAGTTGATGTGTATAGCCATCACAATTTTGGACGAGGAGCAACGCCGGTTGACGTGTATAGCCACATGCGTCTTCCCGCTACCCTTTGAATTTTAACTTATCCTTACTCAATGACATGACCACCTGGAGATTTGAAAGGGGAAGAGTTGGTGAGTCATATGTATCTTTAATTTTTTCCCTAGCTGTTTAGTTTGGCAGATATTAGGGTTTGAAGTAAGGTTATTTTTTCCAAAATCATGGAAATCCCCTGTAGGGAGGAGCGTGCAACATCGGAAAACCCCCAGCATATAGGGGTTAATATAAAAATGCTCTCACCTGGCCACCTCCTTCAGGAAAGAGGACTGTATCTTCAAATATGGTCTCATAACAGTCATGTTTCTTCTTCTTGCCATCCACCAAAACCTCTAATTTTGCAAGCTTACAAGACACCACTCTTGTTGTATACTGAAAAGAAATAATGAGGGAAATGTATGACCAGTATATAATTGTAATGATGTAAGCTTTACCATTAATTAGGAACACCTGACAGCTTAGAACTAAAACAGTAATTTTCAAAAATAAAATTTTGAATATACCGGTACTCATATACGGTAGAGAAATGTAGTTCATAAACGGAAAGTTTCAAAACTCACTTGCTGCAAGGAATGGTTTTACAATTATTGTTACAATAAAACCAGCATCAGGCAACTTGTCTCTTAAGCCCTGTCCCCTCACCCACATCAGAGTGGGAAACCATAGACTTGTTGTACTGCAGCAAGGAGCAGGACTTCACAGAAAAAAATGCCCTGATGGAAGGTATACCAGGTAGTACTGTATCTAGCTGTATAGTAGGTGGGGATTTACACTATCCACTAACTCAATGTAGTGAAACAAGGTGACTACACTGACACCCAAATGGTTTGTTGTTGTTGATCAACCCCCGCCCATGTGGCTGAGCAGACCTATTAACTGCAAACCACCCCTGGAGGACCATCCCAAGCAGTGAACTGACACTCCCTCACAGCTGACTGTGCCTTGTCACAGCAAAATGCAGGGAAAACTGGGGAGGTCTGGCTCCTGGGTGGATGCTGCTATTGTTTCTCCAATCACATAACAGGAGCAAAATAGTGGGCTCCACTTCATCCCATAATTTGGTTATATGGTTACCACGCATCACTGAAATAAAGGAAACCATTTACTACATTTGATGGTAACTGTATGACCAGACTGATACCTCAAATAAGTTAAAGCACTCCACCTGGATGGGGCCTGCAAACATGAAGGTTTACTTCCGAGGGGTAGGGTAGGGCTTAAATGCTTACAGCACATATGCTGCCATTCAGGAGCGAGTGAGGCCGATCACCCTTGCCTTAAACGTTGAGACTTAATAGCCAAATTCCAAGCCCCTATGCTACTGATGGGAAAACAAGGTCTGGTTGATTGATAGCTATAAAAATAGTTACTGGTATACTAATTTTAATTGCAATTCCATAAGATCCTACAAACAAATCATAAGTACTGCATTTTGATACAGTTATGGTAGCAATCACAACACTATCCTTGGACATGCTAGACATGGCAGTATTATTTTGGAATTACACTCAACTAACAGAGAATGAAATTATTGTGTCGTCATTTAGTTTATGCAATTTGTATAAATTTTTCTTCTATATGCATGTCGCAAATGCACTTTTTTAGTACTAGCAAATGCACTTTTTTATTCCTAAGTAGATACAGAGCGGTAGAGGGGGTTGTTCGGTTTGTGGCTCCATCCATTATCGAATCTACGTCCAGACTAAACTAAATAACATTCCTTGTCCGTTATCGACTCTACGTCCAGACTAAATTAAATTAGGTTGTCAGATGCAATGAGAGACCAAGATAGAAGTTAGAGACTCACCCTCCCAATCTCCTTTTCTTAAGTACGAAGAAAAGCATTTGCAATGAATGGTTATATACGAGAAAGTGCTTAGAACTGCTTAAATTCAGTAATGAGCATATTAATTTCAATGTCAGTTCATCATTAGTTGGGTGTAATTCCGAAAATTAACCATGGCTTCCTAGTTAAAAATTGTCCTTGTCATCAAATTGGGTCACAAAAGCTTCTCTAATGCTTATTACACTAAACATATCTTAACCTACCAGTACTTCACATGTTCCTATCGTAGCAAGCCCGCTTATCTTTTGACATGGTGTGCGAATATGCAATGTTATAGAAGTGCATAAGGACTGCATACCAGTAGGCTACTCTGCGGTGATCTTACCTGTTTCTTGTAACAGTGGCGCTGGCAGTAAAAAACCATCGTTCAGATTACAGGAAGCTAAAAGTAAAGTACCGGTATCGCCTGATATTTAACTCAATCTTTGACGTAACTCCCGCGGTCTTATCCACTCCACGGCATTTAACACCGTCTTATTCTTCTTCGTTGGCAGGAGGGTAACGTACTTTACAGTTCCAAAGGTCATATGTAATCTTATCTTCAACCAGTTAGATGCAAACCATCTCCAAGGTCCTGACTGGCTGAAAGAAACTATGCCAGGAAGAAAGGGTTATAATCATAAATGATCTTAGACTTTTTTTTTTTAAGATCTTATAGAATAAAATTGTTTTCTGGGATTAATTTAATTGGTCGCAATCTTTTATCCTCAATATTCATTTTAGATTGGTTGTTAGGTGTTCCTTAGCTGTAATAGGCAAAGTAAAAAAGCAATATTTATGAATGGATTTAGTGACCATCAGCTGATCACACAACAACAAGAGTAGCTATTGTCAAGAGCGATACGATAGCTTCATGTGTAGTGGTGTCTGGTGAGAAGTATGCATATTTCATCTGTTTTATTTGTTAGAAACGTTGCAGAGTATGATTGATTGCCTTGGTAGGTCTGTTATTATTAGTGACAGTTAGTTTTATATCGAGTTTTACAAATCATTAGTCATTATGATCAAGCGGCTTGTACTTTACTTGTGGAGAAGCATTTGAAGGGCATTTAATTGGATGTTCAGGGCTCCAAGTTGTACGGTGAGTACATTTTACAGACCCTTTTGTATTTTGAACATAGTGAATGCTGTTGCTGTCTGCATTTTTTTTTTTTTTAAGCTAATATAAACACTGATTTATTAGTGCTCATGTTATGTTGCTTTAATGGAATTTACAGGGACACACGGTAAAACAGCCTTTGTAGAACATTTGTCTGTCACTCATAAGGCTTTCAGAATGTAAACAAAAACAAAAGAAACCGTACCAGGTACCATACTTTTTGGAGTTAATGTAAGTTTCTGATGAATACAGCATATTTCAATCTGTCTATAGCCACGCCATATTCTGTATGTTTTTCATTCATTCATTGCCAGATGCCATGTATCCCAGACAGGGTGGCCAAGGGCTTAGAGTTAATTGTTTTACAGGGAGGGGCACTGATCCTCCACCAACCCCACTTGACGCAGGGATGCCAACAGCATCTGGTGTTCCCCGGCGGTCACCCATCCAAGTACTAACCAGACCCAACGTTGCTTACCATGCAGTATTTTTCTGCTGACTGATGTCTTTACCACTTGCAGAAAGTTCACATGCTGACCCTTGACACATAGTCTATGGTTTACACTCATTCGATTCTCACAAGATACTGAATTCGTAACACCCTCGTCAGACACAGAGTTTTAAGAACCATGGACACGTGGATAAAACTCAATGCATCTACTGCAGGGAAGGACAAGCTCTCCAGGTCAGTTCCAGCTGTGTTTTTAATTTCAACCCATTTACTACAATGATAGTGTAGTACTTTGTTCTCATTATTGCAGGATGATTTTATGCAGCTCAGTATAAATCCCAGTAGTGAAGAGATTATGGGAGAATTTTGAAGAAATGTAGTTTGTGTTGCATTAGAGCTTTGCCCAGGGAGTCTTCTACTATACCGGTAGTGTTTCTCTCAAAATAATATTAGGGACTCATTTTACCAAAATTATTTATGATATAGATGCTGGTGAGGTATGCCTTCACTTAGTGGCATCAATAACTAGGCACGTCTAAAACCTGATTGATGTATAAAAATCTCCTTCAGCTCTCTCCTTGCCTTCCAAAAATGAGGATTGTGGACTGGAGGAGAATGGCAGCATCAGCCTGCAGTCCACTGGGTTTAAGCCTGGGACTGCTATAGCAACAACAGTTTACAATACCTGTTTACTGTAGATTCAGCAGTTGTATATAAAAAAATCAGCACAAGTGCCTATTGAGTCAAGGGAATAATCAGGTAGAATATTTAAGAACGTGATTGACTTTCTGGCATATGCTATATTCATCACCTAACTACAGTCTTCCTATCTCTCTAATTCCACATCTCACGCCCCCAGACTTGTACAGTACTTAAGTCGTCTGGTGTGGCACAACCTTGAAAGTCGCAAGCATCTCAGAGACACTGTGGACAGGATCAAAGTTCTCGAGTCTTCACTCTCTACCTTCAGGAAACGTGAGTCAGGAAGGTGTTTTGAGTGTTGTAGATGTGTGTGAGATACAGGAATCAGCAGTATCAGCCTTCCTGTCTTGAGGTGTGAAAAGTGGGATGGCACTGGAGTTGTAATATGAAGTAAGAGAGAGAGCGAGTCCATCTGCGTTACATTTTTGGGTTTGGCATTTGGTTATAGATGATATAAGGAGAGTTTTTATGGAACAAGTTTTGTTAACACAGTATTATTAGATAATTGTTCAATTCTGTAACCTGGTAAAATATATACTGGGTGTCAGTACAGGAGATAAAATCTATCTATCTATCTATCTATTGCCAGACGCCTCAATCCCGTTTGGGGTGGCCACAAACAAATCGCCTCCAAGTCGCCCTGTCCCCCGCCATTTCACTGCCCTGCTCCCAACTCACACCCCCCTCTCTCATATACCTCTCCACCCCATCCCTCCATCTCATCCTCGGCCTCCCCCTCCCTCTTCCCCCCTCCACCTCACTCACATACACTCTCTTCGTCAGTCTTTCACCCTCCATCCTCTCCACATGGCCAAACCACCTCAGTGTGTTCCTCATAACGCTTCCTATCACATCCACATCCACACCACAACGTTCCTTTATATCCTCATTCGTCAGCCTGTCTCTCCACGTGACTCCACAGGCTCCTCTTAAATAACTCATTTCCACTGCTCTCACTCTTGACTTGTGTCCTTCCAACAATGTCCAAGCTTCACTTCCGTACGTTAGAGTTGGTATCACAATACTGTCATGTAGTAACTTTTTCACTTCCATGCTCACTTCCCTATTTCTTATCACTGCTTTCAAGGAACCAGCAACCTTTCTTCCCTGCTGTACCCTTTCAAGCACTTCACCCTCCAAACCTCCATCCTTACTCATCACACTACCCAAATACTTAAACGTACTCACATTTTCCAATTCCTCACCATCTAACCTCGCTGTACATTCACTAACTTCACCTCTCTCAAAGACCATCACTTTACTCTTCCCTACATTCACCTTTAGGTTCCGTTTCTTACACACTCTCTCAAACTCATCCACCAAGCCTTGCAGCTCCCCTTCGTCTTCACTCAACAACACAGTATCATCTGCAAACAACAGTACAGGGAGTTTCCAAACACTATCCTCTCTCACCAGGGCCACTCCAACATCCACTACCCTACCTTGTACCTCTTTTATTACCCCATCCATGTACAGATTGAACAACCATGGAGACATGACACATCCCTGTTTCAAACCAACTTTTAAAGAGAAAAATTCACTTAGTTCACCATCCACACGCACTGCAGCCTTCGCACCATTGTACATACTCTTCACAGCATTCAACAACTTCCCATCTACTCCATATATTCTTAACACTTTCCACAATCCTTGTCTATCCACCCTGTCATATGCTTTCTCCAAATCCATGAAAGCCGCATACAACTTCTTTCCCTTCTCTAGAAACTTTTCCACTAAAGATCTAAGAATGAATATCTGATCTACACAACCTCTTCCCTTCCTAAAGCCTCCCTGTTCTTCTCCAACTAATTTCTCTGTTCTTTCTCTAACTCTGTCTATAAGTATCCTACCATACACTTTTCCTGTTATACTAAGAAGACAAATGCCCCTATGATTACCACACACTTCTTTTTCCCCGTTTCCTTTGTACAAGGGAATAATTATACCTGACTTCCAATCCTCCAAATTGGGAGAGATATTTTTCAGTTAGAAAAAGTAACTACAGTAATCCCCCATTTATCCAATGTAATAGAGCCAAAGGCATGTCCTGAAAGTAGATCCGTCAGGATAATGAAGTTCTTTCCTGGCCCCCCCATGTATATAGCGTTCTTTAAAAGCCGTCATAAAAGGCCACTACAGTACGTCATACAGCACTTGTTCTTGTTGTTTTACGCTATCTGATCAATCAAACGTTTAAACGACAGCCAAGCAATTACCATGGTCAAGCAGACTCATCAACCACAGACAAGCAGTCACCACAGCAGGGCCATACCCTGCAGTGACATGAAAAAAATGGCTGCACAAGAAAAATGCAGTCAGCACACAAGACATAATGGTAAAATGGTATAAAATCGTGGTAAAATAGAATAAAATCATGGTACAGTACAGTAAGCTAGAATAAAATCAAGCTGAACACTCACAATTCCTCACAGGGCATCATGCTGAATAACCTGCTAGCTCCTGGACTCTGACCATTGCGCTGCAGCCGGCAAAGCTGTTGCACTGCACTACATCCCTTGTGGCATACTCTGATGAGCTTAGTTGCTGTCAGAGTCAAGGAGGAACTCCAGCAGTCGGCCCATTAGACCAGCTGTGGGACGTGGTGATGGACTGCCTACTTCAGGTGACTCAGATGACAGCCGCAAACACTCATCCAGGGGAGATACCATACAATGGCTGATGACGTACCGTACTAGGTTGTGGTTGTGTCATTGAAGATCTGGTTTGACGCTGTGATGGTGGGAGTGAAGAGGTAGACTGGGTGGGGGTAAGAGAAGAGATGGGCTGGGCGGAGGTCAGAGGTCTGAAAAAGGAGTCGATCTTGGACTAGTGAAAGGAGCGATGATTCAGGTGTCAGTTGACACTCTGCTGCATGGAATGCAGATCCACCACAAGGTGAAGAGGCACCATCTCTTTGTCACAGTCCAGGTGCTCGGCATACTCAGGCAAATGCCCGAGGTTTGCCTGGAATGTGCTCAGTCGGGGGATGGCTAGATTCCTGCAGCTCTCTGTGTCGTGCGTTGCCATAACAGCTATACAGGAGGAGCTGCTCACTACACGATTGACATGTGGGAACTGGGAATGGCCAAGGGGGTCTTTAGCGGATGCTGGGTGAACTACTGAGCCAGGCAGCACAGTGCCACTGGACTATTCCCGCCAAGGCGGGCGAAAATGTTTGTGCAGCCATAATTTCCACCCAGACGCAAGCATTTTATCTGGATAAAATGTAAAAATGTATGTATTATTGTTCAATACAGCCAGATCACAGTGTCCAGGTTATGGATCGTACATATAATGGATGTCCAGATAAATGGGGGATTACTCTGTATATTGTAAACATATTTTGTTTCACCTGGAAAGCTGAAGTCTTGAGCCTAGATAATGAATTAAGTATTATAGAACATTTATGCCTTGTCCCTGGTTTTCTTGATATTTCATATATTCAGTAAATCAAAGCAGCAGGTCGTAGATCCCAGTATCATTGAAGTTATAACAAAGCATACCGGTATGAACTGTAGATAGAATAACTAGCAGGTACTGGGTACAGTTACAATTTTCGTCATAACATAGAGTTGAGTTGCCATATAACTTTGCAGTGTTGCAGGAGATTTTCCATCTTCTTTGTAATACTATACTGTAATAAATTGGTACCCTACTGCAACAAAATATGAATCTTAAATAAGGAAAAAGTACAGTACTGTTCTATGGGATGCTGTAACTTGTTTAAATCTCTTACAGTTTTACGACTGGGGAAGAGTTTAGAGGTGCTATATGGAGCACTTCGAACCCTACATTTGCCAGACCTCATGCTGCGTGTCACCCTGACCTTGTCCCGCATCTACCAGTTCTTCTTCCTTGTTGCTGATCATATCATATGGCTGGGCCGGGCTGGGTTGTATGAGATCAATCGGGACCGCTGGGCAAATCTGTCAAATCGCTTCTGGCTGGGTTCTATCATATTCAACCTCATCCGTGATGCTTATGAAATCCTTCAACTTTGTAGGAAGAAGTTGAAATGTCCAGACCTGGGGCCATGTGTCTACAGGGGTTTACCTGTTGTAAGGCATGTTTACAATCATGTCCCAGCTGCACGACCTCTTGTTCTGTTTGCTGAAGATCACCGTGATGTGTTCTGGGACAGTGTTAAAAATCTGTTTGATGTTTGGATCCCGTTGGCCAACTTGGGCCATGTCCGCCTATCCCCTGGAATGGTTGGGCTGTGTGGCACAATATCTTCCTGTGCTGGACTTATTGCTGTCTTAGACCCTCTGGCAAAGATAGCACCCACATAATGGAAATAAGCTCACACAGTGTACCGTACTGTCTTTCTTGTGTTTCTGCATGTACCGTACGTTATGTGGTATCATGAAATAATGTCCCGGTGTATTTAACAACAGTACTGTAGATTTCTCATTAAGAACCCCTACACGCCAGGGGTTTTTCCAATGTCGCACACTCCTCCCTATGGGGGATTTCTGTGATTTTGGAAAGAATACCCTTTCTTCAAACCCTAATATCTGCCAAACTATAACAGCTCTTCCTCTTTCAAATGAAAGTATCCCCACGTCTCCAGGTCGTCCTGTCGATGAGATAGGATAAGTTAAAGTTCAAAGGGTGGCGTGAAGATGCGGCTATACATGTCAACCAGCGTTGCTCCACGCTCAAAATCGTGACAGTTATACACATCAGCTGGTGTGTAGGGGTTAACTGAAAAACTGAAGATGCACCATGTTGCAGCAAAAAGAGAATCATGTCACAGTCAGTCGGGAGGTGTTTGATTGTTCGAATGCTGATGAAAACTTTCTGAAACTGTCATAACAGGTGATGAAATGTGGGTGTCCAGGTATGATGTTGAAACAAAAAGGCAGTTATTGCAGTGGGTTGAAACATCATCACTGTGACCAGAAAAAGCATGCCAGAGTTGCTTAAATGTGAAGGTGATGTTGATCGTCCTTTTTTATTGGAAGGGCATCATTCATCTTGAGTTTGTTCCACATGGTCAGACAGTCAATAAGAGTTTCACATGGACATCCTGGTGCATTTGAGGGAGGCCATGCAAATGAAGAGGCCTGAGGCATGGACAAATAAAACCCGGATGCTCCACCATGACAGTGCACCTGCTCATGTGTTGCTCCTTATCTGTAACTTTTTGGCAAAGCACAAGATGACTGTTGTCCCCCAGCCGCCCAACTCTCTGGATTTGGCCCCTGTATATTCCCCCCCTCCCCCCCAAGTTGAAATACAGTACATCTTGAAAGAGTGCTGATTTTATATGATAGAGGAGATAAAAGGAAAATTTGCTATGAAAACTGCACACCATCCCTGAAAATGCGTTCAGGAACTGGAAAAAAAAATGTTGAGAATGTTGTACGAACACTGGAGTGGAGTATTTTGAAGAAGACCACTCTGATTAAGTTGTAAGTCCATCCATCCATCATCCAATCCTGTGTCACTCCATAAGGAGCATAAGGAGCCGGGGCTAGGCAACTTGGTCCTGACATTTAAGATGAGAGTAAAACAATAAATCTGTTTCTTGAGAAGTTCATATTCTTTCTGGACAGACCTTGTTGGGTTGATGCAGAAGTATAAATAAGAGAAAATATTTAATAGAGTGTGATTATGGTCTAAGCTGTACAGTAAATTACCATAATTATATCTTCTTTTTACTTAAAAAAATTCTAACATTTACTTCAGTAATTGAGCTTGGAGAATGTCAGGCAAGTTATAGATGCTTGTAAAATACTGGTCACTAGA
Organism: Coenobita brevimanus; assembly: GCF_032717465.1. Taxonomy (NCBI): domain Eukaryota; kingdom Metazoa; phylum Arthropoda; class Malacostraca; order Decapoda; family Coenobitidae; genus Coenobita; species Coenobita brevimanus. Next base: position 4,438,648 of record NC_136967.1, read on the forward strand.
GAATGAGGTCACACAAATAATTCCTTATTACACATATGTGCAATAAAGTGTAGATAATGTTGAATTAGAAACTAAACAATGCTGCTGTGTACAGAGCTCTGTACAGTACTGTTCTTCCCAAGTCAGAACATTATTGATGCAGTGAAATAAGTATGAGATGAAAAATACAAGACAGATTCAGTGTAAATTAGGGAGAGGTGGGTTTTGTCATGTCTCTGTGTGATACTTAGTTTGTCATGTAAATAGGTTGTGTGTTTTTAGACTGAATTAAATGGTTTGAAAACCTTAAGAAAGATGCTGTGTGATGTCTTATTATTGGTGCAGGGTCTCAAAGTGTTTAACATATTGTATTGCCAAACTTTCTTGTAGGCATCTGCTCATGGTGTCTGACATTTTTGGTAGATGTTGCTACCTGGACAGTTTTTAACCACTTCAACATCAGAACATCTGTTCTGATGTTATTCTGGCCTATATCAGAATTTTTTCCCTCTTGGAGAAGACATCCCTAGAGTGATGAAGTTAAAATGGATTGAGCTTTGTTAACTGTACAGTAGGTGGAAAATAATCAGACTAACCATATTGTGCACATTATTGAAAACCTTAAGGAATAAGTGTCTGTATTGTTTCTTAATTAAGATATTGAAGAGATCCAGATTTGTGATGCACAATTTGTAGCTGAGATGCCTGAACAGTCAGTACAGTGTGAGTCATAGGTAATAGTAGCTGTACATTTTTATAATACATTTTATATGTTTAAGGGATAAACAGTAACCAATTTCTGTGGGTTCATATATACTGTGCTGAACTTGGTGATTTCAGTATTCTTCATAATATTTACTAGGGATTGTATCATAAGTGCCCCAGTTTTACAGACTCAGAAATTTGTACTTCACATAGGTGCTGTTTCCATGTACTGTCTTGAAAGCTATATTGCATTCATAAACAGTTCCACATATTGTGAGTGTCTGTCTATCCTTTGGATAAACATACATTCCATTAGGATTAAGCCTTTCAGTCCCTTCAGTTTTATTGTCGTTGCTTAACCCTGGTGCGTCTGGCTGAGCAAACCGATCAACCACGGGCAGGGCTGGATTAACCATGAGGCACTTGAGGCACTGGCCTCAGGCCCCCAGACTCTAAGGGGCACCCAGATTCTAACAATAAAAATAATTAGCTATATATGCCATCAAATTTTGATGATATCATTGAAGAATGTTCTAGAAAGAAAGCTAGAAAAGTGTTTAAGTTACCAATAGTTCTGGACTTTGAATTTTGAATAAACAATAGTAACAAGCTATTTATTTATTTTTTGTTCTTGTTATTTACATATACATTTAGGGCTGGTTGAATTTTGATGATATCATTGAAGAATTTTCTAGAAAGAAAAGCGTTTAAGTTACCAAAAGTTGTGGACTTTGATTTTTGAATAAACAACAGTAACAAGCAATTTATTTATTTTTTGTTCTTGTTACCTATTGTACATATACATTTTGAGGTGGGGGGGCCCCCAAGCTGATGTGTACCTCAAGCCCCTATTGAGCTTAATCCAGCCCTGACCATGGGTACTTAATTGCTTTTGTGGGCCATTCCACGGGCAAAATACAGTAAACATAACCTGTAGGGATCTGGCGCCTCTTTGTGGTAGTCAATATCTCACCAGGGTTGGACCACAATCCCTCCCACAGCAAGGTGCAAGGAAATGTGAGGAGGTTTGGCTCCCCAATGGATGGCACAGCTGCTCCACCCAGGGTGTACAGCATCACCATGTCTAGGCTCCTTGTCAGTGCCAAGTCCTTCAGTAAGATGACATTACTTGTTCTTTACTGTAGCTACTACTAGATGATATTATTTATCTTCTTGGAAGACGATTCATGAAGAAGCTATGGATTCCTATAACTCATCCAGTATGAGCATCTCTTTTTAAGTTTATTCTTGCCACTCCCAGATGACATCATGCTGGTCACGTGGGATATGTCATAATGAAAGGATCAAGAAAATGAACCTTTTTAGGGTAAGAAGCCACTTCTAAATTGAATAAAGTCATCTACTGGCAGTCAGAAAAAAATAGGAGAGGTGCATTAAGGTAGCAATTTACCCTCTGAATCCTTGTGATGTCCTATTCTAAGTAGCCACTTCTAAAATGAATAAAGTCATCTACTGGCAGTCAGAATAAAATATAAGAGGTGCATTAAGGTAGCAATTTACCCTCTGAATCCATGTGACGTCCTATTCGGTTAATTCTTGTTATTGACAAACAATTTTCCTCATCTTAGTAAAGGCCTTTCATACTGAAGGAGTTCATTAAGGATATTTCTAACATTTCTTGTTCAGAAAGTGTATCCTTAGCTGAATAAAAATTGTCAGATGGCATGAGTAATGTGAAAAAGACGTCGCCGGGCTCAATGGTATATGGTATAGTAATAGGTAATGAAGACATTAGTGACTTTATGGAGTAAGATGCATGTAAGTGCCTGTTTATGCAGTAAGATGAGGACAGTACAGGTATTACAATGATAGTTGTGATGGTAGAGGCATTTATTCAATAACTTCCTCTACTGACACATAAGAATACAATTAGCATTTTGTCATGTTGTAGGAATGAAAGTATTATGTATCTGTGAACAGCTACACTGCTATCTACTCAAATGTATATATGATGTAATTAAATATCAGATTATGTAATTTCTGCTTTCTTTGTAGTCTTGACTTTCAACATACAGTAATTTAAACCATTCCTGAAAGTCATTTAATATAAAACAAACAGCTGAGACTGTACATGTCATTGATTAGAGAACTCACATAAGCCCTTCTGAACTTTTTCCACCGTCAGTCCCCCCTCTACCGTGACCTGGAAGACGCCAATGGTAACCAGTTCCCTCTTGTTCCTGAGCTCATCATCAAAGAGCATCATCTCACTGAAGTCTATCCCAGTCGTCTGTTTAAGTCTGAAAATATTTTGGAAGAGTTAAGTAATAAGATATTACTCAGATCAGAACAGTGTATCCATCATGATTATCATCATCATCAATCTGACCTCACTTTTCTCACCCACAGATGGGGTAAGGCACTGTCCAGAGAGCAAGAAAAAAACTAATAGTTGGAGAACTAATCAATAGCATACCAAGTTAAATGAGCCACACTGTCATTTGACACCATTTAAGTCCTAGGAATCCTGATGCCAATTCACAGGCATGTTTCCACACTTATGCACTGCACATTACCAGTCATGAATGGATAAGGTATAAAAGGACGTCCTTAATCTCATTTACACTCTAAGCTAGAAATGTCTTGTTATAACCATTTCAACACAACATTCAAGTAATTTGATTTAAATCCACAAGTTCTCAGATAATGAGCTTTATAATTCACTATTTACTATTTAGCATATACCATTCATATGGCAATTTACTATGGAAAGATTCAATACACCCTTTACCTAGTCTTTTCTCTCTCTCTCTCTCTCTCTCTCTCTCTCTCTCTCTCTCTCTCTCACACACACATTAAAAAATAAGAAAAAATGTACATCTAGGCCACATCTAAGTGCGATCTTGGAACCATGAAAAATTTCTTTGTAGGTGAAGTAACACTTAAGATGATAAGAATGTCTGTCTATCTATCTATCTATTGCCAGACGCCATAATCCCAAGGATGTACTTTGCAAAACAAATGGCTGAGGAAGAGTTGTTCAAATAGTCTCCATAACCACCGAGAACACATTATTACCTCTTTTGAGCTGGGATAAAATTCCTTACAAAGGAAGTATAAGAGGATCATAAAGGCATACTATGCAAAATAAACAGTTAATGATGAGCCATCATGAAGTCTCCCATCTCCTTCGCCGACTACAAGGGGGAAAAAAATACAGTATCTGCCAACTTACAGTGTTCAGCTGGTGCTGGGATAAATTTCTTTGCAGATAAAATAAAGAGGATATAAGGGTGTAATATGCAACATATGCAGTTAATGAAAAGGCATTATGAAATTTATCAACAGAATGGCAATACCTCTTAAAGTGTTCGATCTTGGTGCCAGGGTAAATTTCCTTGCATGTGAAATACTTGTCCCAGTCCAGGAGCTGCAGTAAGTGATTTGCATCGTCGACCAAAAAGGTGCGAGAGACAGCTGCCACCACATAGCCCTGGTGCTGTAAGTGCCTCAGGACTGCACAGGCCTCAGGAAACGGCTTCACACGTCTGTTTTTTGCATCAAGCACCTCTCCTGTCCTGGGGAATGGACACAAGGGTTGTATTCTAAGCAGCTTTGGGGGTTTCTGAGCACCTCTTCCTTAGCAATATATTCTCCACATTATACTTTTTTACCATCCTATATATTACTGAAGCACACTATATCAATACTAAAAATGTATAAATAACATGAAAGAAAATATCAAGCCATAAACTGAATCGGTAGACATGCGGCCTGCAGTCCTGATGGACCCAGGTTCGAATCCCGGCTGGGACAGGGAACAGTTTAAGTATTTGAATTTCATAACAGCAGACTTTCCTGATTTTCCAGATGATCCGCCGACATGTCATAAAAGTACCCCCGCTAATACCAATACACCAGTCCTGTATGAGACAGCCTTAGCATGTATTCAATATGGACTGTGGGTGTTAGCGCCGAAGTGGTGACATGTGGAGGTGTAGGAGGACTACTGGGCCTTGGGATAGGCTACTGCCCCCGAGATAGAGATATAGGCCCTGAAGCCTTTGCCCAGAGTCGGACACATAAAAAAAAAAAATACCGTAACAGATAACTAAGGTAATGTGTTATGAATCCTTCCATGCCACATACAAAATGGCCCATTATGACACGATATGTGTGTTAATGCAATTTACGGTAATCCCTTTAGTCAAGTAATGTGTTATTTATTTCATTACTTATTACCAGATAATTTTAGTCAGCACAAAAGAGACTTTTCATACTGGAAGTCAGATTAGTTAGTCAACCGCTTTACTATGAGAGAATCTGCCCCAGTTGTTAAAATTGTATGGTGGTAGCAACAGCTGTCTATATAATATATCCATCTAGTCAGATACCTTAATCCCAAAAGGGTTGGCCATGCACATAAACCTCTCCATGTCTCTGTCCTCTGCCATCAGGATGCCCTTTCTCCAGTACACATTCCCCCTCCTTCATATACCATTCCACCCATCCCTCTATCTCATCCTCAGTAGCAATAACATATAATAATATAAATAACAAAATCAATGTTTTTTTTTAAGCCTCGGGTGATGACATCAGTTACTTTAGTTAATTCCACATGGTTCTGCGTAGCCTAGCCACCAGGAAAGCTAGGAAGTTCTATAGGTTAAAGGAGGCCTCTTGTGAGCTACAAACAATCCCCATTAACTCCAGTACATTCTTTCAACCGTCATACAAATTTATTAGTCTTAAGAGAGACCTCTCGTACTGAAAGGGCAGAAACTGAGCACTAAATACGTGGAGAGTAAGTTATCACCCTTGTTTGTAAGTTTGTTAGCGGGATTACTCAAAAACAAAAAAAGATATTTGGAACAAATTTGGTGGGTTGATAGCCCATGTTATTACCCCTGTTTGTTTGTTTGTCTGTTAGCAGGATTACTCAATAACTAAAAGAGAGATTTGGAACAAATTTGGTGGGTAGATAGCCCATGTCCCAGGGAACAATCGATTAACTTTTGGGATCGATCCGGATCGTATTACAGATTCTGGATCCGGAAAACATTATTTGAAAAACCCAAATCACTGATAAGAAAACCTAACCCATTATGGAGAGTGGTATGGAAATTATGTTGCCCTCGTCGGAGAGATGGGCTCCACTGCCTGCCCCTCTAGTTATTAATGGGCCTGACACTATACTAAATCTCACACAGTATTATAACCAAAAATCATGGCACTTCAAGTCAGTAACTTAACATCATAAAATGTACAGCCATAAGCAAAGTTCGCTGACAATCCTCTGTTAGCACTGTGTCGGCCTCTCATATTTGTCACTTCTCCCCAAACGGCAGAGAGTATCTTCTCATAGTCTTATTCCGTGCTGTTGATTTCCGTAACGTAAAAATAGTTATGAACACCTTCTGTTACGACAGTTGGCAGAAAAATGTCGGCGAACTCTTTGGTCATGGCTGATACCCGTACCATACCGCAGACAGTTCAAAGACTCCAGTCATTATCTCATTTAAATGTTGCTCATACTTGCAGTGATTCTGCCTTGCATTAATCAACATCCAACAAAGTGACGTATGCATGGAGAGTTAAAAAAAAAAATACTTACTCATTTTTAAAAAACGGAGGCTTGACTTCATTATTAAGCCAAAATGGCCACAGGGTTTGCTCTGAGAGAGAGAGAGAGAGAGAGAGAGAGAGAGAGAGAGAGAGATCATAATATACTGTAGCTTGGGCATTCCATCTATTTCATGTTTGCAGGGATTACAATGTGCCCACAATATGCACATACATATAAACTATGTTCATATTCAAGTATACCAATTTATTAGTCAGAATTAAGTACAGCATACATCAAACTATACTCTTTCTACACTTTAACTTGGCCCAAATTTAAAAGCTCTCCATCTTGAATGCAAAGCTGCAACAAGATATTAACATTCGAACATGATCCCAGTCACGAAATTGGACTATGGAAAGAATGCACTGCCGTAGTTAATTCTACATTATCATTTTCTGCCACTGAGCTACGTGAAATAAGCTGCACGGACGAAAAATCTATGGACCAAGCTAAGGTGAAAAAACTATACGTTAACGTATTCGGTTTACCTAAATCTATACCAATGAGCTTCGGCTTTTTCGTAATACACTGGCACATCTTGAAAATAATTTTGATGCCAACTGTCAGTCCAAGTCGAATAGCGAGTAAGTTAGCAACCTTTGGCCGATACTTTTTTTTTTTTTCTTTTAAGAACTGTGTGTGTGTGTGTGTGTGTGTGTGTGTGTGTGTGTGTGTGTGTGTAACAACGAGGTAACCTTTCTAACTTTCCCAGTGGGCATGAAATTTCTCGGAAACCGAGAATCTCTTCCTAAGCGATTTGTATTATTGCACGTATATTCTCTCATAAGTTTCACATATCTTCTCAACGTCTAAGTTACACAGTTTGCATCAGAAACATTTACCTGCCAGATACCGTAATCCCGGAAAGGGTAGCTAATTACGAATCGTTTCCATTGCACCCTGTCCTCCGCCATAAGGCTGCCATCTCTTGAACTCATATATACTTCTCTCATATAGGCTACCTCTCCATTCCATCCCTTCATCTTATTTTCGGCCTCCCGTTCCCTCTCTCCCCGTCTCCACCTAGCTCACATACACTCCTATGTCAGTCTCATAGTCAGTCTCATTCTCTACATGGTCATATCATATCAAGGTCCATCTAATGTCCTCTAACTCATCCACAGCAACACCACAAGGCTCTTCTTCATTTATTAGTCTCTCCGCATAACTCCACAAGCTCCCCAGATTACTCATTTCCACTTCTCTCACTCCTGACATGTCTTTCTGTCACGGTCCAAGCTTCACTTCCATACGTCAGACTAGGGTTCCTAATACCGTCAAATAGCAACTTTTCTACTTTCATGTCCATGCTTGGGTATATTTTTCTGAAATGAACATAAAAAATAATCGGGGAAAAGATTTTCCGTGATTGGTCACGCAAGCAGTTGACTCGGTCTGACGAGACATGAGACCGTTTTCTCGTAACACCTCTTCCTCAGCTATTTACTCTTAGTATTTATCTTACTTTGATACTGAAAATATTCATATAGTATGAAAGAATATCAGGGTATAATATGCATAATAAATTTATAAGAAAACTGTGCCTCCAAGACTCCTCTGTCACCTATAGCGAGGTTCACAACATTTTGGATGTTGAGCAAATTTTGAGAACTAAAATGCGCGGAATGAGGCGGCCGGCGAAATTGTAGTCTTGAATTCGTTCGTTTAACCCTCTGACTGTTAAACAGAAGACGGAAACAGAGAATGGAAGACCATAAAACTCGGGACGAAACAATATGATAAATGCATGGCGAAAGAAGCAGGGGATTAAGGGACAGAACGAATGCAACACAAGACGGAAGAATAAGGGGATGAATGAAATATAGGCTAAAAGAATACAGGGGGGGGGGGAATCACAGGACGAAAGAAGAATGTATAAAACACAGGACGAAGGAAGCACAGGATAAAACACAAGGTGAAAGAATAAGAGGGCAGAAGATAAAGAACAAAAGAAGTACAGGGAGAAAGAGGTGTATCAGATAACCGTACATTTTTTTCGTTGCCTCTGAAGGTTTCTCAACACCCTTTCTTTGGCGATTTATTTCGTTTATATACACTTTAACCACTTGAATCCCGTGACATATTCTGTTGATGTATTACTGTTATTTACTGACGATTTTATTAATCTGTAGAGAGACCTTTAGTAACAGTGTCAATGAAAGCTACATTTTAACCCTCCTAGTTCGGTAAGTAGTCTCTAAATTTGAATAAAATCGTCTGAAATAGCACGGATTAAAAAAAAAAAAATCACCATATGAATGGGGGTTGAAATCCTCCTCCATGTTATTGATGCAAACTGTAAGTACTGTGTAAAGCAAGAGTACACGAAGGTATTAAATGCAAAGTAAATCGTTAAACAAGAAGTAATACGAAAGCTCCTACGCCTACGAGAATACCTGCAGCTCAGAGAAGACACATATGCAAAATAAATTGCTAAAGAAAAAGACCTACCAAGTCCCTACCAACGGGAATAAGACCCAGAGAAAAGACGTGTAAACATTAAATCACTAAGGAAAAAGTGCCACGAATTCTCCTACATCAACGGGAATAAGACCCAGAGAAAAGATGTGTGCACAGTAAATCGCAAGGGCTACGGAATCTCCAAATCCGAGGAAGCAGACGTTCAACCGACACGACGACTGCCGTTGAACTCACCTCCATGTTGTAACAGCACACCATGACAACTCTTATCTTGAAATACACACAACTACTTTATTTATTTAATGAGCTATCTGATCCAAATATCATCTCGTGCATAATTCATTTCTGTATACATTACTAGTCTGGAGTGGGGCCTCCTATGTAGAGGTTTGGAATATTTTGATAAAGTAACAGCTCATACTGTTTCTAGAGAAACAAAGATATTATCCAATTGTCCGTAGTTTTTCCTAAGACTGGCTGTTTTATGCTTCTGGCAGTTTAGATTTCACTTATTAATTTATTTACAGATAGGGCTAATGGGTAACTGACAGAGGCTTACCTTGAGCATTTATTTGTCTCCCAGTAGATCTCACTGTGGCTTCATTCAGGATTAGTGTTAACTTGAGGATAAAAACTGCAGTGTAAGGCAAGTGTATGCTTTGATTATTTTATTACAACTATTTAGCATACAATTATACCGTGAGAAGGCATCCTACGAGGGACGGATAATGACTACTGTGCAAAACAACCTATGTAATGATTATTTTATTACTGCCATAAACAGTTTTACCGCAGGTGGTAGTTGGCTGCAACCAGCAACCACTCAGGTGTTGTAGTGCTACCTACCTTTTCCTTAAGTGACTCTAGACCGAATGACAAGCCTAATGGTTTTCTGTGATCCAGGAAACCATTTACTACGCTGGGTGGAAAACTTATGACCGACGAAAGGATGATGTGGAGTCTGTTATGATGCACTGATGCCCCTGTTAACTGCGTGGAGAGATGTAAATGCGGCGTCTATGCACCAACCAATCTTTCATAATTTTCCCCGCGCCTCGCTGTGGTGAAGAGCTGTCTACCGCATGGGAATATCTGTTCACTACACGGGAGAGCCCTGAAAAGGCGATTTCTTGTCTTCGGCTGATGGGTCTCCTCGGCCAAACAAAGCGGGGTTGCTTTACTACTACTGCTACTGCTACTACTACTACTACTACTACTGCTACTACTACTACTACTATAATACTGCAGCAGTCAGGCATCCTACGAGCTACAGCAATAGTCGCCATCCATGTAGGGGTTGCAGATGTGGTTGAGCGTCATCTGCACGGCCAAACTGAGCGCCTCCATACCGATGTGCATCCGCTCAGTGCAGTGCCAAGCCATGATGGAGGGGAAGGAGTTGAAGGCGGGCAGGAGGTCGAGGCTCACATTCCCCACATACAAGTCAACGCAGTCAGACACGGCGGCATGAGCTACAGGCAGAAAGGAGTCCCATTTGATGATACCGAGGGGCGGGAGGGAGACCTGAGCGTTGAGCACCCACTCTAGGATCGTGTTCGTCTGGTGCGAGAAGTAACTCATGCGACCTGTGCAAGAACAAGAACGCTTTGAAACTCACTTAACCTGTGCAGTATCAAGAACACTTAGTAACTCATGCGACCTGTGCAATAACATGAACACTTGATAGCTCATGCAACCCTAGCAACAACAAGAACATTTAGTAACTCATGCAACTGTGCAATACCAGATCACTTAAAAACTCATGCTACCTGTGCAAGAACAAGAACACTTAATAACTTATGCCACCTGTTAAATAACCAGAACACTTATCAACTAATGTGACCTGTGCGGTAAAAAGAACACATAATAACTCATGAGAACTGTGTAGGAACATTTTTTGTTAACTAAACTCCAAGTAAAGTGAAACAAGAGGGACGAAAAATGAGATAGATCATTGTGTGTAATTCACCGTGTCGGTCAGGATCACTCGATGGTCGTGATCGTCAGCTTTTACCCTCCCGGAAGGGAGCTGAGAGCTCATATAGTCCGATTTAAGGGCAAGGCTGTGACCTTCACACACGCACACACCCGTCCCCTTGCTCAAGGGGGACAGTAACCACCCACTTCGTCAGTGAAACTTTTCGCAACCTGAGCGAGGCGCGAACTCCCGTCCACCAGTTGGCAAGCGAGAACATTACCACTGCACCAGCGAGCGGTGTGTGTGTGTGTGTGTGTGTGTGTGTGTGTGTGTGTGTGTGTGTGTGTGTGTGTGTGTGTGTGTGTGTGTGTGTGTGTGTGTGTGTGTGTGTGTGTGTGTGTGTGTGTGTGTGTGACCATCCTCGTAGATCACTTCTCTACACTGCATAATGGTATGAGTCTAAAGTTTCAGGGGTCAGTATCTATAGGCCAGCCCTTAAAACAGAAACTCTCCACTGTGTCTATTTCTCTCCTCCCATCAACCAATTAAGATAAGGAGAGTGGTTTAGATATGGGGAGGTCACATCTTGGTCACTTCCTTGATATGGACAGGCAGACCGCTACACCGTTTTCACTCTGACTTGGCCATTTTTTTTTTTTCGTCATTTTGCAGCTCACTTCACAAAGCTCAGTGACAAAGATTGTGCTACAGGCCTACATCCTTTGCACAGCACTTAGCATCAAATTCTAGTATTAATGTATCGTTACTATTCAATATTCAGGGTGGAGAGATGGCAATTTTAGGCCAAGTTAGAGTAAAGTGGGTATAGTAGTAGATCCATTAATCCATTCACTGCGATGATGTCTTCTTCAGCTTTCTTTTTGTCACCAGAGGAAGATCTTATCCAGCTTAAGATTGATCTCTTGTAGTGAAGGAGTTAATAAAGGTTCGGTCTAATCCTTTCAGTTCTAAAAATCTCGCCGAAGTTGAATAAAATCGCTTGGGAACAGCAAAGTGTAAAATTATAAATACATCTTCAGCTTGAATGAGTTTGGCCAGTCGTATTTATAAGTAGGTGGACCATACAGAGTGACATATTCTGTAAGTTAATTTTTTCTTGTCGGTAAAGCCAGACGATTTTATTTAGCTTTGGCGAACCTCTGACCATCAATGAGTTATGGGGTGAATTTTAGATTGCAAGGTTATGAGTTCAAATCCCGGCTGTTTCGCGAAAGTTTTTAGCCCTCTCAGCTGAATTAAAAGGAATATGAATTTTGTTAAAATAGTTTGCACCATTCAATCCATTAAATTTACAAACATGTTATAAAAGCACTGTTGCAATACCCTTTTCACCTATCCTGAGCTATTTACCCGTAACATATATTATAACAGACATTTCGGTATTAGTGCTTAAGTCTGACACCATCTGTGGGCAGGTGGACCGATGATTGGTCCTTAATTTAGGGAACGGTCTTAGCTTACATCAACAGTATACACAACAAAATGCCTAAAACAGTATTACCTCCATCTTGATATTCCATGTCATCCTAATCCAGGTTGTCTCCTAAGAGTCAAGTAGTAGCAGTCACTCTTACGATCTCTGGACAAAGAGCTTTAAAAAATCTGAGCAGTAAAAAAATTCACCCATTAGTAGAGTAAAAATAAGAAAATACGTCATCGTACTAAAGGAGCATTATTTTTTTTTCCTATCTTAATATAACTCTAGCCATATACATTAGATACCAACATTCCGTTCCCTGAAGCCAAGCAGTCCCATTATGCACAACAGATGGCGTCGCAAACCTCAAGTCACACTCACTGTACTCGTGCGAGATGTAATCTTTGAACGGGTCCGGCAGAGTCCAGACCACGGTGGTACGCTGTGCAAGACGAGCCAGCAGCGGTCTCAGTTTGGTCATGACGTACACAGAGGCATCATCAATCTGATCCAGTACTGTCTCGAGCCTTTGGTGTAGCTGCCACGCCCCGGTGTCTGTATGGGCCATTGTTATTGTCCTTATTATTATGATCGTCACTGTTATCATTAGCAATTTTTTATTCCCATTTCTCTTTAATAAATTCTTCTTCTTCATCATCATCATCACCAGCAGCAGCACTATCGCCTCAGATTCCTTGCTCCTTCCTGGAACTCCCATACAGGAGATGGCCATGATTTCATTTACCCCTCATTCTGTCAGACACTCCTCTATCTCCTTCCTCTTTCTTACCAATATATAAATAAGTGGAATGGTAAAAACAAGAGGAAGAAGATGAAAGAAAACTCAAAACTCAAGAGATTAACACTGGGGCAACAGTTCAAACGTCCGCAGTTCATACACAAAATATAGGAAAGTCTTATTAAAATGTATCAAATAATTATTCTTAAAAATGAGCCCAATCCGTATTAGAAGCCAAAAAATTACAGATATTTCTCAAAAGCACAAGAAATAAAAAAAAATGTTTACTTGGTCACGATAGTGTTCATATGCTACCTTCTAAGTTCATATAGTGCCAGAGATATAGCAGGGTACAAATCCTTTAGTGCATTCCTTTCCCCCTGTGAGGATTCTGTCATACATATGGTAAATTTACTTTGTTACCGAAAGTGTGTGAACGAATACATACGTCCTTGTAAACATAACCAGGAGCAAACAAACTAAGCAAAGCCAGTGTATGTCTTTTTGTCTGTCCACCCTTATCTGTCTGTCTGTATATCTAGTCATCGTCATTTATTTATTTATTTATTTTGGGGAAGAAGGGAAACTGGATTATACACAATACCGTATCTATGTGAAAGTAGGAGCACAATCCATATAATCGGAGGGTATTTGAGAAAAAAATCACATACTTTCAAACTTATTTTTTAATGCTTATCCATGTAACACTGTACTGCAGAAGTGGCGAGAGCGGGTGTGGTTAGGTTGCTGGCAAAAAATTGAGGTCAGTATTGTGTTTATCTTACATTATCACAATCACGACAACACTCACTTATGCAAACTTTGACAAATAATACGTTATCATGCGAACGACAATGAACTCAGCTCGATGTAGGGGAGTGTGTGATAAGATAAACATATCACTGTGTACCTCCATCATCATCATGAACCTGTTCGCAATTTGCTGAAGTTACATGAAAAAAGAAATTATATAAATGCAGAAGTATCAGACTGCCCAGCGAAAATGAACCATACCTCCATTACCTCTTACTTTTAATGTACTAATACTGAAATGCATTAGTATAGATAGGTAGACACATAGATAGATAGATGGATGAATAGATAGATAGATAGACAGACAGACAGACAGGCAGAAACACAGATAGATAGATAGATAAAGTGTACATCTTTATCTCACCCAACACTAAGAGATCCGGCATCTTATCCTCCTCAGCCTCCGCCAGTGCCTGGAGGAAGTCCCATCCTCCCACCTTGAACTCCGGCTGCACTCCGCCCTTCTCCGAGGTCCTTAGGTGCAGGAGTGGAGCCCAGCGGAACTCCACGTACAGGCCGGGGCACTCCACCGTGAAGTTGTGTTTGTATTTCTTCCACTGCCTCATCCCCTTGTCGCCCAGGAAGTCCCCCACAGTGATCGTTTGCCCCTGGGTGCAAAAATAAATGAATAAATAAATAAATGTGAACAGAATGGTGTGCTGGGATCTGCGTTGTTTATTGTCGTTACTAGCGTTATCATTTTTATCCTAATTTTTATCACCTTCACCGTTATCATCATCTTGAGTATCATCATTACTGAAATCTCTTTTCCTAAGCTGAATACAAATTCGTCTGGGGACTGGGGGACTCAACTTCGGAAGGATATCTAGCACGTAAAGGAATTTAAGAAGAAAAACATGTCACCATAGGCTAATAGACAAACTTGCTCCTACTTGCTCTGATTTACTCTAACTTGTCCTAGCTCTAAGTTGTCTACCTTACTTTGATTTACACTGACTTACAGTAACTTGCTCTAAATTGCTCTAACCTTGTGAGTAGTGAGGACTGGGTTGAGGGGCCTTATAAGGTCGAGCATCACCTCCACGTGCTGCCTGATGCGGGAGTCGCCAACGTAAATCAGACGGGTGCGAGGGCGCCGGTGTAAGCAGTCCCGTACCTCCTCAGCACCGTACTCCCTCAGCCGACACGACAGGTGCGTCAGCTGACCCTTCACCTGATCCAGCCGACTTTCCTACACAATAAAGCTCACTATTATTTTCCTCTAGTAGTTAAAATTTTTATTAATTTCTTTTAGTTATTTATTTGCAGGAATGGCAAGAGAGTGTGCTGAACTTCACACACATAGGCATACACTTTTTTTGTTCTGCGTCTTTGGAAGAAATAGTGTGTGTGTGTGTGTGTGTGTGTGTGTGTGTGTGTGTGTGTGTGTGTGTGTGTGTGTGTGTGTGTGTGTGTGTGTGTGTGTGTGTGTGTGTGTGTGTGTGTGTGTGTGTGTGTGTGTGTGTGTGTGTGTGTGTGTGTGTGTGTGTGTGTGTGTGTGTGTGTGTGTGTGTGTGTGTGTGTGTGTGTGTGTGTGTGTGTGTGTGTGTGTGTGTGTGTGTGTGTGTGTGTGTGTGTGTGTGTGTGTGTGTGTGTGTGTGTGTGTGTGTGTGTGTGTGTGTGTGTGTGTGTGTGTGTGTGTGTGTGTGTGTGTGTGTGTGTGTGTGTGTGTGTGTGTGTGTGTGTGTGTGTGTGTGTGTGTGTGTGTGTGTGTGTGTGTGTGTGTGTGTGTGTGTGTGTGTGTGTGTGTGTGTGTGTGTGTGTGTGTGTGTGTGTGTGTGTGTGTGTGTGTGTGTGTGTGTGTGTGTGTGTGTGTGTGTGTGTGTGTGTGTGTGTGTGTGTGTGTGTGTGTGTGTGTGTGTGTGTGTGTGTGTGTGTGTGTGTGTGTGTGTGTGTGTGTGTGTGTGTGTGTGTGTGTTCACAGTGCGCTGCGCCCAAAGATAGAAACTATTTGTGTGTCTGTGTTGTTGAGGTGTTGATTCTCAGGACTGAAAGGAAACTGGGGACAGTGTGGGAGTGTATGCTTCTGATATGATGCGTCCCTAACCACTTACTTGAGACAGGGTGTAGTTTGACCCACCAAGCCCAGTCCCATTGGCCACCCTATGGATCATGTGGGGGGCGTGGTAGCCGGCCACCTCGTAGAAGACATTGGGGATGAACAGCTTCCTCGTCTTCTTCCTCTTGATCACCTCCACCACCAGCTGCTGAAACTCTGACATGTGACTCGATACCTTGCCAATCTCGAACACATCTTTGCACACTTCGCCTGCTCCATACCCGAATGATCTTGAAATGGGATGAAGGCCCCCATAAACTGAACTGGTCTCCTTGAGGGGGTGAAGGCTGTGCAGACTTTTTCCAGGGTCGTAGACCATCCAGTAGTTAGCTAGTACCAAGGTGATGAGGACAAAAATTGGTAGGCCGTAACTTTTGACAACAGGCATTGGATTAATAGGTGTACGGATAAATATTTCGATTCAACGAGAGCGGAACCTTCCTGACTGCACGTTCTCCACTACGATTATACTTTATTCTTGCTACTACTAGACGATCTTGTTAAGCTCAGGTAGGACGTATCGTAGTGAACTGTAAATACTTATACACAGTGAGGTATCATTACCCATTATTTTGCTCATGTACAATATAAGGATGAATATCATATGCCTGGTGGGCTAGTGGTAAAAGGCTCCTGTTGAGGTGTAACTCGTGTGCCACGTGCAGGTTCGAATACTCAAGAGGCGGGTGAATGTTTTTTGATCATGTAATACCACAATGCAGGGACGCAGGGTGGTCACCATATCCTTAATATTCCAGAGTACGTGGCAGCCTATCCTCTGGCCCTTACACTTCGCAGGGAGTAACACGGTACTGGATGTAGGCTGTTACATAATACGAATTAATTAGCTGTACCGCAGCACACAGTCACACACACAGTCACTTCCGTACAACTTCTAGCACTGGCAGCTCCATCTATATTTAAACAGACTGCAAAAACTTCCTGAGCATTGGAACAGTTAGAAGTTCCTTTTATAGTCTTGGAAAACATTTCCTGGGAATATGAAGTCGTTGCACACTCGTATACGCATCACAACCTCCTCTTTTCGTACGTGGAATTAAGTAAAAAGTATGGCACATCTTCGCTTTTGATATTACAGAAATCGGGTTAAATATCTTAAATATTTCAAAGCATACCGGCGCCACTGCACGTCACCAAATCCATAACCTCAGGGTGGCTGGAAGTTCACCGCACCGTTATCTCCAACTCATCTCACCCTTCCACCCTCATTTCTCATCCTTCACCTCTCATCACCCTACCACGCTAGCCGAGCCATGCCTCTCCCTGTCTTTCTCTCGCCTTAGAGCTACTGCACAAGCTCTGGACACGTGTAATTCTCCACTATTTTTCCACAAAAAATGCCTCCAACCAGAACAAGGCAAGCGTTAATGGATTTGCTACACTTTTTCCTGGTCAATGGATGGATGTTTTGGATCGCGTTTTCCTCCTCCTCGACTGTGTCTGTGTCGGTAAGAGAGGATGGTTTTCAGCCGTTTAACGCCTTCAGCCAGAATCTATCACCTATACTTTAATCTTGCCGCCACCAGGCGATATTTTTTAAGTTATATTTCCCCTCCCCTCACACTCCCTCTCCTTCATTTTCATCTACCCCCTACAACATGTACAGTGCATTTTTTTCTTTTTATTGCAACAAACTCTGAGCATATGCTAAAGAGCCCGTTCCCAAGATTCAACAGTTCACCTGCGGCACCTTAACAGAATGCTGATCCCCTGAAATAATACCACCTCAGTGATTGTGACTCACTATAGAAACAGCATTTAGATCTGGTGTTATGATATTAACGGGGAGGTAGTTACGTTTTACTGAGGTCATTTGGAGGAGCAGTGAACATGATGATAACGAAATAAAACCCACAAACGGTTCCCTACAACATCTGGGACCGAATCTCTGACCATACAGTCCCCAGCCCATCGCTCTAAGCACTCAGCCACCACCAACACCCACCTGCAATTCATCAGCATCCACCTATACCCACATCCATCTATACACTCCCACCTACACTCTGGGCTGGAATCTAGATTGTATGGGAGGCACATGAGCACCTCTTCCATAGCGATATTTATTCACAATATTGTATCATCATATTCTCTTGTATGTTCTTTGTATTTATTTAATATCAACGCAGTTTGGATCAGTAACATAAAAAGAGGATACTGAGGTCTATGTGCAGTATAAGTTGCTATGGAGGAGGTGTTACGAAATTTCCTATACGGCCCTACACCCGCATCATCACCCTACTATACACCTACTACAACCCATTGGCGTCCACCTCTACCTCTACCTACACCTATAGACCGACATCGACCTTTACTTATCAGTGTGTCTACCCACCCTCTCATTAACCACCTTTATCATCAACTAGGCTTATCTCTCTACATCGCCCCTCACCACCTCCTCCCTCATCCCCATTCCTCCCTCACACCTACCCTCAGTCTCAGTCCCTCCCTCACCCTCAGTCACTCCCTGACCCCTCATCTCACCTTCCCTCGCCCCTGCTCACTCTCCATTACCCTATCTTATCTTCTTCCTGACCCCTACCACAACTCTCACCCTTATCCCCTCACCGCTAGGCTCTCATTCTTACCCCTCTCTCACTTCTCCCTCCCTCCTTCACTCCTCCTTCACCCCTCCTTCTCCCTCTCACTGTTCCCTCTCTCTTCTTGTGATATAATATTTAATCATAACATCATTCATCATCTCAGCCAGACAGTAACAACAATATCGCAAAAGACTTCTGGCCTTCTATTACTTTAGCGTTTTCATTACCAGACGATATCTTTCAGCATAAGGCAGACTTCTCGTGATGAAGAGTCTATTACTAGTCTCCCTAAATCCTTGCTGTAGACTAACATTTAACCCTCAAAACACACACACACACACACACACACACACACACACACACACACACACACAATCATCACAGCCTGGTAGCACTGTGATGGGGACTTTTATAAATCCGAATAGAGCACTGTTCAGAAATCATCAGTGCACGCTATTTTCCCACAAACCTAATGAAGAGAGATAATACTTTAACACAGAGAGGATCAGAGAGCATCTAAATTGGTGTTGAATCCTACCCTACCCTCGACTGCCTTCTCTCTCTCCCTCACCCCACGCTCACCACCTCCCTTTCTGGTTCACATTTTTGCTTGGTGAGAAGGATGGCGTGATCCATTAGCCCCTCTGTGTTTAATGACGTCTGCTTTTGTCAGTCTTGGTACCACTTTACGTTCATGTCCTACCGTACCAGCCGCCCTACCTCCATCATCCACTCTCTCCTCTTGGTCTCCCTTTGCTAGATAGTAGCAGTAGTAGTAGTAGTAGGAGTAGTAGTAGGAGTAGTAGTAGTAGTAGTGGTAGTAGTAGTAGTAGTAGTAAACAGTACACATACAGTCCCCTCCCTCACAGCACCATCACAGCATAACTGTATTGATCGAAGTCTTTCTCAGTAACCAATCACGATGCCCGTTATCTCTCCCACAAGGTCCAAAAGGGAGAGATAAGCCCTTTCTATGGTGGGGTCAGAGAGACAGTATCTATATCAGTGTTCTTCCTCTCTCCCTCTCCGTCACACACACCTCCTCCCCACTAGTTCACACTTTGGTAAGCATAATCGTATATACTCTCTCCACTTCAGCTTGGTCTAAAATCACCTCCTCACTTTAACTTGGTCTAAAACTGCCAACTCTCTCCATCTTGAATGCTAAGCTGTAACAAAAGATTTTTACACTAGAATGATGCTAGTCACGAAGAAAATGCTAGGAAAGGATGTAGAGCCTGGTTATCGTTTTACTCTGTCAATGAGCTGCGGGAAACAACCAGCAAAAAGACGAAATTCACCATCAAATTAAGGTGGAGGAACTTTAGTCAGGAGGTACACCGGCGGACAGTAATATCGCCCAACATTTTAGCCAAAGTTATGAAAATCTTGCCTAATAGTCCGAAAAATCCGTTGGTCTCTTATAACCGCATTACTGGGTTTCTAAAGTTATTAATCACTGTCTCCTGTTATCTGCTGTATTTAGGTGTATCAAGATTTATGTCCGCAACTGTGCACACCATCCACTATCACACCACCATACACAATCGCGGCTTTGTTCCAGTTCGAAAGGTTTTCCTATAGCACGAATGAAATAAACCTTGATTGAGGAGATAGACCAATGCCATGAAATGACAGAGAAAACCCTTGATCAAACCCCTTTTACTCGAACTTGGCCTAAATTGCCATCTTTCTGCCTCGAATACTGAACTGTGAGAGTAGATGAACATCAGCATACGATGCTAATCACGAAGAAGCGCTATGGAAAGGATGCAGGTCCATACAGTTGTCTTATTCTGCCACGGAGCTGCGTGAGATAAGCTGGAAAAGGGCGAAGATCTGGGCCATGTTAAGGTGAAGGAGTATAGTTTCAACGTGAGTGAGGAGAAGGTTCCAAGACCATGAAATGACAGAATACCTTTGATTATTTATGTTTCAGCCTGAGTGATCAGACAGCAAAGACCATTTACCGACAGAATATCCTTGATTATTTATGTTTCAGCGCGAGTTAGCAGCCAGCAGAGACCATTTACCGACAGCATACTCTACAGTAGATTATTTATGTTTCAGCTTGAGTAAGCAGCGACAGAATACTCTTCATTATTTGTTTGAGCGTGAATGAACTCAGAAACCAAGACCATGGCACACTTCAACGGCACCTTCAAGCACGACAGGGATGAGAACCTGGAGGAGCTGTTCACGAAAATAGGTGAGTTTTGGTTGTGGAAAAAGATACCCTACACTAAAAATCCTTCCAGTCTGCTTTCTTCATTTTCCCTTTGCTATATGCAGGCTTTTTGTAAGCACCTTAAGAAATATTTCGAACTAAAGCAATTTAATCCCCGAGCTAGGCAACTATGACCATATAAGTCCTGCTAGGTTACAGGAGCGCGCTAGCACTCCCGGCACGGCAGTCCCGGGCGAAGCTCGAACTCGTATTCCCCCGATCACGACTCGGATGCTCTACCACTGAGCCACCGTGCTCCCTTTCGAACTAAAGGAGTTGGATGTAGTGTTCAGTTAAAGTTCTCATTCAAAGAGATCTTCCGAAAGGTTAATGAAATTGGCTGGAAGCAATAAAAAAATAATCCACTAAAACACCACCGGAATGCATGGGTTAATGTATTTATTTCAGCACCAAGATTACAGTAAGAAGATTAAAGAATGACCCCAAGCTGTCAAGAAAACAATAAAGCACTGATATGTATTAAAAACAAGATACTGTGTGTCACAAAGCCCTCCAATACGAAAGGGTCTCAAGCTGCCTAAAATAATCTGGAGCTATCAAAAACAGAGTCGGTCATCATACAGAAAAGACAAATTGATGTTTCAAACCCATTCGGTACAAGGACAACTGGAACCGAATCAATAACCAATAATGTGCAGCTTAAACGACACACGTCTTTAGTGTTCCTAATTTCTCTAGGACCCAGTAGAACTATTTATTAACTCTCTCATAGTTAGAACAACTCTAGTGTTTATTCCATTTGATGTCAGAAGATTCTATTTAGTTTCTAGGTAAATCAAAAAGTTTCTGAGTGGTAATACGATCAATATATATCTTCTCGTGGTCTGGGCAACTCTAGGATTCTGTTTTAGCTTATATCATGATTTTTTTCAGCCGGGAGTGAGCATAGGAGCCTGAGAGTGTAAATATCTAGTGAATTACAGCATACCAGAATAATGCAAGCAGCAGGGCGGACTGCTGGCCAACAACTGAGCTCTTAGGCAAAGATTAAGTTAGTTCGAGTAGACTGAGATAGTGTGAACCAGTGAAGTTCTTTGATCGAAATACTGACACATGCGCACTCACTTACCTAATCAGCAAGGGCATAAGAGCATAAAAGAAATTGAAAACAGGAAGATAAAATTGTGTATGGCTGGTATCATGAAAAAACAAGACAAAAAAATAAATAAAAATAAAACGTGAAACAGGAGAATTTCAAAACATTTGTGAGTGGACGGATGCCTTATTATACTTGGTACTCTGATGATGATGATGATGATGATGATGATGACTACTACTGTCTTCAGGTATGGGACTGATGATGAGGAAGGTGGCGCTGCGCAGCAAGCCCACTCTCGAGGTGAAGGTGGAGGGAGACGTGTGGACCCTCGTCACCAAGGTCACCCTCAAGACCGCCACCTGGACCTTCAAGCTGAACGAGGAGACCGAGACCGATGAACTTGACGGAAAGATGAAGGTGCAGGAGCGTGATATTTGAAGCAGCGTTTTATTTTCGGTTTGGTTTAATCTGACGGAACTTGGTCACTCCCGCAGTTTGAATACTAAGTCGTGGTTCAGGAAGGAGGACACTTGCATGATGAAAGTGACGCAGCGGAGAGTTTTACAGATAACAAAGAAAGGTGCTGTAGGACGTGATGGTAAAGTGCCAGTACTGTACACACACACACACACACACACACACACACACACACACACACACAAAGAAAAAAGCACCATGCATTTTGACAAATATGACCGGAGAGTCTGAAAACAGCTCTCCTTGAGTGTACCTTTATCAGTAATGGCTACTACATCACACGGTGCTGAAGAGAGACGCATTACGTGGTGGCACCGATATAGCTGGGCGGTTCCGCTGCCTGGTTATATAAACGCCCCTCAACTCCCTCTTCCCCGAAATGGAGAACGGCGGACTACATGACTGAGGGCAACTTCAGCCTGCAGTTCACCGTGTTCGTGTTTCAGGTTACCCTGGGGCTACAAAAGCAACAATAACAACAAATTACTAACAAATAATCAACAATATAACAACAAAACAACAGTAACAACAACTGCTACTACTACTACTACTACTACTACTACACCACAGACCAGTGCACCAAAGAAAAGTGTATAGGCTTGAAACTGCGTAACGCCACATATCAGGCATACCAACCATTTCGAAATAACAATGTTCTATTCACATCCAAGGCCCCCTGATGCTCGGATATTATTATCATTAGTAGTAGTAGTAGTAGTAGCAGTAGTAGTAGTAATAGTAGTAGTAATAATAATAATAATAATAGTAGTAGTGTACCTCCGTAAAACTGTTAATAAAACAGAAACTGAAAATGTCTTTATAATAAACTGTTTCATAGTGATAGTTTAATTTATTATTCATTTTCAGTCCATTTTCACTGTGGAAGGGAACGACCTTATCCAGAAGAATCTGAGCAAGGAAGGCAAGGGGGTGAAGAACGTGAGGAGCTTCAGTGCAGACGGGATCAAGCAGGTGAGGCCCTTAAATCATCATCATCATCATCAACAACAACTTTCTCAGTCTCAGTTTCCTATGACTCACACTTAGCTAAATAATAACGCCTGGTGTCGGCTTGAACGGAACACTAGAGTTGTTCCGACCATGAGACACAATGGTGATAATATCTGTCTCAACATCATTATCATCATCATCATCATCATCATCATATAATTTACTCTCGGCTGAATAAAATCGTCTAGTGTAGGTTGCAATATAATATCAAATTTGTTTTAGCCATGAGAGAGGTAACGATGGTGGTGTTAACACTCAGCTCCTATGACTCAGTCGGTCGGTCCACACACACACCTGACCATCTCACACACCTGTCTCTTTTCCCACAGACGCTGATTCATCTAGAATCCGGAACGACCGCAGTGAGACACTACAAGCGAGTGTGAGGAGGAGGAGGACTGCGTTAAATGGAGCGATAGCAGTGTGAGGCTCTGAGAATGATTTGTTGTGAGGCTCTGAGAATTGTATAGACGAATCAACCATCTAGACTACTGATTTTTTTTTTTTTTCGCGTGACAACAGGTTGGGGAAATTAATATGTACTGCTATTTCCGACTGAATAAACTTTGAAGACTAAATGCAGTATACAGAAAACAAAAAAAATGTAGTCGGTACTGAATTGTGGGTTTCATATAGCAATAGGCTGGGCAAACGCTTCACTACAATTTTTCCTTAGACTAACTTCATAGCTTTGAAGACTAATAAATTCCTAAGAAGAACTGTACCAGTATTGAATTTTGGGTTTTCACATGGTAGAAAGGTGGGAAAAAATATACTGCTTCTTTTCTGTAGACTAATTCCTAGCTTTGAAGACTTACTGCAACGTGCACCAAAAAATAGTCATACCAACTACAAAATTCTGGGTTTCAAATGGTAATTGCATGAACAAACGACACACTGGTTATTTCTGTGGACTAAACTTTCCTGTTATGAAGACCGCTATAGGCTACACAAATGCTCGTGGGCCCCTCAGGCCCCTCGCACTTGCTCCTGCATAGGGCTCTCGCGCTGCTATATTTTAATTATAGCTATGGAAAAAAATTCTACGAAGATCCTATGCCGGGCGCCGGGAGCAGCTTTTTTTGGTCAAAATGTGATCGCTCATTAAATATAGTAAAAGTTTTTCAATCGTGATGGGACCAAGTTTTTTCACATCAGAGAATTTTTTTGCGAATTTTGTGCCAATTTTGGTGCGATTTGAATGTGTAGTTTCGGCTGCCCAAAATACACAGACACAGACACACGGCTACTGCTATAGTATATTAGATTTGGGGTGGGGAACGTCCGGCCTCCGGGCCGTATAAGGCCCGCAAGACCATTTGATCAGGCCCGCGAGGCAATTCATAAATGCAATTTCATAAACTCATATATATATATATATATATATATATATATATATATATATATATATATATATATCTACCTATCTATCTATCTATCTATCTATCTATATATATATATATAATGTACTGGGCTAAAGTTGAGTTTAAGCTGATAATTTTGTATGGCCCGCGAATGATGTTAAAAATATCCCAACAGAAGAAAGGTTCCCCACCCCTGGGCTACATAATGAACTACTGAATAGTTAATTGCTGACAGCACGAGAAGAGAAAAATTGAGCAAAGACCTTAACCTCTGTAGACTCACTTTTGGGTTCTTTTTGTCCTTATGATTCTTAGAGCTTCATACAGTTAACAGAGACAGAACAACTTTGGTTCTTGTGGTGCTACTGTCACTTGGTGAACCACTGAGGTCACTTTTATGTTGTGATCTGTATGGCTAGCTGATCTCAAGCACTACGACAATATACATGTACTTTAAACCACCCATGTAGATTTTTAAAAATTAGATGCTTATAGTAGTTTGCCGCCTAATAGATGCATAACAGAAGCCATAATTGTCTTAGTTCCGTTTACTATAGAGTCATCAGGCAGGAGCTATTAGATCGTACTTCTGGCTGTGTCTGCGCATAACTCCTGTGGATGCAAAACTTGGAAACTCGTTCTCATAAATGTAACATCAGTCACTTAATAAACTATTATGTCCGACAGTGTTTTTTTCTATTGTAACTGAGTCCCTGGGAATGTGTAATTAAGAAAGGAGTTTGTTTCTGGTACTCTATTTCCTGGTTGCCATCTTGTCAGAGGAAGCTCTTCATATTTCATTCGTAACTTGCTTCTTGTTAAAAAGAAGCTTGGCAGCGCCAATCCTTGCAGTTATCATTAAAGTGATCTGATCTCTTGTTTGTGATGATGTTTTAGATCCTTCTGAAGTGGGAAATTTCTCAGATTAATTCTATGAACACCTGAATTATTTCCTCTTGTAACTGAACTTTAGGAAGGACTGTGATGAAACTATCACTACCTCATTCTTTGCAGCATATACTGTTGTCAGAATGATACTAGACAAATTTTTCCAGCGTCTTCTACCACGGTCTTTTATCGACCTAAGCTTCCCGGGTACACTGAAGGACGCATGTGTAAATAGCCTGACCACCATTCTTTCCTAAGAGATAAATTGTTTCTAAAGGCTTTTCACTAACCGGTTGAGCCTCTGGTCACTTGTAGTATAACGTTATCAGCAGTATAGTAAGGAAACATTATATACATTAAAAATAATAATAATAATAATAATGAACTAACATATAACTTGTCTGGATACACTGTGTGCCTTGTTGTGGCCCCAGGTTCATATGAACGTGAAGCGAGTGAAATACAGGCTGAAGTTGCCCTCACTCTGCAGGATTATGGATCTTACTCATTACTCACACACAGGAACTAAGCATCATTTCATACACTGTGTTTGTTCTTTGTAATGAAGTTAGCCTTTACTAAAACTATAGTAGCCCAATGGGTGAATTAAACTTTTAACTGATATGTAGCCTACAGTACGTAGGTCCAGTTCATTTATCTGTGTAAGTACAGCACTGAAACAACACACACACACACACACACACACACACACACACACACACACACACACACACACACGTCACAGCCTGATAACATAATAATGGGGACTTCAAAAAATCCGAATAGAACATTGTTCAGAATTATCAGCGTACGCTATCTTCCCACAAGCCTAATGAAAAGAGATAATACAGACAGGATCAGAGAACACCTAAATCTGTGCTGTATCCTACCCTACCACTTTACATTAACGTCCTACCATAACAGCAGCCCGCCTTCCTCACCCATTCTTTCCTCTTGGGTCTCATTTTGTTAGATAGTAGTAGAAGTGGAAGTGGTGGTGGTGGTGGTGGTGGTGGTGGTGGTGGTGGTGGTGGTGGTGGTGGTGGTGGTGGTGGTGGTGGTGGTAGTAGTAGTAGTAGTAGTAGTAGTAGTAGTAGTAGTAGTAGTAGTAATAATAATAATAATAATAATAATAATAATAATCCATCTATCCATCATCCAGTCCTATGGCGCCCCATGAGGAGCGAAGGAACCCGGGGCTAGGGAAGTTGTAATAATACTAACAAACAGTACACACACAGCACCCACTCTCACAGCACCATGACAGCGTGACCGTATTGATCGAAGTCATTTTTATTACCCAATCAGCTCGCTATCACTCCCGCAAGGCCCAAAAGAAAGAGATAATGATTAAGCCCATTCGATGGTGGGGTCAGAGAGATAGTATCTATATCAGTGTTTTTCCTCTCTCCCTCACCGTCACACACACCTCCTCCCCACTAGTTCTCACTTTGGTAAGCATAATCCTACATACTGTACTCTCCATTTCAGCTTGGTCTAAAATCGTTACCTCCTCATTTTAACTTGGTCTAAAACTGTCATCTCTCTCCATTTTCAATTGTGGGCAAAAGATTTTTACACTAGAATGATGCTAGTCACAAAGAAAATGCTATCTATCTATCTATCTATATACCTAGGCTGCTTCCCCCAAGGAAAGGGAGGTAGCCGAGACAGGACGACTCACTCTCCATTTACTCATCCATTCAAACACATTTATTCGCATCTTAGCCCCAAAGGGGAGAACGGACAGATCCTCACTGCATCACAACGCACAAGGGTCAACTGCGCAATGCAATCAGTGACATCCACAGCAGGGCCCGACAGCAGAACTGGTTTACCCCTGCCACATCATAACAGACCCATCCCCTTACCCGCACCTGACCTGACTAGCTGATCAGACCAAAAGCGGGAGAATATCCCCTCAGGGCTGCGTCATCACTTATTCATTCACAATTTCTCTCCATTTATTTCTGTCACGCACAGCCACTCTTCCTTGCTCAACAGACATCCCTCTCGCATCCAGCGCTCTCTTCACACTGTCCATCCATCCTATTCGTGGTCTTCCTCTCAGTCTTACACCTCTCACATCAGATCTAGTTATCTTTTTCACCAATCGCTCATTATCCATTCTCTCCATATGCCCAAACCATTGCAACACCCTCTGCTCAACTCTACCAGCCATCTCCCGAACAACTCCAGTTCTCCTTCGCACTTCATCATTTCGCACTCGATCCATACGCGTCACTCCACACATACTCCTCAGACATCTCATCTCCATTACATTCAAACTTTTCCTCTCTGCTACACCCATATTCCATGTTTCAGCCCCATATAATGCAGTCGGTACCACAACACCCTCATACAGCCTTCTCTTTACATCCATTCTAAGCGAACGACATTTAAACACTTTTTTCATTCCTCCCAGCACCTTTCCTACTTCATTTATTCTAAACTTCACTTCTGCATCTATTCTTCCATCCACAGCAACATGTGACCCTAGATATTTAAAACAATCTACCTCCTCAAGCAACTCACCATTCAAAACTATATTCATCCCCCTACCATCTATCAACCTCGTACACTTCATCACTTTACTCTTATTCTCATTTACTTTCAATTTCCTCCTTTCACACACCCTTCCAAACTCCTCTACCAACTGTCTCAATCTCTCCTCTGAATCAGTCACCAGTGCAGTATCATCTGCAAACAGCAGCTGCTTCAGATTCCACTCTCCTCCATCAACATTTACCAGACTCAGACCACCTAAAACTCTTGCATTCACCTCCCTTACAACACCATCCATGTAAATATTAAACAACCAAGGCGACATCACACATCCCTGTCGCAGCCCCACTCTCACGGGAAACCAATCACTCACAGCATTTCCCACTCTTACACACGCTCTACTATTTACATATAAACTTTTCACCCCTTTTAGTAACCTACCATCAAGTCCATACAATCTTAAAACAGTCCACAAAGCCTCCCTATCAATTCTATCATACGCTTTCTCTAAATCCATAAATGCTAGGAAAGGATATAGAGGCTAAGTATTGTTTTACTCTGTCAATGAGCTACGGGAAATAACCTAAAAAAAAAAACAAACGAAATTCACCACCATTTTAAGGTGGAGGAACTGTAGTCAGGAGCTACACCAGCAGACAGTAATACCACCCAACATTTTAGCCGAAGTTATGAAAATCTGGCATAATGCTCCGAAAAATCCGTTGGGCTCTTATAACCGCAATACTGGGTTTTTATTCATTACTCACTGTCTCCCGCTATCTACTGTAATTAGTTGTATCAAGATTTATGTCCGCAGCTGTGCACACAATCCACTATCACACCACCATACACGATCGCAGCTATGTTCCAGTTCGAAAGGTTTTCCTATAGCCAGTGGCGTCACCAGGGGTCAGATTTTTGGGGGGCTGTAGCCCTGGTGTAGGTAGAAGGGGGAGGGGGAGCGAAGCGAGCCTATGCAGCTGGGGGGTACGGGGGGGCGCTGTAAGCCCCCCCAGAAAATTTTTCGGAAATTGAGCAGTTTTAGAGGCATTTTTGAGGCCTATAGATGAAGAAAAAGTAAAATAAGGTCTCACAGGCT
Source organism: Coenobita brevimanus (assembly GCF_032717465.1). Classification (NCBI taxonomy): domain Eukaryota; kingdom Metazoa; phylum Arthropoda; class Malacostraca; order Decapoda; family Coenobitidae; genus Coenobita; species Coenobita brevimanus. Next base: position 4,467,499 of record NC_136967.1, read on the forward strand.
ATTAATAAGAAACTTATAGGACACATGAATATTGATGGGCCTAATACCAGGTATCAGTAAGCCTTATGATATAATGTGTACAAGGTAACTGTATAAAGCTTTTTTGCAGATAATAGTTTTTCTTCAATTGCTAGTATTATGTGGTACCATAACGGTTTCTTAGTCTTACCACATTAAATTTGATAATTCAAAGAAGCTCTTTATTCAATGTATATAGATATAATTGCCAAGATTTATCTTCCATTACCGGTACTGTGATAGGAAAACAAAGCCATTCACAAAAAAACAAAAATTATAAAATAGATCTCGTGCCGGTTCTTCAGCAGGTATATCAAGGTTATCACTTGTGCTGGGCGGTGGCTAAAAAAATAATGAGAAAATATAATATATATTAGAGAGAGAGAGAGAGAGAGAGAGAGAGAGAGAGAGAGAGAGAGAGAGAGAGTTTTAGCCTAATTTCCCACTCTGTACGTTTAGGACAATATATTTGCAACAATGAGAAATAGCCTGGGCCTAGTCAATTTAAAAATAAATCAATAAAAAAAATCCTGGCCTAAGCTTCATAAAATGACTACTGAAATAGTTTGATATAGGGCTACTTACACATGTCTGAATGGGTTCAGCTTTGGGGTTATCTGGGGTTGCTTCTGGCACCTCATTCCCAATAACAGCCACTTTTTCTTGGCATTCATCCGAGTCATCTTTGGAGGTGCGGGTGAGAATTTCCTTATGTCACCCTGTCCCTGAGGATTTTTAAATGACCTTTTCATCACTTGAGTGGCTGCTGGCTGATATCCGCAAATGTATTAATGTAGAATAGCCTATAAAATGGAAATGACATTCAGTTCTGACAGTCAAGTGTCGCCTGAACCAAGTACTGCTGACTCTTTGTATAGAGTATAGGCTAGATCTCATATCCGTAAAAACAAAAATGAACAGATAAAGTGAGGTGGCTAGCAATATACCGGAACGTAGTAACGTCTAAACAGCCACTGAAACCAATACATTCAAATAAAACCGAAAACAACACAGGATTTAGCCACAGTTCACAGACACTTCTCAATGTAAACAAACATTCCGAGTTCCGATACTCTGAACATTCGAATTTGTGAAAAATTGCATAGATCAGATATTTTAGACTGCATAATCCAATTTTAAAGCTCCGTGATTAATATATACCATATTATATATTGTAAATATATAATAAGTCTGATAAATGTAATACAATCTTGCATTCTTTGTGCAATAAATATATTTCAAAGAAAACCAAGCTTGGAAAAAGTATATGGGAAACTAACTATTATGATTTGAGTCATAGGTTTACGTAAATTGTGAATAACTAATCACATTATATAGCTATAAATAATATTGTATTAAACTAATATGGATGCACGAATAAAAGTGGATTGGCGGTAGGGGGTTGGGGGAAAGCTAGGTGGGTTAGTGCCGAGCTGCAAGCATACTATGTAAGCTGGTGATTTTTTATTATTATTATTTTGGGGGGCTGCAATTATGGGGAGGCTGAGTCCTTGATTTGGGGGGCTAAGCCCCCCTAGCCCCCCCCCTGGTGACGCCACTGCCTATAGCACGTGTGAAATAAACCTTGATTGAGATAGACCAAAGACTATGAAATGACAGAGAAAACCCTTGATCATACCCTTTTTACTCTAACTTGGCCTCAGTTGCGATCTTTCTGCCTTGAATACTGAGCTGTGAGAATAGATAAACACCAGATTATGATGCTAATCGCGATGAAGCGCTATGGAAAGGATGCAGGGCCATAGTATTGTCTTATTCTTCCACGGAGCTGCGTGAAATAAGCTGGAAAAGGGGGAGTATCGGGGCCATGTTAAGGTGAAGGAGTATAGTTTCAACGTGAGTGAGAAGGTTTCAAGACCATGTAACGACGGAATACCTTTGATTATTCATTTTATGTTTCAGAGTGAGTGAGCAGACAGCAGAGACCATTTACCGACAGCATACTCACTTTTATTTATGTTTCAGTTTGAATAAGCAGAGACAGAATACCCTTCATTATTTGTTTCAGCGTGAGTGAAGACAGAGACCAAGACCATGGCACACTTCAATGGCACCTTCAAGCACGACAGGGATGAGAACCTGGAGGAGCTGTTCACGAAAATGGGTGAGTTTTTGTTGTGGAAGAAGATGCCCTGAACTGATAATCCTTCCAGTCTGATTTGTTCATTTTCTGTTTGCTACATGCCGATTGTTTTTAGAACCTTAAAGAAAGCTATTTCGAACTATAGGAGTTGGATGCAGTGTTCAGTTAACGTTCTCATTCAAAGGGATCTTCCGAAAGCCAAATGAAATTGCCTGGAAGCAATAAAAAATTAATTCACTAAAACACACAACGGGAATGTATGGGGTCATATATTTATTTCAGCACCAAGATTACAGTAAGAAGATTAAAGAATGACCCAAGCTGTGAAGAAAACAACAAAACAATGGTATATACTGAAAACAAGATACTGTGTGTCGCTAACATCTTCCTTGGCGATTTGGTTTGCGTATTTCACTTAGCATTCTCTTGTGTCCCATAGCAGTTGTTTTATTATCGGTGTGGTTTTATGTGGTGTGGTTTTATGTGGTTTACATGGTTTTATGTGGTTTACATGGTTTTATGTGGTGTATGTGGTTTTATGTGCAGAATAAATCGTTAAGGGAGGGGTGTTACGGAATCTCAAAAGCCAGTTAGAATACCACCCTTATTCCTTGAAACGTGGGTCTTAAAACAATTTTTCCGGCTAATAAGAGAGACGATTCTGACTGAAGAGGTAATTAGATCTCCTTTATTTGCTTCAGTGCAATTATATTTCTTTTAGTTAACCACAAATTACGGTACCAATATCTGAGGATTTTATTAATCGTGGAGGGAAAAAAATCCTCTGGCTGAAGTGGTAGAAAAGTAGCCATTACCCTATTCAGAAATCTTATTTATTTATTTATTTATCTACTAACTTTTTTTCACAGGAAAGATCCCCCTGACTGCAAATGTAAAATCCCGCGCCTCACAAGTTCGAGACATGTATACGCTTTGTGTAAACTAGGTGACAGGAAGCTTCGTGGCACCTCAGCCTAAACGAATTATTTTACAGATTATACCTTAACATTCTTTTTAATGCTGTTCATATAGTTTCAGTATCGGTAAAATTTATATTAATAACATACAAGAAGAGAATGAGGTGTAATATGAACAATAAATCGCTACGTGATTCGTGTTACGAAATCTCTAGAGCGACTTAAATACGTTCAGTCCTATACCGTGCTCAAATGTTGGCCTTGGAGCTGACCTGAATAAGTTAGGGAAAATTTGCGTTAGGTGTATGACTTTTTTGGTTCCATTATATTTCAAATGGACAATGTTATCACCTACTAATTCTATCCGTTTTATCTCATTTACAACAGGTCCTCCCCTCTCAAACAGCCTACATAGAGATTACTGTTACACACACACACACACACACACACACACACACACACACAGGACCAGGGGACAATCAGCAGAATTACCTTTCATGGTAGTGCAGCCAGGGACGAGTTCGCTTAATATTGCATCTCTTCAACTTCTCACTTCCGCCTTCTGGCTCATATTCCTAAGCAGAGAGAGACTTAAAATGTTCTTCTGCTCACAGATGATTCTCGTTGGCATGATGCACAGGAAGGAAAATGGCAGACTTGCCCTACGTGTGATAGACGCAGTGAAACATTTGGTGAAGTTTTGGCATAATTATACACATCTCATGAACAACGGCTTACAGTAAATCTACAACGCAGTTACTGTTCTCTTTGCTTTATATTATTTCAATAGACAAAAGAATAATGAATTCAACAGTAAAGCTGCAGTTGATAAAGTATTTCTTTTTTACCTTTTCACGGTTAAGAAATTATATAAAAGGCCACTGCCACCTCCACATAACATTAAGCCCTCCAGTACGAAAGGGTCTCAAGCTGCCTAAAATAATCTGCAGCTATCAAAAACAAAATAGAGTCGGTCATCATACAGAAAGGACAAATGGATGTTTCAAACATACGGTACAAGGACAACTGAAACCGAATCAACAACCAATTATATGCTGGTAATTTCTCTAGGACCCATTAGAACCCTTTATTAACCCTCTCATAGTTAAACCAGCTCTAGTGTTTATTCAGTTTGATGTCAGAAGATTTTCTTTAGTTTTTAGGTATGTCAAAAAGATTCTGAGTGGTAAAAAAAATGGGAGAAATGGAGTTCCCCCGAGCTAAGCCCTGTATTGGACTATATAGCCCCGCTAGAGTTACAGGAGCGAGCTACCACTCCCAGCACGGCAGCCCGGGCGAGGCTCGAACTCGCAATCCCACTTTGCTACCGCGCCCCCCTTCTGAGTGGTAATACGATAAATATTAATCCTCTCGTGGTCTGGGCAACTCTAGGATTCTGTTTTAGCTAATATCATGATTTTATTCACCTGAGAGTGAGCACGGGATCCTGAGAGTGTATCTAGTGAAATACAGTCTAACAGAGTAATGCAAGCAATAGGGCGGACTGCTGGCCAACAACCGAGCTCTATGGCAAAGATTCAGTTCAGTTCGAGTAGACTGAGATAGTGTGAACCAGTGAAATTCTTTGATCGAAATACTGACACATGCGCACTTGGTTACCTAATAAGCAAGGGCACATGAGCATTGCAAAAATAATAATAATAATAATAATATTAATAAAACAAGAAGATAAAACTGCGTATGGTATCATGAAAAAAAAAAGTGTAACAAGTTCAAAATATTGTGAGTAGATTGATGTCTTATTATACTTGGCACTCTGATGATGATGATGATGATGACTGCTACTGTCTTCAGGTGTGGGGCTGATGACGAGGAAAGTGGCGGTGCGCAGCAAGCCCACTCTCGAGGTGAAGGTGGAGGGAGACGTGTGGACCATCGTCACCAAGGTCACCCTCAAGACCGTCACCTGGACCTTCAAGCTGAACGAGGAGACCGAGACCGATGGACTTGGCGGAAAGACGAAGGTGAAGAAGCGTGATCTTTAGAGAAGCGTTTTATATTCGGCTTGCTTTTATATGACAACTTAGTCACTCCCGCAATTTGAATACTAAGTCGTGGTTCAGGAAGGGACACTTGCATGATAAAGAGACGCAGCAGAGGTTTTACAAAGAACAAAGAAAGAGGTTTTACAAAGAACAAAGAAAGGTGCTGAAGGACGTGATGTAAAAGTGCAAGTGCTGTTCACACACACACACACACACACACACACACACACACACAAAGAAAAAAGCACCACGCATTTTGACAAATATGACCAGAGTATGTGAAAACAGCACTCCTTGTGTGTACTTCTATCAGTAATGGCTGCTGTTTCATACGGTGCTGAAGAGAGACGCATTAAGTGGTGGCACCGATATACCTGTAGCTGGGCGGTTCCGTTACCTGGTTATACAAACGCCCCTCAACTCCCTCCCTCTCCCCCCAAATGGAAGATGGTGGACTACATGACTGAGGGCAACTTCAGCCTGCAATTCACCTGGTTCATGTTTCAGATTAACCTGGGACTACAACAACAACAATAACAAGAAATTAATAACAAAATCAACAATAACAACAACTGCCACTACTGATACTACTATTGCTACATCTAACACCAGTGCACCACTTCACAATCAGGCATACCAACCATTCCGAGATGGCAATGTTCTATTCACATCCATGGGACCCTGCTGTCCGGGTATCAGTTGTAGTAGTAGTAGTAGTAGTAGCAGTAATAATAATAGTAGTAATAGTAGTAGTTTGGGTAAGAGTGCATCGCTGTTAAATTCTAAAACAGAAATTGAAAATGCCTTTTGAATAAACCGTTTCATAGTGACAATTTATTTATTTTCAGTCCATTTTCACCGTGGAAGGGAACGACCTTATCCAGAAGAGTCTGAACCATGAGGAAGGCAAGGGGATGAAGAACGTGAGGAGCTTCAGTGCAGACGGGATCAAGCAGGTGAGGCCCTTAATCATCATCATCATATCAACTTTCTCAGTCTCAGCTACCTATGACACACTTAGCTAAATAATAACGCCTGGTGTCGGCTTGAACGGAACACTAGAGTTGCTTCCACCATGAGACACAATGATGATAGTGTTATCTCTCATCATCATCATCACCACCATCATATAACTTACTCTCAGGTGAGTAAAATCGTCTGGTGTAGGTTGCAATATGATATCAGAGTTGTTTTAGCCATGAGAGAGGTAACGTTGGCGGTACTGACATCAGGCTTCTATGACTCAGTCCACACACACACACACACCTGACCATCTCACACACCTGCCTCTCCTCCCACAGACGCTGACTCATCTAGAATCTGGAACAACCGCGGTGAGACACTACAAGCGAGTGTGAGGAGGGGGGAGGACTGCGTTAAATGGTGCGATCGCAGTGTGAGGCTCTGAGAGTTGTAAAGACGGGTCAACCATCTACTGATTTGATTTTGTATTTTTTCGCGTGACAGTAGGGTAGGGAAATGACATGCTGCTGCCTCCGACAGAATAAACTTTGAAGACTAAAGGCAGCATACACAGAAAAAAAGTTGGTATTCAGGGTTTCACATACCAACAGGTCGGGCAAACGCTAGACTACAATTTTTCCGTAGACTAAATTTCATTGCTTTCAAGACTAATATATGCCTAATGCAGAAGGGTTGACAAAAAATAAACTGCTTATTTTGTGTGGTGACTACTTCCTAGCCTCAAAGACTTACTGCAATGTGCACCAAAAGAAGTCGTATCAACTACAAAATTCTGGGATTAAAGGTGGTAATAACATGAACAAACCACACACTGGTTATTTCTGTGGACGAAACTTTCTTGCTATAAAGACCGCTGTACATAATGAACTACTGAATAGTTAATTACTGACACCACGAAAAGGGAAAAATTGAGCAAAGACCTTAACCTCTGTAGACTCACTTTTTTGTTCTTTTTGTCCTTGTGACTCTTAGGGCTTCATATAGTAAACGGAGACAGAACAACTTTGGTTCTTGTGGTGCTACTGTCATTTGGTGAACCACTGAGGTTACTTTTATCTTGTGATCTATATGACTACCTGATCTCAAGCACTACGAGGATATACACGTACTTTAAACCACCCATGAAGATTTTTAAAAATTAGGTGTTTACAGTAGTTTGCCGCATGACACATGCATAACAGAAGCCATAATTGTCTTAGCTCCGTTTACTGTAGAGCCATCAGGCAGGTGCTATTAGATCGCACTCCTGGCTACGTCTGCGCAGGGGGTAGACGATGGTGTAACCAAGGTAAAGAGAGACACCAGCCAAAACTGGTAGGGGGTGCGCAGTACATCATCAGCGTCCAAGGACCCAGATTCAGTGGTTCACCCGCGCTCATTCTCTCCCTGGCTGCCTACCTGTGCCAAGCTTCATTTTCTATGAACAGTGACGGGTGTGAAGCATGTGAGACATATATTTTACAGTAGAAAATGACGCGTGCATGCGCGGTGAAAGGATGTGAAGTGAAATATTGTTTTGTTAAACGTAGGGTGTATTTTAGGATAAGAATACTAAACAAAGAAATTGCCAACAGCTCCAAAAGTACAAAGAAAAAGATGGAAAAACTTGTAATATAAATATACAAAAATCCCATCGCTTTGTTCTATTCATCAATCCATTATACTCTAGTGAAGAAATAATTTATTGCTTTCATTTTCAGCAAATAGGAGGGAACGTAACAGAGAAAGGGGCGAGGTAAGGTGTGGGAGTGTCCAGGCTGGTCTCCCGTTCTCCTGATCCCAACACCTCTCTCTCTCTCTCTCTCTCTCTTTCTCTCTCTCTCTCTCTCCCCACAACCCTCCCCGCCACACATACAGCTGACGTCACTTAACCCATGACCCCCCAGAAAAGCTGCGCGTGTCTATACTTGGTGACTCTCTTTACCTTGGGTGTAACGGTAGCACAGTCGCCTCGCAGGCGAGTGTTCCCGGGTTCGATTCCCGGGTCGACCACGAGACCTTTAGGCACGGTCCCCTTTGCCCTAGCCTGTTCGTACCTAGAACTGAAAACAAGTACCCGGATGTAAAATCGACGGTTGAGTGTCGTGTTCCGGGGGAACGTTTGGGAACTTACTTTCCTTGTCTGTTCACCATTCTTGTATGTTTGTGTTGTCCCCTGCCCAGTGCAACTGCCCAAAATAACTGTCCACGCATGTTGGGTTAAGCCCTGACACCTATTCCTTCAACTTACATTCACTTCCTCACCAGCTGATTCTTCCCGTCCCCCTCCTTCATTCTGACTTGGTGGTAGTAACCCCAACATTTGGAGCTTACTTTCCTTGTCTGTTCACCACCATGTCTGTGCGTAACTTCAGTAGATGGTAAAACTTGGAAAGTCACTTTGATAAATGTAAAATCAGTCTTAGTCTCTAAATAAACTATTATGTCCACCAGTGTTTTTTCTACTGTAACTGAGTCCCTGGGAATGTGGAATTATGAAAGGAATTCGTTTCTGGTACTGTTTCCTGGGTGCCATCTTGTCAGAGGCTCTTAATTCATATTTCATTCATAACTTGCTTCTTGTTAATAAGAAATTTGTCAGGGCGCTAATCCTTGCAGTTATCTTTCCAGTGATCTGATCTCTTGTCTGTGATGATGTTTTAGATCCTCTTGAACTGGAAAATTTTTCAGATTAATTTCTGGAACACAACAGCATTATTTCCTCTTGTATCCGAATTTTAGGAAGGATTGTGATGAAACTATCACTACCTCATTCTTTGCAGCATATACTGTTGTCAGAATGATACTAGACAAATTTTTCCAGTGTCTTCTACCACGGTCTTTTATTGACCTAAGCTTCCCGGGTACACTGAAGGACGCATGTGTAAATAACATGACCAACATTCTTTCCTAAGAGATAAATTGTTTCTAAAGGCTTTTCACTAACCGGTTGAGCCTCTGGTCACTTGTAGTATAACGTTATCAGCTGTATAGTAAGGAAACATTATATACATCAAAAAAATTAAATGTAACATATAACTTGCCTGGATACACTGTGTGCCTTGTTGTGGCCCCAGGTTCATATGAACGTGAAACGAGTTCAATACAGGCTGAAATTGTTCTTACTCTGCAGGATTATGGATCTTACTCATTACTCACACACAGGAACTAACAATCATTTCATACACTGTGTTTGTTCTTTGTAATGAAGTTAGCGTTTGCTGATGCTACAGTTGCCTAATGGATGAATTACACTTTCAAAATGAACTGTATTTTATGTAGCCTACAGTACGTAGGTTCAGTTCATTCATTTGTGTAAGTACAGCACTGAAACAACACACACACACACACACACACACACACAAATATGTCTTAACTGTTGATGAGGAACGGTGGCTCAGTGGTAGAGCATTGGATTCGTGATCAGGGGATCGCGAGTTCGAGCCTCGCCCGGGACTGCCGTGCCGGGAGTGGTAGCGCGCTCCTGTAACCTAGCGGGGCTATATGGCCATAGTAGACTAGCTCGGGGATTAAATCCCTTTAATTGTTGATGGCCATAACATCCAGCACTGCATCCAGCAGGCGGTTTACTGTCTCCTCACTTAAATATCCTGTGTCGTAACTGACGGTGTAGCAGTAGTTATCGTTAAATCTGCACATCTGATGCATGTTGCTCAAATAATTTTGCACGCGTATGAACGGAATGATCCCCGCGACATGGAGGTGGTCGTGATGAATTTCGTGATCGTCCGCCAAGTCAGTCAAGTTGGTGAGAGTGTAATCGTGTAGACTCGGACGGAAACTGGTCACCAAGTCTTCTGGTGACAACTCTGGCTGGTCCATGGCGTCCACAGCTTCTTGTTCTAGAGATACACCTGTTTTAATGGCTGACTTGAGCTCCTCGTTCAGTAGTCTTGAGTAGTACCAGAACCCTTGCTTTGCGTTCACTTCAGAGGAATGTGTGAGACGAGTAGCATGCAAGCCCGTTCTGTGCTTTGACTGTTTCTCTACGTAAAGACGCTTCGTGATCAAATGAGCGACAATGACCTTATGAGAGTCTTGTGAGATTCCCGCCTCTACTGCCAGCTTACTGATGGCCGTGTTGATCGCAGCAGTCAAAGAAGAGTTGAAGCTGACTCCATTCTCTCTAGCTCTCTGCTGAAAGTTCTGAACTAGTTTCGGATCTAAGAAGCGTGTCACATGTCTAGAGGCTTGCGAAGAGACTCCAAACCAGGCTCCAACTTGCAGTAATAATGGCTTTGTGTGTACTGAAGGCAGGGTGCTTCTTACTGACTGTAGTTTCTCAGGGTCTTCCAGGAGCTTTTGCCTTACCTTCTCCATCACTGCTAGAAAATCGTCATTATTCCTGAAGATTCCCACCGGTTCATCGTCCACTGCCCTCCCACCCAATGTGTCGTCCAGAATATTCATCAACTTCTTAACTGCGAAGACGAAATCCAGGCCGTCAGCCAGGGCGTGGTGGGAGTCGAGGCAGAAAATGTACCGATGAGGGAAGATGCCATTGTTTTGGTGGGGGAAGGCGTCTTTGTTTGCGTGGGAAATGTCTTTGTTTGGGTGAAGGAAGGGTCCTGGGTGTGGAGATACTCTTTTATCTGGGTGGTGGCCTTGATACACCAGCCTAGCCCGCCACTGAACTGGATCGGTGTAGCTGAAGGGAGCCAACAGCAACTGGTCACGCAGCTGATTGATGTCAGTGCAGTCATCCAGAACCCGTGACAATGATACAACACCGTTAAAGGATTACTGTATAATCTTGCTGCAACGCATATATGTTTGGCAGAATACATTATTACCCTTTTGGCACAGCCTTCAAATACCCCAGGACTGAGAGGTCCTCGAAAGTTGAAAAAAAAGAAAAAAGAAAAAAGTGGGAGTACTAAGAATGAACTGAAAGTGTGATCGTATTGATGGGGACAGAACTGTGGAATGAGGAATATATATGTTAAGTCTAAGAAATGTATGATTTAATAAACAATGTATAATGAAACTAACTTGGAAGTCGATGGCGGGGCAGGGGTGCTGATAGAACCACAGGGCGTCACCCCGGGGCCTCAGACACGCCTGAAGGTTCGGGAACTTCCTGAATGCGAGACAGGTCGGTATGAAGCCACGAAATTGCCCACCATTAATATCATAGGGCGCTTCAAAAATATCAACAACGGTATGGGAAATATGACAGCATATACCAGTGATACAAAACGGTGCTTCAAAAAAATATTAACACTGAAATGGGAAATATATTAATGCCTTATTTTTCTTTGCAGCTGACGGAGATGGCAATGGGTTCAAATCTGATGTAATTAAAGAAGAAAAGTGGAGACAATTTGGTAAACTGTCAACTCCGTCCCATTGCAAACTTAGTTCCCGTATAAGTGTTTAAATTTTTTGAAGTACCATACAAACAGATATTGACCATACAAACATGTTTGAGAAGAGCAGTGACCACTGACATAGCGACACAGACATTTTTACACTAGGAGCCATTAAACTGGGTCAAATGAAAAAGATCATATGCGAGCTACTAAGAATTATGTACACCTATGGCTTATCACTAAAACCGCGCAAGTGGTTGCACGAGATGGTGAGAGCACAGGGGCTGAAACACACTGAGGAACACACACACACACGAAAAAGATCCTACAACAGCAAAGACATTTTTGCATGAGAATCTCTCAGACTACCACCTACCTCTGAAGATGCGTTAGTGACTGTACTAGGTGGTGAGAGTGCACGGGTTGTGAGGCACCGAACAACACGCATATGGCAACCTTCCTGATGCATTGTCGGTCACAAGCATCATACATGGCGGCCGTCCTGTCAGCCGGCCACAGCCATCGCCCTTTACTCTCCTCACACATCAACCTGGTTCAGGGTGACGTATTAGATAGTTCTTTCGCCATAACTTAGAAGAGATTATCGTCCTTTGAAACTTATCTCCCGTTGCTAAATGACAAAATAAGATAATGGTATGGTTCTATGTACATTCCAACGCACCATCTTGTGACTACAGTCTGGTCACTTTATTCTGGTCTAAAATTGCCATCTCTCCATCTTGAATGCCAAGTTGTGAGATAAAACACTGACACAGGAACATAGAGCTAGTCAAGAATAAGTGCTATGAAAATGATACAGGGCAGTAGCATTGTCTTTGTCACTAAGCTACATGAAGAGTAATGTGCAAAAGGATGAAAACCTGGGCCAGGTTAATGTGAACGAGCTATAGTACAACTGTACTTCGGGTGAAAAAGGTTACCTGGTGTAGGTGTGAATAAGTTACTTTGTGTAGGTGTGGATAAAGTGACTGGTGTGGGTATGAATAAATTCACCTGATGTGGGTGTGGAAGCTACCTGGTGTGGGTATAGGTATGGGAACATGATGTGGTTGTGAACAGGGTTACCTGGTGTTGGTGTAGGTAAGATTACCTGGTGTGGGTGTATATAAATGTTTACCTGACGTGTGAGGGTGCCGCTGGGTGTTCGGGGTGGCGACACCGCAGAAGAAAACGACAGTGAGGCTGTAGGAGACGACGACCCCTCGTTGATACGATTCTCGACCACGCCATCGCCATAGTGCGTTTCCTCTAACCTGACGAATATGCCTGACCCCTTTTTCAGTCCAGGTGATGGCCAGGTGCAGTCGAGCTAAAAATGGGATTTGACTAGTAACCAGGGAGACAGCTCAGTTGATGGCCAGGTGTAGTCGAGCTAAATGTGGGATTTGGCTAGTAATCAGGGAGACTCAGTTCAATTGATGGCCACGTGTAGTCGAGCTGGAAGTTAGATATGACTAGTAATCAAACAGGCTCTGTTCCACCATATAGTTAAGGCTATTCGAATTTTATGCAACTACAACGTAATACTAAAGTCCCTGCAGTGACACAGTTCCGTCAAATGAAAACAAATAGGCTATAACACTTCACCACCTCCTGTAAGACCAGTCTGAGCCTTGGTCTGAGGGTTGTATTCTAAGTACACGGTTTGGAGACTCCGTGACACTTCGTCCTCAGTGACTTATTCTACACACTGCACCTCACTTCCATCTTACTTATTTTTGATGAAAACTATGTCAGTATTAGAGAAATAACATAAATATCATAAATGACATTGTTAAAGGGTAACATGTGAAATAAATCGCTATGGACGAGGTGCAGAGAAGTCTCCTACGCCACCTAAACTACAAGCCAATTAGTCAACACAAAAGCGAGCGGACAAACAGAAACTGCACCGTCAAGAGGAACAGTAAGCATGCAGTCATGATCTTGAATTATTATGTTAGGCCACATCTTCTCTATTTCTTACTTATTAACTACCAACTCCAATATTCGCACACAAAAATTATATGACTTACATAAGATGATGATAGGATATCCAATAAAATGGTCTGATTCACGGAAGTAAGTAAATAACCAACACTGTAAACTAGAGAGCGCACTGCAGCAAGGACGCCAAATACCTAAGACACAGTGTGGGCTGCGGTTTGTTATTGTTGGTTGTTTCTGAAAGGCAAGAATGTCAGGAAATGCACTATCTACTGAAAAGATAATCACACACACACACTCAATACATATCTATCTATCTACAAATCTATCTATCTATCAATCTATATCTACATATGTCGATCTACATATCAATCTATCTATCTATTAATCTATATACATCCTAGATTGCGATACAAAAATATTGTATATGCATACTTGGGAATGGCCGTCCAAGGAAGTACAAAAATTGAAATGGTATGAACAAGGAACTGTCTTACCGAGAAATTGTCACAGTCTTCCAACCATTTCAGTCCTGTGACCTGTTTTCTGGGTTATTCTTCTTACCTCTAGAGGAAGACAGGCGAAGGAGCCCCTGTATTAAAAGATGAATATTTTAATCTGTGTATATGTAACCTTTCACGGATATGAGAGAGAGAGAGAGAGAGAGAGAGAGAGAGAGAGAGAGAGAGAGAGAGAGAGAGAGAGAGAGAGAGAGAAGGGGAGGGGACAATGAATAAAGCTAGGTCAGTGAGGAAGGGGCCACCACAGAAGGAACATCCCTCACACACTACCCTCCATTAACCACGGTAGGGTGCACAATAGATTTTATGGTAGGACTTATGTAAGAAATTATGATTCGAGTAATAGCAGAAATCATTGGTAGGAGATATGGTAGGAGTTATAGCAGAAGTCATGGTAGGAATTAGTAGTTATGGTGGGAGTTACGGTAGAAGTTATTGGAGAAAATATAACAGGGATGCGGAATGAGTTCTGGTTTATATGATGGAAATTTTGAAAGGTTTATGATAGAGGTTGTATGACTTATGGTAGGAACTGCGTTAGAGATTACGGCAGAAGTTACGATACAAATAATCTTAGAAGTTATGGTAGGAGTTACAAGTTATGGTAAAAGTTATAGCAGGAGTTATGGGAGAAAGTATAGTTCACTATTTCACTACGATGATTCTCTCTCATTCGTGCTATTTCCAGATGATTATATTCAACTTAATGGAGACACATACCGAAAGGTTTTGTGGAGACTATTTCTAACTCCATTACTAAGCCTGCGTCCCCACCAAGTGCTTGCTGGTGCGGGCGGGTGTGGGCGGGAGTTTAAGGGACTGTGTCCCATAAAGTGGGCCTACTGGATGCGGGCTGTTGCAGGGAGGAACTTCAATCGGTTAAAGTGAAGCAAAATTCCTGCAGTCACCAACAAACATCTGGTATGGACGCGGTCTAAGAGAGGTCTTCCCTCCTAAGCTGAATAAAATCATCTAGCGATAGCAAGAATAAAAAGTCCAAGCTGTCTTTTTCCTGGGGGGGCTTAATGGAGACTGCCTCTACGAGCAAATCCTTCACAAATAAATAAAACTGTCTGACGATAGTACCACACGTCACTGCAGTGAAGCGGTTGTGTGCTCCACTAGTGTCAGTCTTCGTGCCAAGTGTCCATTAATATTGATAAGCAGTGTTTTTGTTGTATTCTAGTGCTGTCGCGTTCTCCTAATGGCTCGGGTAGGTATGCGGGTTTGGTTTGGTTAGTAAATGTTTTATTTGGTTTGGCTTGGTTAGGTCAGGTTATGTTTGGCCTTTGGCTAGATTTGACTTAGCTTGGTTTGGTTAGGTTAGGGTGAGATAGGATAGATTTAGTTTGAGTTCGCTTGGCTTGATTTGGTTACAGCTGGTTTGGGTTGAGTTGGTTTGCTTTGATTTGGCTAGGTTAGGTCAGGTTAAGTTTTGTTTGACTTAATTTGGTTTAGTTTGGTTTGGTTTAGTTTGGTTAGATTGGTACTGAAGGTATTTTTGTTTATATGTAGGTTACCCAATATTAGGCGGTTATGAGCTTCGTTGTAACGGACTAAATATTGTTTAGGTACAGTACAGTGTTTGTTGTGGTAGCCAGGGTGAGAGTAATTTTCAGTTGATAATGGTTGCGGTAGTTGCTGTGGTGGTAGATGAGTTGATGTGTTTGGTTATGAGAGGGTAGATAGTGTGTAAGTGGTTAGTATGTATTAAAGGTTATGGTAGTGATGGTAGTTTCTCTAATTGTAATGACTGTGATAGTTAGGTGGTTGATGAGACGATGGATATCAGTGTGAATGGGTAGATGCTCTTTGTAAGTCCTGCCTCACCCTAGTTTCAGAAGGAAATCGTGGTAGAAGTGATGATAATGATGATGGTGGTGGTGGCTGCCTGTATCGAATGGGTTAGACGGTAAGAGCAATAACTGTACGATATTGCCTCCCTTACAGACGATGAAACTACCCTATATCCTCTCTATACTGAACGTGGTGTTGGCGACGGCTGCTATTGATGTCGGTGGAGATGGTGGTGATGGAGATGAAGCGGTGTTGGTAAAGGTGGTGACCCAAGTAGTGGAGAGACATCTGTTTGGGTGCCACCTCGTTCTAGCTTCAACTTCCAGCCATTCCTCTGTCTTCACAAAGATAATCAGGTGAACAGGCAATCCCATTTTACGCACAGCTCAAACCCTCAGCCTCTGTCAGTATTCTTGGTGTCACATTTTCTCCTGATCTATCCAAGTGAGAGCCCATTCTTGTTCTTGCAAAAACAGTTTTGTAGAGGTTACGTCTGATGAACATAATCCGTGCGGTCTTTAATCCTGGTCAGGTACTGGCGTTATACAGAGACTCTATTCGCCTCCATGTGCATAGTTCTCAGGTGTGGTAAACCACAATATTCACATATCCAGGAAAGAACAAAGTGTGTGCGAATTAGTGAGAAATCATAATTTGGTGGATTATACTTAATGCCTATGGCTATACTTGTTTAGAATAGTTGATTACCATTGGTTTGGATACTCATCGGAATTCAGCATGTGCCGTAAAAAATCTTGAATGCTGGAAGGGTTAAAGAAAATAGAAAAAAAAGACAGTGGCACAGAATTTACGTACAATATTAAATAACATAGCGTGCAGGGAGATGTTTGAGAAGGTACATACATAATATATTCAGGTAGCAGATACTGTGACGATATTAAACCATTTCCGCCCAGTGTCCTCAGTATAGGACGGAACTGGGCATTTTCCACAATTAATAAAAAAGGGAACCCCGGGGAAGGGACCTATGAGCTTCGCAACTATGAGCCGATAGGCGAAACGCTGTACGCTTAGTACCCTTCCAGCAAAATCCCTCACACAGGAACATTGGGAGCTAATGGGTTAACCAAATGAGCTACCAGGAGAGCTAAAAGCTATGGTAAATAACCAAGCCCAATATCCAACCACCACGTCAGGCATACACTAAAATCATAAATAATACCTGTTTATATAACCCACGTATGAATTATGTGAGTCAATACCTCAAGAAATACTATGATTATTTTGAGAGTATTAAACTTGGCAGCCAAAAGCCTTTATGTTTTGGAAACTTGTGAATTATGTGCTCCTTCAGTAAATATCTTCTAAAGTTCATGTTATTGTATGGTGGTGATGCAGGACTACCTGTTCATTATTAACTGTTTTTATCCATAAAAATTCAATTTAAAAAATAGATATGCTGTTTCAGTCCCAGTGATCGTTTTGAACAATGAACCTAGGTTTTTCTGAAGGTATCTGATGAGGGTCATTCAAATTTGATATTCATTTTTGTCACAAATGGTTTATTTTTGAGGCATGACCTCCTCAACAGTGACAATGTTAACCCAATATAAAGTGGAGAAAGCTCTGAAGAGCAAAGGAAACACTGCATGCAATAAGTAAATAATTACTTAAGATATAGAGTTCACGAGAACTCAAGATCCCAACCAGACTTTGACAAAACCGAACTTCTGATTTTCAAGATGCTGAAACATAACGAATTCCAGAAATCCACGTGTACTCCCTTCCTAGCCTTAGTAGCGGACCGAGAATGCCACGGCCTTTTGTTCTAACATTAACATAGGTACAAAAGCTATAATTTCATTTGCATCTTTAATTTCAGTTTTGAGATATCGTTTGGATTTCCAAATTCTCAAGTGTCCTTTATAATAATTATCTCACAGCGAATCTGAGATGGAAGTGTGACAAAGAAAAGATGATATACAAAATAATTGATAGCTGCAGCATACGTCACAAATACAGAGACCTGATTGGGGTTGAAAAGGTACTGATAGAAGAAGATATGTATTCTATTATTTCAATTAAAACTGCTGTGCAAGGTGGTGACAAGGACGGGGGGGGGAGGGGGAGGGACGGAGCAGCAGGGATGGTGGTGGAGGAGTCAACGTTCCCTTTGCCCCCAGCCGATAATGAAAGATACTGTTTGTTCATCATTTGCAGGACGGCGAGAGGGATACAGGGGTAATAGTGGTAGAGAAGTAAGACCTACTGTGTTATTTACTGCACTGGAGTGACAAGGTAGTTGGCAGGGGTGGTGGTGGAGGGGCAAAAACTGCCATCTCTTGCAGGAGAATGACAGGGGAAGACACAGGGGTTGTGGTGGAAGGGTACAACTTGTTTTGTTGATCTGCTGTTTTATCCACTACTAGGTACTGACAGGGGTAGGAAAGACGATAGTGCAGAGATCAAAATTACTGTGTTGTCTTTTGCAGGGTGGTGACAGGGGGAGAGGAGGGTGGTGCAGGGGTGGTGGTTGAGGGGTCGAAGCTCCCCCGGCCCCCCGTGTCCGCCACCATCCCCACCTACAAGCAGCAGAAGTGGGAGGCGGGGCTG
Source organism: Coenobita brevimanus (assembly GCF_032717465.1). NCBI lineage: Eukaryota > Metazoa > Arthropoda > Malacostraca > Decapoda > Coenobitidae > Coenobita > Coenobita brevimanus. Next base: position 4,485,679 of record NC_136967.1, read on the forward strand.
TGGCGGGAAGGAGGGGCGACATGTAGAGTTTTATTAATTGATTTCACTAGCGAAGACATTCAGGTGGCAGCCAGGTGAGAGAGAGAGAGAGAGAGAGAGAGAGAGAGAGAGAGAGAGAGAGAGAGAGCAGTCGTAAGTTTGGAATCAGTCTCCATTAATTTCCTCCAAGCAATGATTTCGTTTTTCTTTAATCAATAATCCTAACTGCACGAACCATTATTCCAACTGCACAACCCAATAATCTTCCTGCACAACCCATATCCTTGTTGCCCGACCCATATCCTTACTGCACGACCCATATCCTTACTGCACGACCCGAAATCCTTACTGCACGGCCCATTATTATTCTTACTGCACGACGCACATTACCGCGGGGACTGGGGTCTCTTGGCTTCTCCGTACTTGGCAATAGAATTTCCATATTTCAAGAGAATTTCCACCTACACTAAGAGGCAGACGGCTCCTTCTCTCTCTCATTGGGATTCATGGACATTGATTCCAGCCGCCTCACTACAAGAGATCGCTTATAATTTTGTTACCTTTTGACGCTGACGGTAGCAATAAATAAATAAATATATAAAAAAATAATTAAATATAGACTGATAAACCTCTAGATAGATAGCCTGGTAGCTTGATATATACGAGTAGATAGCTAGATAGATACAAGAGAGATAGATTTAAATAAACACAGGAGAGGTTATGGGGATTTAGAGTCTTGAATGCTGCCATAATTATAGAAAAAATATGTAATGATTAGTTTCTTTCTCATCATTTTAGAAGAAGCTCATGAGAAACAAGTGACACTGTTCGTAGCAATCTGTATAACGAGTCATCTGGATTTAAATTTCGCCCCAGTAAAGAGTCTCATTTTTGGGACACAATGGATGGATTTTTTTTTTTTTTTTTTTTTAAATCAGTGGATGGACTTTTTTTTTTTTTTTTTTTTTTACTATCAGGAAAATCTCGCGTTTCTCTGGTTCAAAACGCTAAAAATATTGATTACAGTTAGTATTTTTTCCACGTCCGTTGAATCCACCGGCAAGATATCAATGACGTATCCAATAGTACCAGTAAATAAATACTGTACCGTAAATAAATAAACAAACTTCATTTCGACAAGTATTAGAGAACATGGTGGACAAGATCCGTCTGCAGTTTGCCTCTTTATCCACTAAAACTTTCATCTTTTTGTGTTGAAAAATGTGGCTGTGTGTAAGAACGGGCAAACATTAGACAGACAAATAGAAAAATAAGTTATATAAATGTCAGATTGTGTGGTGTTATATGGTGTCAGATAAGGAAACATGTAATAGAATGTCAAATGGTAAGGTGTCAGATGGTGTCAGTTAAAACCAGTCACTCGTTTAATATGAAACCGTAAAGTACAGTGTTACTAAGGTGTCATACGGTGCCACACTCATGTCATTGGAAGACGTGAAATAGAATGTTAGATGGTAAGGTGTCAGAAGGAGTCATATCAAATCAATCACTCATGGCATCAGGGTGGCAGAGTGGGCGAGTCTGTGGGCGTGGCCAGAGGCGCGTGTGGTGGGCGTGGGGCGGCATGAGGGTGTGGATGCCCTGCTGCTTCACCACGCCCTCCGCAACACGCGACATGCCCTCTATCTGGTACTACACACTCACGCAACACAGGGCAGCACGGCTAAAGGTAAGGTAATGTTGGACACACACACACACACACACACACACACACACACACACACACACACACACACTTACCGGGCTGGAGAGGAGAAAACCAGCAGACCTCTCAAATACCAACTAACAACTTCATCCTGGATTAACTCAGAGCTCACAGGAGCACTGCCTCTCTAAAGAAGAGCTTCCCGCTTATACACTCTCGTCTCAGTGTTGTGATTCACTTGAGAATTTCACAGAGAACCAAAAGAACCAAAATATACTGTAGTCAGCATCAAGCAGTTTTCAATCATTACTTCCATCTCTTCCATGCTCTCATGCCAATGGAAGTGTGACTACTTATTCACTCTCACGTCATTGCTGTGATTCTCTTGAGAAATACACAGAAAACAAAAATATACTGTAGTCATCAAATGGTTTAGAACCTTGAATTCCCTCAAACCACCCTCTCATGCAGGTGTGGTTGAGGTGTGGCGGAGGTGTAGCTACTGCTGGGCCGGTGAGCCAGGTGTGGAAGCGCTGGGCAGGTGGGACGCAGTGGAGGGGGAGCTGCCTGGCCACACCTCGCTCTTCAGGGGTAAGACAGCCTGTGGAAGGGGTAGCAGGGTGGGGAACAACGGGTAGGGGGTAAATGGAGGGGGTGGTAGGAGGTGGGATGTACAGCGTGAGTCAGAGTGTTCGTGTGGGGTAAGTGCTTGAGCGAGTGCAGCAAGCAACCATCATTAACACCATTATCTCTCCACTTCTTTCCACGCAAACCTTCTAGCTTTTACCCTGTTCCACTCAATCCAACAAGCAAATGTGTGTGCGTTTCTTCCATTTATCATGTTTCGTTTAATTCACCTCCCCCAGAGCGACCAGAGGACTACAACGGGCACCTGTTCCGTATCGTGGAGAAGAACTATTTCCCGTACAGCAGTTGGGTGAAGGTGACCCAGGAGCCAGGCACAGTGGTCATCCTCAAAGACGCACTCGGCACTAGGATGGTCAACGCGCTGGCATCTAATCTCAACTTTACGTAAGTGTCTTTTATCTACATTGCAAAGACATTGGATATTGGACAACGGTACATATGACACTTAAATTACTATTGTTCGTATTCTTCTTAAGCGAAAACCTTGATATAAACCTTCACTATGTCTATACTGTCCAATCCACAATGTTTGTCTCCCCTTGCTCTGGCCCAGCATCCAGCACTGTCTGAGTTCATCCTGTTCACTCCTCTCCGCTTATTCCATCCTTGCTTTGCTATCCCTCCCCGACCCCCATTCTATCCCGTTATTAAGAGACACGTTACTGGCCGAGTATATAGTGTCCAGCTTCAAAGAGTATACTGCCATCATCATGAACTAACACTCATCACCTTTCTAAACCGATGTGCCAACTCGCTTCCAACCACGCAGCCCATTTCTGCTTCTTTCTGACAACTAACCACTGTACTGAACTTGTCAATAACTTTACTGGATTGTGTTCTCTTTGCTCAGTAAACTGGTTTGGAGTTAGGGTAGAAAAATCAAACACGATCATCGCAGTGAACGTTAATTCTTTCAGCACAATGACACTTTTTTCTGTTTTGTTTCACTCTTGCCAACATAAGACGATTTTTCTCTGTTCAAGAGAGGGCTTTCTAACTGGAGGAGTTGGATATAGCTTTCATTAATCCCCCACTACTAGCAGGGGAATATCTGAAGCTGAAAAAAAAAAAAAAAAATCGCCCAGTGGTAGCAAGAACAGTGTAAAAAATACGTCCTCAGGTTGAATAGGTTATTATTAGTCTATCCCCTTCTTCACCTAAAATATTCGCCAGTCTACCGTGAGAGGACGAAATGTAAAAAGTCAAGATATTTGCGTGTTACCAGTTCAAATTAATTACTTGTCTCAGCTGATATAATATGTTAATAAGAGTTTCGACATATCATGAATACCTGGTTTGATATATTCTTAATTTGATTGGTGATTCATGGCAAGGTAATGCATAATATACACTTTCTGTTTGACATCTGTGGAAATTCTCCCTCCCTCTCTCTCTCTCTCTCTCTCTCTCGTCCAGCCATGTATCTGTCTATCTATCTATCTATTCATCCATCTATCTAGTGATCAACATTTTTACCCACAAAATATGAGAACGGTCACAAGAGATGAGGCAAACTAAAAATCTAGAAACAGAGAAAAAGGCAGCCCAAAAGTAGGAGAGCCATCACAACTCTTCCACATGATTATCCTACATTAGTACCCTCAGTAAGTGCTACCCTATTCACGAACCAATACATCATATACCATACACTTAGCCTACCCTATAGAAATGGGACTGGAGAGGGGTTATAATTTTCTTGTTTGCTATCCTTTCTACTTCTCTGTACTCTCTAGACACTTCTCTTCGACTTTTATCCGTGTACTGCTGTGTAGACTATTCCTCTACTTCTGTGTACTCTTCTACTACCGTGTGCTCTTCTGCGTCTGTGTACAGTGATGCTCTACTTCTCTGTACCCTTCTACTTTTAATTTGTGTGTTGTACTCTTCTGCCCCTGCCCACGTTTCCTTTTTCTCGTACTCTTATACTTCTCCTCTTTTTTTCTCTCATAAAACTTCTTTCTCTCTCTCTCTCTCTCTCTCTCTCTCTCTTTTTTAATCCTTTCCTCTTCTGCAGGTACATCGCCCGAGAACCCGTGGATAATCAGTGGGGTCTGGAGGACGAGGACGGCAACTGGACAGGCATAGTGGGCACCCTGCAACGCGAGGAAGCAGACTTTTCCCTTGACCTCACTGTCACACCTAAACGCATCGACGTCATCCAGTTCACGCGGACCTACATTGATGAGTCTGTGGTGCTCCTGTCCTCCAAGCCGCGTCCTTTGCCGGAGTACCTCTCACTCATTAGGCCCTTCGAGTGTTAGTGCCTGGAGCGTGACGTTCATCTTCCCCCGGTGTTTAGCCCATTCAGTTCATTGGCCTCTTTCTTCTTGCTCTTGTTTCCTCCAGATCTTTTTATCCAGCTTAGGGGATAATTTTCGAATGGACTCGTTAGATATGGCGCTGTTTACCCCTTCACTACATGAGAATTCCCTCAAGCAGAGAAAATCGTTTGACAGTCGCCGGATTTAAACTAAAAAAAAAAAAAAAAATCCTCGACTCCAAGTGGATAGCAAAAGTAGCCTTACCTGGATTCTATCAAGCCTAAGCAGGGATGACAGGAATTGATTTTTCTTTTTATATTTTGAGAGGACACGCCGTGGCGAAGGACTTAACTTTTTCATGACTAAGCTAAATAATAGTGTTCGCAGTAGCAAGCATAAAATAAGTGATTAATTGCTGGTGGCTCATTTCAGGGGAGGTGTGGATGGGTGTGGGTGCGAGTGTGGTGGTGTGGGGCGTGGCGGTGTGGCTGCTGCAGAGGCTGTGGCCGATGGCGCTGGGGGGCCGCACCTTCACACTAGACTCTGCTATTTTCTATGGCTGGGGCATCATGGTGGAGGACCCCCCGGAGACGCCACCTGCCAATCTGACGGGGCAGGTGAGGGAAAGTGGTCGGGTCTGCCGATATAAGTGGTAACATGTGAAGGTTTGTGTGTGTGTGTGTGTGTGTGTGTGTGTGTGTGTGTGTTTGCCATCGGTGTAAGTTACTAGTGTTTTTCACCAGGTTTTTATCACCCCTTCAATCAATGAATCAATCCGCTCCCCCCCACTGTGGAGGGGATGGCGTGACTGATGGCTGTCTCGTCATCCTGTTATACCCTCAACCCCTTCACCACGAGAAATCCCTGTTATGATGACAAATGACGACGAGGACGACGACGGCGGCGATGATAATAATATCAACAACAACAACAATATCAACAATAATAATAAGAATTAATAATAATGCTGATGATAATGATAATAATAATAATAATAATAATAATAATAATAATAATAATAATAATAATAAGATGAAGAACGATGATGATAATGATAATAACAAAAACAATAATAATATTTTGGGGGAAGTTAGAAGCAAAAGTTGGCGTCGAAGCAAGCGCATCATAAATTCTAGCTAAGAGAAAATTCGAAACTATAAGACATGACTTTAAAAAAATTCAGATTATATATATATAGCCTATGGAACACTGATTAGGACCCCATTTCAACTAGAAGGCACTCACAGAGCGCATGCCTCCGCAGGTGCATCCGGATCTGGATCCGCCCCCAAATTTAATCAATTCTTTCTTGGCACATGGCCCACCGTTCCACAAAATTTCATTGAAATTCACTGAGAACTTTGGGAGATATCGTGTGAACAAACAGACAAACATAGGTGAATACATATTTACCTCCTCCAACTTCGTTGACGGAGGCAAATAGCAGGGTAAATATTAGCGGAGAACCCTCCACAAGGCTGTAAGATCGTGTGTACTGACGTATAAATGAAGACATTTTCAGCTTAAATGATAGAAGCAATATGGACAATAATTTTTCAAAAAATCGCTCCCTCCTCGAAATTATGTCACAGAGATTTAAGCCGATAAAAAAAAAAAAAAAAAGTACGATAGCCTTCGTCAGAATACTAAAAATCAAGAAACCAAAAGAAGAACACATTTCTACAACCTATCAGTAAAGAAAACCCAATAGAATATTTTAGTCATATAAAAAAAAATGCTATTACCGACAACCGACCGACTAGGTTTAGACTAAGGAATGAGGAAGTGGCGATGAAGTGGTAGGGGAGACAGTGATATATCCTTCGCCCTTAATAAACTTACAGTACCTAGCCCAGGTGAAATATCTCCAAGTGATATAAAGCAAGTAAAGGCTGAAACATGAAATCCCTAAGGTCAAAATATTAACAAATACTAAGGAGCCGCCTCTTGCCCCATCTCTGAAGTATAGCATAAGCAAATTCCGTAGTTAAAGAAAGCGGTACATCACAACCAGATAATCACTGTTCATTTAACCGTACAACTGCAGTGTGCAGTTTGTTTTAAGTCACTCTCAGAGACAAGTCAGGCAAGTTATTAGAAAAAAAAAATCTCATCAAAGATCCATAGAGTGGATTCCAAAACTGCTTATGTTTTACCTGTCTCATGGACTTCTCGGCAACAGAAAGCATTCAGTAGCTTCCCATATAAGACCCCAGATGAATCTTACAGCATATGTTTTCAACAATAATGTATTTAGATAGGCTGACGACTGACTTAAGGGATGTAAACGAGAGTCGCAATTAATGGAAATGACTCAGGTTGGATGAATTTTTATGAGTGGAAAGCTAAAAATGATAAGCACTGAGTCATGTTCTAATATCTTTATATTTCATTCCAACTAACGCCAAAATTAATGACTTCACTCACCTCAGATATTCCCATTCCCGACAGCTCCTGGTGGGGTGGTGGCTGGCGGCGTGTCTGGTCGTGGCGTCATCTTACCGCTCCTCCCTTATCTCCCATCTGGTGGTGCAGGGAAAGAGCCCGGTGATCAACACGGCGGAGCAGCTGTTGGGGCGGGAGGGATGGGGCTGGGGTACGCCACGCATGACGGGGGCTCTCAAGGTTGTGCTCAGTTCCAGCCCTGACGTGGCCATGCAGAAACTCTACACAGGCATGCAGGTCAGGCACGATAGCGGTATTCTGGGTGACAAAGGAGACATCTTAGCACTTCTTCCATATTGATATTTCTCACATGTTTGCACCCTGTCGTGGTTATGTCCATGTATATAGACTCTCACGTCCCAGAACTATCCCTCACACCATAAATTTTTAACATAACAGTTGGAGGGGAAATGATTACTACTGCAGTACCCTTCATGATCCCTACAACAAGACGAATTTATGTTTTAGAGCTGCCAGTGACAAAATAATTCAGCCTTGAACATGCTCTCTCTCTCTCTCTCTCACACACACACACACACACACACACACACACACACACACACACACACACACACACACACACGCACACGCTGATTATCACATCCCCTCCCTTATAGGCCAAAAGTATCGATGAGGGCATGCGTCTGGTGCTGGGCGGTGGGTTCGCCTTCATCTACAGCACCTACTACGCCAAGATCTTGGTGGCCACTCGTTACACAGAACGCACCGGATACACCCCCGTCCACATTAGCACCTCGCAGTACGACCTTTTCTTCGGGAACTCCTTCGGCATGAGGTAAGAGGAGAGGGACGTATTCTTAAGACGGAGATCGTAAAGGTGTGGTATATCCGTTAAGGGGACCATTTTCTTGGTCCCCCGACTTCCCTCAGTGGCTGCCTAACCTACTTTCAGATCCCTTATATCGCCTTGAGGGCAGGATCGTTTATACTGTAACTGCTTTGGTGAAAACTGGAGACCTGCACAAATGTATGTAAGAAAAGTTATGTGTTATCGGATATACATACTATCTGTCTCGCTGGCTGCATGGATGGGAAGTTATATATATATATATATATATATATATATATATATATATATATATATATATATATATATATATATATATAATCTAGAAGCGATCAGTGGTGCAGGAGGGGAGTGGAGGGGAAGAGGGATAGCAGCCATGATAGAGGGGGGGGGGGTTAGGATCCATAAAACACTGCCCTGCGGAACGAGCAATTTTACGCAGGTTTCCAACTCTTCCTTACTTTCTTTGTCCATAACCGGGAGCCTAAATCCCAGATGGGATGACAACAAACAGACCGCCTCCGTATCATCCTCTTCTCCGTTACTCCTCTCCCTTTTTCTCCTCTCTCCAGGCCCGGCGCCCCCTACCTGCATCGCTTCAGCCTGGCGATGCAGCACGTGATGGAGGCGGGGCTGGTCAGGTTCTGGATGGACGACGTCATCGCAAAACACGTGAGGGAATACCGCAGGGAGCAGGACCTCAATGAAGAGAAGGCAGTACGAGACAAGGATATCACCATTGCTAAGGTACGCCGGGCTGTGAAGGAGGGAAGAAAGATAAGGGGATGGAGAAGGGAGGAGCAAAATGATATGGAAAGAAGAGGAAGGAGAAAAACAATGAGATTGAAATTGAAAGGGAGGAAGGAATGGAGGTAAAGGAGAAAAGAATGCACGAAGATATAAATCGTAGTAACAGCTGCTGTTGTTGTTGCTCTACCCTGGTCTGTCCAGCCAAACAGACCCATCAACCATATACAAGCAACCGCCCTCCCTTAACAGACAGCGTCTCACCAGGGTCGAAACAGGGTCCTCCCACATGGCGAGATGCAATGAAAATGGAGGAGGCATAACAGCCAAAGGGATGAGCTATGTTTAGGAGAGATGTATTAGTGGTAGTCTTAGCCTGGCCTTTGACTACGTGGTAAATGTGGTTAAGTTTTCTGCCTGGGAGTGTTGCGCATGGTCAGCTACTCGGCCTTGGTCCCTTATCACTTCCATGACAGTACCTCCCAGATGATGGTAACAATGCACCTACTACTTTTTTGGTGCGCCAACAGGTTGTACACCCTGCCCAAGGGTGACCCAGGACTATGCAGGGCAGGGGCGTCCATTTTCCCTGAGCCGTATACATGTCGCGGCCGCATACCCAGTCACAGTAACAGTAAACAATGTCAACTACAAGTCATAATTCCCCTGCCTCTTACTTTTCTCTTCTTACCCCCTTACCATCTCCTCATTATGTGTGATTATGTGTGTGGGTATAATTTTATAACACTTTTTATGTTGGTATGAGTTACCATTAATTAACATGTATGCATGGGTACGATTTAGAACTGAAAGAGGCTGACAAATAACTAGGAGTGTTTTGGATGACATTTGTTTTTTCTTTTTTATCATCGGTGATGTATATAAAATAACCAAGTGCAGTATGTGCAATCGTAAAAAATCCTTCAACAAATCCTGATGTTCTTCTCACAGCAAGATAATTAAGTGACAGCTGAATGGTGGTGGGTTTAAGTCACCTGCAGGGCACCCTAGTAGTTAATATACCTTTCCTTCCATCTAGCTACGTACTTCTTTTACGCTCTCCTTCTTCTTCTCCACTTCCTTCCTCTTAGCGTCTCCTCATTCTCCTCTCACGTTCTCATTCTCCCTCTTCAGTTCCTACTCTTTAATCACTCCTCGTACTCTTCTTATCCTCTTTTCCTCCTTCTCCACTTCCTGCTTGCTAACCCCGCCTTTCTTTCTCCTCTTACCCTCTTCTCTTTGTTCACTTCCTCCCTAACCCTACCTTTCACCTCTTACCCCTTTTTCTCCTCCTCCTTCTTCAATTTCTTCATCGTCACCTCTCCTCATACTCCGTTTACCCCTCCTCCTCCATCTCGACTTCCTCGCAAACCCCTCCATCTACTCCCCCTTTTCCACTTACTCACTGACCCCTCCTCTCCACTTCCTCACTAATCCCTCCTCTCGTCTCCTCCCTCCCCCACAGCCAGAACGAGATACCAGCCAGGTGGTGTTGGGCCTGAATCACCTGCAGGGCGCCTTCATGATCCTGGCTCTCGGTCACGGTCTCGGATGCGTCTTCTTCGTCATCGAGTTCTTCCTCCGTCGGCGCTATTAACAATTCGGCTACCAATTACCGTCTTTGCGTGTTATTTATTTTATTATTTACTTATCTATTTATTTATTTTTACTCTATTCTCTTAGATTTTTTGAGGGAGGTGGCGTCTGTCAATTGTACTATGCTCAAGAGAAGCCTGCGGCCCCCCAAATGCTAATAATCATAACTCTACATTTGGCCTGAGAAGAAAAAAAAAAAAAATGTAAATTATTCAGGCAAATGATAGACAGTAACATTCACCTCATGGAAACTCACCACAGCCAAAGGGTTGAGAAGACCTGCATTGCAACTGTAAGCACGTGTTCCAGGTATCGTTTCTCGTTCCTCCTTTTATGTGCACCAATCTGTTTATCTGTTACTTCTTGGACCCTTGTTGTTGTTGTTGATGATTCTCTCCTCATTCGAGGAGACCGGGCCTTGCTGTAGCCCAGTTGGTGGTGGTTGTCTTGAGTAAGGTAAGGGGGAAGACAGGGCCTGGGGAATGCCCAGCACACACGCCCTGTCTCCTGGCTGAGTTGCGGTGTGTGTGTCTCTCTCTTGGACCCTCTCTTCCTCCCTATTTTATCTCTTTCTTCTACTCAAACTGAAGCTCTACTGAAAATTATATGGAGAAAACCTGATTATTCCATGTAGAACAGTTATTTCCTTAACGGCTTGACCAAAGGAATAATGCATACTTTATAATGAGGTTTTAAAAATCGTAGTAAACTAGTTAGATGTACTGGTCGCGCAAAAAAAAAAAAAAAAAAAAAAATCCATATTTCTGGTATCTTGTTTAATTTCTCTCAAATACAATTACTGAGGAAAGGCTGAGGGAATAGTTATGGAAAAAATAGAGTAATATCAATATAGTACAAAACAATAGTGCAGTTGTAGTTTAACAGTCCTGTATTTTTTGCCTGTGTTGCAAGGGGAAGATGAAACTTTAAAAGCTGTTCAACTGAGTCAGCGAAAGTTATTTTAACTTGTACATCTCATATTATTTTCACATGACACAGGTTTACTTTAACCAACTCCGGCTGGGAGCTTTGCGACATGTTCCTCCATTATGTGGTGCTTCTAATAGACAGAACCACTGAACTTAATCAGGCCATGCAGGTATCCTTTACATCCATAGGTAAACACAACTGTGATGATAGCTTTAGTAAATCATATGAGCTCTATTTACACCCGTATATATCACACACACACACACACACACACACACACACACACACACACACACACACACACACATATATATATATATATATATATATATATATATATATCTATCTATCTATCTATCTATCTATCTATCTATATATATATATATATATACCGGTATATATTTAAGTCGAGTGTGTGTATCTCTTTTACCCGCTGATAACAATGAAGCATTTAAAAATGCATTAAGAAAAACAAATGTAATTAGTCATTTTACCTTACGACACTGTTACTTTGGCATTCAGAATTTGAACCTCAGTTTCAAAATAAAATTCTTATTACCACAGAACACATATTATGATGTAAAAGAACTTTAGGATTCAAAAGTGAACGTAAATTAGCAAATACTAGTCAACATACTTATCTATTAAGAACATTCGTATCTAACATAAAAACTGTTGATAAAGTGCCGACATACAACAGTTCTCCATAACGATTATCTTTATTCCTCACAGCTGCCAAACAGACCACAGTGCAGAATATACAGTATAGTATCAACCAGTTTAGTTTATATTATTGTTATTATTGTTATTATTATTATTAATATTATGATGTTGAAGGTGACGTTCTTTCTAACACTCAATGTTAGTGAGGCAGATTCCTCTCCCCCCCCCCACCTCTCTCTCTCTCTCTCTCTCTCTCTCTCTCTCAGAGAAAACACACAACACTGTCTTACAGATTGCATACTTGAAGAAATTTCAAATGGAGAATGAGAATTATAGTAATCGCCGTACTCATCAAAACGTGTGCTCGCGTTCTTGATCATCTCTCCGCCACGGGATAACACAGATCTTCAAGCTACACGAACACAACCTTTGCTATAGTTGTTTTATCTTAACTTGGCGGAAAGTTTCGTCCTTTTGCAGCTTGTTTCCCGTAGCTCGGTTAAAGAATATAGTGAGGCTCCATATCCATTTCATAGCACTTCTTTGCGATTAGCACCACCCTAACCTTTAGTCTCTTGGTATACGTAGCCCAGCATTCAAAACAGGCCAGCTTAATGTGAAGTGTGTAAAGTAGTCACTGCGCAAACACCGCTGCCCAGAAAATTACATTAAATACGAAAATTAAAGTAGGAAGAATGATAGTTCTGTAGTATATGAGGAACTTTGGTGTTGGCCTATTCACTTCTTGCTGCGTGTTCTCCGTGGGGATGGTAGTCATGGGGGGCGTACTGGGCTGATTCTTTCCCACAAAGATCTTAGTCGTGGAACACAGTGTCCTAACTTCGCGCTTGTAGTCGATGAAGATGTGGACGATGATGTTGATGAAGAGCAGAAAGATGATGAAGAAGAACCACAGGTCGATGAGCTTGATGGAGGCCGTGGGAGGAAGGGAGCTGGACATGTTGGTGAAGAGGGTGTACAGGACCAGGAGTGTGGTGAGAGACATAATGGCGCGGACATTCAAAGCCTCCAGTTTTATAAAGAGGGTGGACCAGCTGACGAGCAACAGCAACGCCGAAGGGAGGAAGGTGCTCAGGAGAATGACCCCCTGGCGCCGAGAGAGGCTAAACTCCACCCGGAATTGATTTTCTGCCGAGTTCGCAACGCCAATTTCCTTTACAGCATACATGGCAAGGGTCCAGGGTCCTGTGTAGTTGACCCTGCCACCTGAAAACACAACGGCGCCCCCTGACTCTGGGGGGAGCTGGATGTGTATGGCACAGGTCTGGGTGTCGAAGGGATAGGCGTAGAGCACGAAGTAGCAGGCGATGCGAACGGAGTAGCGCTGGGTGTAGGATATGATGCTAGATGCCCCTTCATACACCAGATCTGGGAAATGTTGGAAGGAATGACAGTATCCATGTCAAAATTTTCAAATGTACGGTGTTATATGTCATCAATATCATCATCATCATCACATCCCAATTACCAATACATCATTTGAGATAATGATGGTATGATCTAGAAATAGGAGAGTAAGAAACACAAGCAGAAGTTATGAAGGAAGTGACCAAGGAAAGAAGACATGCATCTCTTTACTAATTGTTAAGCCCTCGAAAATGTTCGCATATAGTCATGAAGGTACCTAAACGTTAAAATGCAGGAAGATCAAAGTACAGTATCTTACTCATCCATATTCACACCATAACCTAGGTAAAAGTGTTTAAGCAGTATTGTACAAGTTCATGTAGTTTGTTACTTTAGTCTATCTATTTATCATCTAGCCTTTAAGAAGCGTAGATGCCCGAGGGAAGTGTGCATATGAAAAATATACACTATGTGTTTGCTGCATACAAATGGGTATTAAAGACGACCTCATTCAGGTACTCTCCAACATCAAGTCTGGACTAACCCATGTCAACATCATTGAAGCCTGCTGGAATTGGCCGCTTCGTAGGGGTAATCATAAAGCTTTGGCTAAGGCTCGTCAACTTTCCACCGTCCAGGTTCAGAATAGATGGGTTGGGACGCCACACCCTATCTGCGTCCTCTGTGCTCAGTATCCGCCCATCTCTCAGATGCTTGAACTTAAGCCGGTTGTCCGTCCACTCTACAGTTAGTTGGAACTCCACGGTCACGGCCATGTTCAGGTCATCTACCGAGGCTATTCTGATGATGGTCATGAACACAGCGAGTCTCAAGATTCCCTCCAGCTCTCCTTTCGGTGGCATCTGTCGCTGGAATTCGTCGACGATTTGTACGACCTGACAATTACTTTCATCACTCAGATCACTGCAGTCGTAGTGAAAGTTGCAGCGGAGGTGGTGGTCGATGCAGTGGCCCGAAGAGCACATGAACTGGTCTGCAGAACACTCAGAGAGACTCAGAGAGAGTGTCTTTTCAGGGGACATTCCGCATACCTCATCCACAACCATCCAGCTTTGATGGCCAATGGGATAAGCATCACTGCTTACACTGACGGCATACAGTAAAGTAGTATTAACATTTGAGTCCGACAGCTCCCATCTCTTCTCGGTGACATTCCATGAGATCACGAACCGATGATGCCCACGGAACATCGGCCGCTCACCATCAACACTTTCAATCCTAAACCTGGTTTGTGTTTCTGCGTCAAAACACAAACCACGAAGGATGAGGAAGTTAGTACGCTGCAAGTCACAAGCAGTGCACCTCTTCGTCGTATCCTCACAGTAATCCACCCGCCAGTATCCATCATCTGTGAGACTGGAGCAGGTCAGGACGGGGTCACTTGTGTGTGCTGTTGCGACAAAGGGTAAGTACGTCAGTCTCTCCTGAGTCAATATATCCCGCCAAATCCCGGCTGGTTTTGCGATGGCGCCCAGCCACAACTTCCATTTGGTAGTGGGGACGCAGACACTGCTGTAGGGTACGAGCTTCTGCGTAAGTGCCTGCCAGGAGAAGTGCTCATAGAGGATCTTATCAAACATTTAGTATAAATCATCATAGCAGTGAATTATTATCAGGATAAGTATTTTTAAATGATCTCAACCAAACTTTATGATACACTAGTCTCCATGACAGTTCAGAATCATCAGAGGTCAGTTTGTATAATCGTATTTCATTACTGAAAAATATCCAATCCACTTTGTCTCAGAAGTGTTTGCAAGGTATGTGAGTAAAGTTAGAGACAATCGATTGTATACACAATTTAAGTTTTAGAAAGTTTGTGACTATAATACAATTTGAGAATTTAACCTCCTAAAGTATGATGAAAAGACTTCCAGAAAAGTCGAACTGTATGAGACGCATTAGTCCAGTTACGACTGTGGCTATTTCCTAGCACAGAATAATCTCCGCAAAACTATCCTGACTTTGCTGTACCTGGTTCTCTCTGTCTGAAGTCGGGACTGGCATGGTGGCATTCAGCAGACCACACAATGACTGAGAGTCCTTGTGGCTGCGCATCTCAGGCAGGATCACGTAATGGGGAGTTTCTCTGGGAGGAGATTAAATCGTGATTCAGTAAAATACAAAATGTGGAATTCCAGTAGTAATACTGTTTTTGGTAAAGTCACATTCGAACTGTTCTTTCTACTGAGAGCAGCCAGTTACACTGTGTACTGTTTGTGGCTCGCTAACCTCGCAATAAGTAACCGCTGCTCTAAAGGAAGACAGTAAAATAATGGGTTCATTCTTGGCCTATGAAAATGTCAGTTTACCACAATCTCCACAGTTCCTACCGCCTACATTTACTCCCTCCCTCAGTACTTCTTTCCCTGCTTCCTAACTTCCTTCCTTTTCTCCTTGCTCTACCTACGAGTAGCTCTTACTTTCCTCCATCCTTTCCCTCTCTATCTCTCCTCACCCCTTTCTTTCTTTCCCTTCTTATATTCCCTACCCACCCATCTCCATCCCTCAGTTCCTCCTAACCTGCACAGCTCCGCCAAGTCCGTCCAGCTCTCTTCGGCACCAAACACCTCAACCTTCGCTGTGTCCAAGGAGAAGACATTGCCCCTGCCAAGGGCGGTGCATGAGGCGATCCGGCGAATGGTGGCGGGGTCCAGCAGGTGATCCCACATCGACACCTGCGCAACGTCCCCGCGCATGATCTGCGACATCAGCAGCATCCACGTAAACATTATCATCATTATCATCATCATCATCATCATCACTACCACCAAGATCATCAACATTATTCCCATATTAATTATCTTTCATCATCATTACCACCATCATCATCATACTAACTGTCATCATCATCATCATCATCATCATATACATTATCGTCTTCCATCACTGTCATCAGCTTTCATCGCCACCACCATATATTCTTCTCACTACTATCTTTAAAATTCTATATTATAAAGTGATGAGTACAAGAACAAACTGCCTGCCTTCTTGTTCTCGCTCTAAACTTTTTAAAACCTTGACGTGGAGCCCATTTTTCGCGGGTTGGTAAGCACAGACCACAACTACGTCATGTTCGAGTAAATATGGTCATGAGTAAAAAACAGTCACTGGAAAAAAAAAAATCTACTCCAATCAGATATTTATCTCTGGTCTCGAAAGCTTCCTGTTCCTCCATTAATCCCTTCACTCAGACGACGTACTGTTCATTAAATTTTTGCTGTCTCAGGATAATTTCACTCAGTTTGGGAGAGATTTTTCGAACTGAAGGGGTTAGTTATACTCTTCAGTAACTCCTTTAATCGCAGAAATGTTTCCTAAATTGCACAAAATCTTCAGGAAAGGACTACGAATAAATAAATAAATAAATACTCGTATGGACGCCATCGAATTGAAGTGGTTAATTTTGGAGCAGTGGCCAATGCACCTGTGTTCTCACCTGCTGGGTATCGAAGCCTCCCCCCAGCGTGTCCTGCTCTTGCCCCAGCACCAGCGATCCGTTCAGGGGCATCGGCCACGTCTCAGTCGGCGGCTCTCGGTGGATCTCCTGGTGGAAGGGGAGAGAGCACCTTTACAATACGGGGTTGGATTTTCGTGGTCTTACTAGGTTCTTGGCTACCAGTGGGCTAGGAGGCTACCTAACACTTAATGGTATAATTCGAATATTCTAAAATATGTTACCTTGTGTGTGTGTGTGTGTGTGTGTGTGTGTGTGTGTGTGTGTGTGTGTGCTTTGTATCAGTCTAATATTTATACAGTTTGCAAAGATAATGTAATCATCCATATGGGGAAGTAAATTAGTATGGAAGAGGTACTAAGCTAACCAGAACACGAATCATAATCGCAATAAATAAATGAATAAATAAAAAAAGAACAATAAAAATGGTAAACGATTACATCATTTCCCCCGGCCATGTAGCAGGCAATCGACAGAAAACCTACGAGATAATGTTTGCAATATTTCTCACTCCGACTTCGAAAAAGCAAATCCGATCCCTCTTCGGTTTTCGTAGTATTACAGCGGAAATAAATGATGATGGTGCTCAGTCTATGCATTACACAAGAGAGAGGTTTGTCAGCCTTGCACCCCAACCTCTGTAGAAATCAACCCAAGAACTTTCCGTTGAAGCAAGCGGCGGCGTTTATCTAGTCTCCAAGAAAAGAATACACGATAGTTTATGCCATGTATCAAATATAGTGTCAAATGTTTTAGCGTTAAAATAGCAGACTCCGTACTATACACCTGTCACCAAATCCAATAACTATAACTGAAGTTTTGTAGGTTTCAAAAAGGTGCTATTAACCCACTTGCGGCCAGTGTCCTCAATATAGGACGGAACTGGGCATTCTCAAAATTTAATAAAGAAGGGAACCCCGGGGTAGGGACCTATGAGCTTCGCGACTGTGAGCCGATAGGCAGAGGGCGGTACGCCTAGCACCCTTCCAGCAAATTCTCTCGCACAGGAACTCTGGGAGCTAATGGGTTAATACGGGTGCATATCGACTGTACAAGTAAATGATACGAGCTGAAAATGGTTGTGACAATATTCCGCGTTATAATATAAGATCTCTTCGTCCACTGTACACGTAATGTAGTATGTCCGTGAAAGCATTCTGTTTACTTAGTAAATTATTGCACCAAAGCAACATGCGAATGTCAAGGTTACAAAGTGAACTGTTATAAAAGGTGCAAGTTATTCGCGTTAAAATAATATATGTTCTGTAAGACTACATTATATTATTCGGGTTGGCTACAGGTATCATATATATTTTATACTTAAGCAATAAAAGATGCCTTGATGTACCATATTATTGTTGGAATAAAGAGCTAGGTGGATTTATTATTATTATTATTATTATTATTATTATTATAGTATAACTTTATAACACAAGTTCTTTCCATCGCTCTTTTAAAATTTTCGAGCAGCAAACCAGACCTCAACACCATTTAGCAAACTGGTGTTAAAACCAGGCTGCAATTTCGCAGCACCAAGCAATGATGGATGAATGCACATGCTTCCCTTTTTATACTTGGCAGTTCACGGTATGGTTCTCCCCCATGGGTTAATCCTTGGTGTGGATGATAACAGGCTGTGGGATTACGCAACAATTACCTTTTTTTTTTTTTTTTTCACCTGTCACATAACATCAGGAGGAAGCATTATTAATTTTGAGGAATTTTAACGTTGAAAGACTCCATAGAGTTAATTATACTACTAGATATATATATATATATCGAATTCATTATGCGCTGCTTGTGAAGTGTTTTTACTTGAATGAGTTTAAAGTACTGTATAAAAAAACGATCTTTAACGCAACTTAAGCTCAAGGACGTTTCTAAATGAAAGTCCCAGTTCAGTCTCACATAAGCCTCATGATAACCAATAGCTGTCATAATTGTTTCCCTTTGTAGCTGCTCATACCCCAATACACCAAAAAGGGGTTATTCGTTTATGCCACTGGCTGAATTGGATTTGGCAGAAATTCAGTAATGTTGACTGGAGGCATACTTGATTAAACTCTTCAGTACTAACGTTATTTGTAATTCAGTCTTGCCGTAACCAGACGATTCTCTCCGTTTTTTTTTTTTTTTTTTTTTTAAATGCAAGGAAGGAACCATTTGAAAGGATTAAAAACAATCTTCATTAATCCCGTCAGTATTAGGATATATGATCTTTTACCGCCATATTGTTTTATTCAGTGCTGGAAAGATCTTTAGTAAAGAGACGTTAAAAACAGTCCGTCTTAACCTTTCTCATATGTAAGGAGTTACTGATATTTCCGTGAACTCTTGCAGTACCATGGCTTGTATTTTATTCTTGCAACTACCAGACACTTTGTATTCGCGTTCAAAGTGGCCGTATACTATAATATGTTCGGCATTTTTTTTTTTTTCAACAACGTTCTGGAAGTCAACTTATGCAGGCTTCTTTGTGTTCCTTCTTTACACACACACACACACACACACACACACACACACACACACACACACAGCATGACTAACCTCTCCTCGCCAATAAACAGTGTAATAGTAGGGATCTAGTAGGTGGCAGACTGGATACCACACCTCAGGCACAATGGGGTCGCCGGGTACTGTGGCCTGGTGCAGCTTACCCCACAGCGACGACGAGATTATGTTGCCCCTGTGACCTGTTAAAAGCTGGAGTCAACACAGCACCAAGGAGCTATAATTTCTTTTTTTTGGCCCAAAACTGACATCTCTCCATCTAGAATGCTGAGTTGTTACAATAGATTAATATTAAAATGTGGTTCTATTCAATATGCAGTGCAATGGAAAGGATGGAGTGCCGAAGTCGTGTCTTATCTTGCCAATGAACTGTATGATATATGCTACACAAAGACAAAAATCTGAGCCGGGTAAAAATGAAAGAATTGTAGTTTAATAACAAGCAGAAATAGATTTAGTAGACTCCAGAAATAAAAAGACATAAATAAATAATTAAAAGAGGCAATATCGTCCACCCTGATGATAGGAACGTGGGATTCAGCGCTACTAGCAAAAGTATTTCACTCGAAGAACCTAGCCCATTGTCATTTCGAATCATCTCGATCAGTTATCAATAAAAATTTGCTTAACATGACTGGACTCGACTGCGCTCGAAGATGATAAAATCCAGTCAGCTTGGTCATTAAAGTCTATTTCTTCAATCCCAGTGTAAAAATTTTGTGTTTGGCATGGCTCGACTCACTCAACTGGTTCAACTCGGTTCAAACCGGCTCGAATCGAATCGCCTTGGCTTCTATAACCAACATACAAAATATCAGAATGAAAGGTCAGCCTTTGAAAAAAAAAAAAAAAAAAAAGTTAACTTCTATTCCTTGCTTCTATGACATGGACAAGGAGACTGACTAAAGTATGGTAGGATTCCATTACCTAATAGAATGTACTAGTAACTTTCCAGACAACAAATTCTACAACTTAGACATCGCTCTGTTCGACCCATTTCCGATTCGATACTGCAGTAATTTTCACCTTTTTATGAATAATTTCGCATACCTTGAAATAAACACGCAAATATTAACCCTCACAAAAACATGCAGAACTCAACACATCATCTCCCAGCATTACAAAATGTTTCTCATTTTGTAATTTCATCTGCGGACAAGGGGAAAAGAAAGTTGGTACTAAACCCCTGTCATATGCATCTCTATACTTACTCCATCCATTTGGTCGGATCCCTTGTCACTGTCCCCAATACAACACTCCCTTCGACTCACCTAGGGACATGGGGTCATTGTTGATTTCAGAGACGGCATAAGAGAAGTGGGTGGTGCTTTTTACAAACACCTCAAACCTGTAACACAAATGCTAATCACCAGACAGTAAACAACACATCAAGGTGATTACACGGAAACACAAAATCTGCTAGAAATAATGTAACACAAAGCATGATTCAAGTTTCATCACACCTAATCCTGACTTATGACCACGACATAGCTTGACTTACTCCTGCACCACTACCTGACTAACTATGACCAACCCTTCCCTGACCTGATCCTGTAGCACAGGGTGATTCTGGAGATCGGCTCCGCGTCTCCAGAGAAGTTGTATCTAACGAAGACATCATCGGATCCAGCTCGCCAGGCTCCTCGCTGCAGACTGAACATCCTCACCTTTGATCCATCCTCCTGCTGCACCGACACTGACCAGGGCCAGGAGATTTAAAATTAATGTCAATAGAAGAAGAAGAAGAAGAAAGCTTAGATTTAAGCCTATAACCTACATGGGGGTAATTAAGGTAGACAATCAATATTTGCCAAGGATCAGAATTCCCCTGATTCTGACCAGTTTCACGCTAGCTGACATTGCTGAAGACGACATTTGTCATCGAAACGGAATGCAACAACTTTTCGTCTACAATCTCTCTCTCTCTCTCTCTCTCTCTCTCTCTCTCTCTCTCTCTCTCTCTCTCATGTACTGTGCTGCTCTTCACAGTGTCACTATACTGCTCTGGGGGATGAAGCCCTTCCAGTTGGGGTGAAAATTTCTAACAGGCAGAGCGTCCTTGTCATCATCGACCGTGCATGCGTAGTTGTCGTTTCGTGTACATCTGGTCCAGGTAATTTCAGGTTCGCCACACCAGAACAGGATGTACTATATCTTAACCCTTTCGCTTCAAGGACGTCTTACCTGGGATTGTTCTTGTTTCCTTTGGAGGGAGCAGGATTTAGCGTTTGAGCCTGAGATGACTGAAATCGTCTGAAGGTGACGAGACTGAGCTATGTTGATATGTCCTCGTGGTGAAGGAGATATATTTTTCCACGTCAGGTTATTTGAATGCATGTGTCGCTGTAATGGTGCAGAAATTATACCGATCTTTGGAAAGGTGATGTGTTTTTACCTGTCATTAAGATTATGAAACACAGCCATATGTTGGAGGTGGGTGAGAGAGAGAGAGAGAGAGAGAGAGAGAGAGAGGCATTTATCTTTCAGTGGACTAACACCGTCTAATCGTGATGTTGGATATTAGGAGGTGTATTAAAGTTACTTAGACAGCAGGCAATTTTAGGCACATTAAAATATGTGCAGTAAGTAAAGTTTGTTTTGTAAGTGTAGCAATTAAAGTCTAAGTAAATCTGGAATACAGTTAAAAAGAACCAACGAATTTTCATATCAAAGAGTTTTACAAGCGCGCGCGCGCGCACACACACACACACACACACACACACACACACACACACACACACACACACACACACACACACACACACACACACACACACACACACACACACAAGGCATACTTCGTGACTCTCCGTTTTGCACAGGTCTCATCCGATAACACCTGAATGAGGTCACGCTCGCATGTAAGAATTCCAGTACTGTACTTCTTCGTTCACGTGTTGTACAGTACTCCGAAATGATTTTGGCCATGAAGAGGGAAAGGAAAGCGAGTCATTGATGAAGAAGGTTTATGAAGGTTGAGTGGCTTGGAGAAGGAGGAGAAGTTGGTAGAAATGAAGAGGGATGAAAGAAGACTAGAAAATATAATGGAGTAGCCTTTCTGAAGAAGGTTGGGGTGTGTGTTAGGGATGGAAATAAATACAGGATACATGAACAGATAAGCAGACAGACAGACAGACAGACAGACCAAGAGATAGAGAGGTAGACAGACAGAGAAGGTAATGGAGTATGTACTGTAATGGAAGGGACAGCGTCGTGGGAAAGTGAGTGGTTGCCGTGTACAGGAGGGCCAGCTTTGACGGGGCCACCCCGTACGGAATGTGGGGTCAGAGATAGGAACTGATTAATAGATTGATGGGTGGGTGGACTGACTGACTAACCGATATATTGACTGATTAACTGTTTGATAATTAGGGCAATTGGTTTATTGGTGGATTAATTAAGAAATAGGTAGGTTCACTGATCAACTGATGAACAGACTGATTGACTTTTAGAAACAAACTGATTGACTGAAAGCGTGATTTGGCGCTCTAAGTTCTTGCCAAGAGGAAGAGAAAGAGGGCAGCAAAAATCAATCGCTGTTTCACACATACACGCCAATTCACACACATATACAGGGTCCCAACTTAGGAAATACCCAACCCTTTTACCATTCACTACAGCAGAACCTAACTACAGCAACATGAATAAAGTCGTCTGGTAGTAGAAGAAATACATAAGTGAGACAACATTGTGCCGAAAAGGTTGAGGGGGATTTTTTTGTTTGGGGAGGGATAAGAATGGATAGATGCAGGCAGAAAGAGAAGGAAGGAAGGGAGAAAAGAAGGAAGGAAGGAAGGAAGGAAAAAGAAATGATAGAGAGAGAAGGATGGATCGATGAGCGGAGGAAGGAAGAGAGGCAATGAAGAAGGGAGGGAGGGAGTAAAGAAGAGGTACAGATGAATGGCAAGACGGAACTTATTACACTCATCGCTGAATCTTTCCTTGCCACTCCAGCTGTCACTTATTCTATTCACCTCAATCACCATTCACTCTTCCCTCACCGCTCTAAATTTCACACACTTCACTCATCACTACCCTCACTGCTTCCATTGTTTCCTACTGACCAAACTCATCACTACTCCCCCCTCACCACTCCAACTGTCATCTTGTTCACTCACTACACTCACCATTTCAAACTCATCACACAACTCTTACCCACTACACTCATCCGGCTTCTAATCTCACCCAGCACACCACTTATGCCCACTTTAATCCTCGAAATGCCACCAGCCTTTTCATCACACACACGCCCACATTCCACCTTAACCTCTGACCTTCCAGCTTTCCCAGAACCCTAAATACTACGATGCACCACGCCAGAAGTCCAGGTTTGAGCCCTTATGGCGGAATAAAGTAACATCGATACTCGGTAATGGTCCATGAGGGAGACGAAGAGCAATTTGGCGTTCAAGTATCTGTCGGGAGTTTGGGTTACGTTCGACGTTGCCTTAAGTGATATCTAATTTATAAGTCCAAGATTATCCTTCAATAATTTCTTATCCTATGAAATCTGACATTCATTTGATCTGTAGTATATGCCATACACAAAAGTGAAATATGATATAAAAATAATATCACCGAGACGCAACACATTTAAACCAGGAGGAGCGCAGGAAAAGTGAAGGTTATCGGTCCCAAGAACAATTTTTTTTTCTTGTTTTTCGTTTTTTCATGTTCCCAGGTCGATGTTACAGTGCACTATTATTATCCAGGAGGGGGAAAAAGCAAACTGCCTGGTGTTGGAGGCCATACGATTCTCAAATACGCTAATGCAGAGTTCAGTGTATTATAATTTATGAAATATGCGACGTGTTGATTATACAGATAGACAGACAGAGACAGATAGATAGAAAGATAGATAGACAGGAAGAGATGGAAAGATAGGAAGATAGAGATATATGGGTAGATAGATAAATGGGAAGATAGATAGATGGGAAGATATAATTATATACATACATTGAGAGAGAGAGAGAGAGAGAGAGAGAGAGAGAGAGAGAGAGAGATGAAGGTAGAAATAGATAGACAGACAGATACAGACAAAGATACAGAGAATATTAAGTGTTTGCCATCAGTGATATTGCCCTACTGCGGACTGTATGTCGAGCTACTTCCTTACGATAAATAACGGGACAGTGAGCAATGACTTTTGAAACGCAGTGATTTTATCTTTGGTGCCCAACAAACTTTTCAGGATACTGTGTAAGAGTTTCGTTATTTTTCGACCAAAGAGTGGAGCGATAATCCTGACCGCAACTATACACGACCTTATGTTTTGTTTTTGAATACCCATCATTGCCTTTATTACTACGAATTTTGTCTGAAGTCATCTGCAGTAGCTCATCAAACCAGGACAGACTAATTTTAAGCCTGGACGATAATAGACGGGTTTCGTGCTGATACATTAATGAGTTCCGTGACTCCTTGCATGCGTTACTGTTTCTAGTGTCATTTTTTTTCTTTTTTCTTTCTTTTCCAACTCGCCTTCCAATTTTACCAGGAACGAATATTAACACAGAAGTTATGGTAGCCGTAAATAATTGGCAAAATATAGGTTACTACAGGTTTTTCTCCTACGAAGGAATGTGTTCACGAAGGTTCCTCCTGTCATATTTTTTAGCTATATTTTGTAACAACATTTAGCTAAATTGGAATAATTAGATACATATTCAATATAAACTTTAAGAAAAATATGGAGTTATAACACTGGTTTGGAGAATAAATTTTACAGTCTGTAAACAGTAGAGTTAAAAGAGAGGTTTAAGAAATCAATTTTACATTTTATACGTATACTCCCTACGGAGCTGAACATCTGGAAAATATATATTGCATGCTTGATATTACCAGCTCAGGAGATAGATAGATAGATAGATAGATAGAGAGAGAGAGAGAGAGAGAGAGAGAGAGAGAGTCCAATCAACCAATACTCACAGGCAACGGAGCAAGCCAGAAGGTGCAGTGTAAGTGGACTCATTTTCTCCACTATTTAAGGTGGTGGTTGGTGTGTGGAGGTTGTGAAGGTGCAGAACTTCACTTTCACTATCAATGCCGCTGCTTCCCTCCCTCCCTCACCCTCATACACCTCTCTTCATGCAACACAACCATCTCGTTTTGCCTGCCGATACAGTGACAATGATATTAATAAACATGGGCATTTCTACTGAATATCTATCTATCTATCTTTTATCTATTTATCTATACATACATATATACTGTGTGTGTGTGTGTGTGTGTGTGTGTGTGTGTGTGTGTGTGTGTGTGTGTGTGTGTGTGTGTGTGGCCACAAACCCAATGCTGGGAACTTACAAGTGCGTCAGTTTGAGGTGCTGCAAGGGAGGGGAAGTGGTCACTGTCTAGGGGGAAGGAGGTGGGGGGAGCGTCAAGGGGACTTATTAACTTTTAAGAACAGGGATTTCCTTTATCTGAATAAAAAAAAAATCTAGAAGTAACCAACACAAAATACCTATTGTACGTTCAGTGGCGACCTGTCTCCTGAACTGCTATGTCTTTGGAGATTTAACGAAAGACCAACAAACAAGGGAAAAAAACGATACCTCCCCACACCGTACAGGAGCTGCACCAAGCGAAGCTGATAACACGCCACTACTAATATATACAGAAATGACAGGGCGGTATCTCGCTTTCATTTGTAGCTCGAAGTAGACGCCATTTTTTTCCCCCATCGGTGATGCGACCATCATGCCTCATTTTTAGGGAATGAAAAGAGGTTGGATGATGATGATGATGATGTCTGACGAAGATGATGATACCATTTTTTATTTTACTTACTGGCAGAGCTATAGCTTTGGCAGAGCACATACATGTAATACTCTAACAGGTTCTCAGGCTCATTTGACCCACTCTCGGCTGACTAAAACAATCAGGCTGCAGCTGCAAAAGAATACTGGAGTTGTTCCGACCACGGGTGGATTGATGTAGCACCAGCATTAACTCTCTCAGCCTTCTAGATTCTCTCTCAGTTGAATAGAATCGTCTGGCGTAAGTTGAACTATGAATATTAAAGCTGTCCCGACCACGTGAGGGTTAGTGGTGCCAGTATTATGACGCGGGCTCTTACTACACACTTGCAGCCGAATAAAATCACCTGGCAATCTCTGTAATAACGGACCTTTGTCTATATAAGGGTTTATCCAGGTACTTCTCCTAGACGCTTAGACCGACTTTAATGAAACTTTCCAGGAAGACTCCCTAAGGCTCCATATTTTGCACTAACATTTATTGGTTTCGGACAAATAACATAACTCTTTTTACACTAACTTGGTCTAGTATCGCCGCCACTCCATTTCAAGTTTTCAAATGTAACGAGAGACTATCACTAGTTTATGACACTAGTCAGGAAGAAGGGATACGGAAAGGATGCAGAGCCGCAGTAATTTTTTGTGCCACTAAGCTAGCGACGTGAAATAAGCTGTAAAGAACGGGCCAAGTTAAGGTGCAAAATCCATAACAGCGCATTTAGTACCTGGAAAATGCCCGGCTTCTGGGAAAATGCACGAAATACGCAAAGTACACGCAAAGGACACATAATGAAGCCGATTATCTTCAATATCCAATATGCGTTTGAACTTAGCCCCTGAAATCCCTCGGCGTAGATTGTTATTATTATTATTATTATTATTATTATTATTATTCTGATATCCCTGGGCGATTTTTATTCAGTTTAGGGGAGACTTAATAATTAAGGGGTTTGATATAGCCTTAATTAGTATGATCTAAACTGGCCTTTCTCTTTAAAATGAATTAAAATTACTATCTGGGAAGAGAGAGAGAGAGAGAGAGAGAGAACTCCGTCTAATGCATCAATATGCATTCATATAAAACAAACCTATTCTCGTGTTCATATCACTCCAGCTGTGCTCTTAGGTATATAAATTATTAATAGAGATTATGTGGATTGCCTTCCTCTGCCATATGTACCGGCAACACGCATACTGCTTCTCATACAAATATCTCCTCGTCTTCTCACTACTCTGTCTGTCGGCTCCAGTATATAAATTATTCTCGGAGATCTAACAAGGTGTCTTTTCCTTCTATTTATATCGTAAGCACGTTTACTATTACCCATACAAACATATCCTCTTGTTCCCATCACTCTGTTAGTTGGAGCAAGTATGTAAATAACTACTAGAAACGAAACAATGTGAGTCCCTAGCTTACTCAATGCCAACATCTACACTGTTACCATGGAAACATAATCTCGCGTTCTCCTCGTTATAGGTGTTGGCTCAGGTATGTTGATTATAGACTCTCTAGCTCCTATGACTCACTCAGTTCAATAAAATCGTTTGACGTTAGAAAGCATAGCATACTGGAGATACCTCAATCATGGCAGGGTTAATGGAAATAGTAATAACACTTGCAGCTGAATAAAATCATCTGGCGTTAGCTGGAACAAAATAGTCGAACACCTTTAACTATAAGTATTTCTCTTGACTGGAAAAAATT
Organism: Coenobita brevimanus; assembly: GCF_032717465.1. Lineage (NCBI taxonomy): Eukaryota > Metazoa > Arthropoda > Malacostraca > Decapoda > Coenobitidae > Coenobita > Coenobita brevimanus. Next base: position 4,513,242 of record NC_136967.1, read on the forward strand.
CGTATGGTATTATCACAGATTAAATACATGGGTGTATGAATAATCGAGGAAGCTTGCACGAGATGGTTTTTGAAGCATTCGATTACTTTAGGATTACTCTCAGCTGAACAAAATCCTCTGCTTTTAGCCTCAATATTCAAACACACCACCCGCTGAGAAAGAGAAACCAAACTGTAAATTTGTATCATTAATCACTTACACTAAATGACGTTACTTCTTATTACATTCTTGATATCTCCCGAGAGTTTTATCAACTTTAAGAGAGGCTTTAAGAAATGGAGGGGTTAGGTGCAGCTTTCAGTTACTCCTCCACTGAAAAAGATGCCTCAGCCTTCTTTCAGTTCACTGGTTAAACTTACCGCAGGGAAAAGTAGTGTTACGACTCTTCACTATTCCATTTTATTTTAGTTGACATCTAGTGTTGTGCTTTAGGTGTGATATAGGTGGCTCCGTAGCACGTTTTTCTTAATCCCTATTAATGTAAAACCACAAAGCCTAAGTGGTAAATGTCCCTTTTAACATTATATATAGCCTATAACCAAAAAAATACGAAGGAAAATAACTTTTAAGGCAATGATTAAAACAAAAAAAAATCCATCATATTTCACAGGAGGCATTTTCATATAGAGGAAAAAAAAAATCTTCACAAGGTCAGTATCTAAGAGTGTCATATTAAAAATTCTTCAGTAAAAAGTCAGAACCATCATTAACTCTGCACCTATCGCCTGAACTTAAAATTATATTTTGAGAAACGTCTGACGATATTACTGACGTGACGCAAACTCCCAGGATTATTAAGGACGAAAACACATAATAATCTTCTCACTTTAACCTGAAAAGGATGCAGAAACGTAGCATTTATTTTTTAATTCATTTACGTATTTTTTTCCTCTGAGCTACGTGAAATCAGCTGCAGAGGGACAAAACTCTTGGCCAAGCTAATATGACAGAACTATAATACTGTATTTCTTTTTACACTCACCTAATACAAGCAAACAGAATATGGCAGATCCGGTTAATATGACCCGTGGCACAAGTACAAACACATATACACACGCACACACACACACCCTCAACCTCACCTTACCACCTCCACTGATCAACTGTACAGCACACGCACACGCACCCATCCACTCCTTGGCACCCCCACTGACTGACAGAACACACACACACACACACACACACACACACACACACACACACACACACACACACACACACACACACACACACACACACACACACTCATTTCCACTGACCAGCTATGCGTACAACGGCAATATATATTTCCACATACCGATAAATTTTAAGCTCGTTCATAAAGAAAACTATACAGTACTAGAAAGAGCCCGGAGAGCACATACCTCCGCCAGTGCCATTGTCATTAAAAAGAATCCGGATCCGTGGACATACGACCCGGATCCGCCCCCAGATTTAATCAATTCTTTTTGGGCCCATGGCCCACTTTTTCACAAAATTTCATTGAAATTCATTAAGAACTTTTGGAAATATTGTGCGGGATACTCTGACTCCGGATCCGGATCTACCCCCAAATTTAATCATTTCTTCCTTGGCCCATGGCCCACCCTTCTACAAAATTTCATCAAAATCCGTTCATAACTTTTTGAGTAATCCTGGATCCGGATCCACCCCAAAATTTAACCAATTCTTTCGTGGTCCATGGCGCACCCTTCCACAATATTTCATTGAAATTCATTTAGAACTTTTGGAGATATTGTGCGAGATACTCCGGATCCGGATCCGGATCTAGCCCAAAATTGAAACAGTTCTTCCTTGGCTCATGGCCAACCCTTTCACAAAATTTCATCAAAATCCGTTCATAACTTTTTGAGTAATCATGCTAACAGACAGACAGACAGACAGACAGACAAACAAACAAATAAACCAACGCTGGGTAAAACATAACCTCCTTGGCAGAAGTAAAAATAGGTGCAGATAGTTTTGCTTGTGGGGTGGAGTCAGGATTCCGATAGCTGAAAGATGTGTGTGAGTGAGGGTGTTGCCCCGTTCACTAGACAGTTTTTAGTAGCTGTCTCAGTTGGATGCTTTTTTCTTTCATCATTTTTGGTGCCTACCCTCACCCCGTATTTTAGGAGGATATTAAGGCTGGAGTGATGGGACAGATAGATAGACAGATGGAGAGAGAGAGAGAGAGAGAGAGAGAGAGAGAGAGAGAGAGAGAGAGAGAGAGAGAGAGATTGTGGACAAAAGTACTGTACCAGTGTGTGTGTGTGTGTGTGTGTGTGTGTGTGTGTGTGTGTGTGTGTGTGTGTGTGTGTGTGTGTGTGTGTGTGTGTGTGTGTGTGTGTGTGTGTGTGTGTGTTTGAAGCCACTAATGTACTCCCCACATAGACCATAATTATAGAAAGTCAAAGGGATCATAAGTCCTCAAAAAAGAAAAAAGAAAGAAAGAAAGAAAGAAAGAAAAGAATCCAACCGAGAACTTAAGCGATTTCATGAGAGGCCCATCGATGGCTGGACAAAGCAAGAATGTACAAAATTATACATAATGATAGTGAAGGGATTTACGATAGTGGTAGCAGGATGGATGGATGGATAACAGATGGATGGATGAGTGATAGATGACAGATGGATGGATGGATAGGTGTTAATAAAGGCAGAATCCTACAGCATTAAAAGAAAAATGCATATATCTTAGATTAATTTACTTATACGTCTCAGTCTTTTACTTCACTTCATCTCAGTCCTTCACTTCATTTCTTTGCATTGTGTGTCTGGGATATTAGTGTCCAAGTAGTAATAAAAACAGGTATAATAATAATAATAATAATAATAATAATAATAATAATAATAATAAAAATAAATAAATAAATAATAATAATAATAATAATAATAATAATAATAATAATAATGATGATGATGATGATGATGATACAATTATAATCACCCTCCTCCTCCTCCTCGTCATCATCATCATCATCATCATCATCCTATTTCCCAGGATGATGGCAATGATAATTTCTGATATAACAGGGCATCTATATCACTACAGCTGTGATACAGATTCAGAAATGTACTTAAATGACGATATCAGTGCCGAGCTTTCTTCACATCAGTAGAAGTGGGAAGTTAGTTAGAATCTTGGTTTCGTTTTTTTGTTATTGTTTTGCAGAATATTAGGCACCTTTTTCTTAGCGATTTATTTTACATGTTACACCTAAAAACAATCTCCTGTGTGTTATTCAAATATTTCTAACGTCGACATAATTTGCATCAGTAACTTAAAAGAGGATGTAAAGATGCAGCATTCATAATTAACCGCTTAGGCAGAAAGGTGAGCGACGGCTGCAGTACTGCTTGCATTAGCAGGTGTGTGACGGTTTCAATATTGGTTACGTTGGCGGGTGTGTGATAGCCTCAGTGATTAATCAGCACGTAAAGCGGACTCCTTGGTAGCTGGTGCTTTAGTTACTTCAGCAGGTGTGCTGCAATCTCGACAAGGAAGGTGAAGGTAGCGAGCAGACCGATGCCCAGCAGGATGTAGAAAGCGCCCTGTGAAGTAGGTACGGGAAGAGTACTTAAAAATTATAACCTCTCCTCTCTGTCTGTGTACCCGGGTTCTGACTGTCACAGATCGAAACATTTTTTTGTAAGGTCTGTCCAAACACGTAGAGCAGCGTAAACACCTTGTCTCACGGTTAGTAATGCCTGCGTCTTGTTATCATCATCATCATCCCAGTTAATCATCACAAATGGGATGACTAGAATCCAGAGACAGGACACAAAAGAAAAACACACACACACACACACACACACACACACACACACACACACACACACACACACACACACACACACACACACACACACACACACACAAACAAGATATACTATTGAAGGTCAATCCACTGTTGGCTGTGATAGTTTGTATGGAAAAACTCCAAATGCAGAACAGTTTATTCAACGTTGCGCCAAAGTCAACTTTGGCGAAACGTTGAATGAACTGGTCCCCTGTTCCACACAGGTGTTTTTCTGCACAAAAGGGAATTACTATTATCAGAACGTCCAAATAAATGAGCCACATCTCCATTCACCCACTGAAAATCTCACAGTTCCATACATATTTCATCCATACATTACTGTCTTTCCTCAGAATTTTGTCTCTTCCCCAAATTTCATATCTCGCTTTCTCACATACTCATTTATCGCATCAAACCACCTTCATCCAGGCTTTCCATGCGTCCTCCTACCCTCAGGCACATTGCAGTACAATACAGGCTTTTCAGCACCTCACTAATTGCCTTTTGTGTTCCTTTATATGTTCTCGATATAGTGTCAAATGTGAGGTTGCGCAATTACACGGTAATAATCAAATAGCTGGAATATCATTTCATTTTAAATTCTATAAGTATCAACGAACTATTTCCGTAACTGTGCTCCTAAGTGGTCAGTGCCAAAGGGTTTAACTTGTACTCTATACCTCGGGCCACCTCTCGCACTCTCTCCTCGCCCTTTAATGATGAATCACTATAGGTCTCGACACGTTTCGTGGCGGGTAAGTAAACCAGTGTAGTTAGATTACAACACATGTGATTATTGTGAAATAGTTTAGCAAGATCTCGTTAGGAATTCTTACATCTGATTAGTAGTAATTAGCAACACTTATTGGTGTTTTTGACAAGTTTCCAGACGGTCTAAAGCAAAACGTGATGCGAGCCTTCAACCTATTTGATATATTTGGTAAACTCTCGCCAATTCGTTACCTCTGATAATAATTATTGCTTTGTTCAGCAGTATCTCCCTAAGTCAGACACAGTTTCAAGACCGCTGAATCAATGTTTCTATTAAAAGAAATTGCGTCTCAAAATTTCAACTCATTCAGTTGGTTTAGCAAGGATGTTTAATTGTGATACTATTCCTAAAGTGTAAAAGAACAATTAATCGCAATTGTACACACCTGCAAGTGGTCAATGCTAAGGGGTCTAACTTGCACTCCTCGTCCCACCTCTCGCCCCCCTTCCTCGTCCAATGACCCCTCCTGCCTTCGCCTTCTCAGCAGTTTGCCCACCTCGTCTCTATGCCACTTAGTAACGAGTCCCGCCTGAAGCATCCATCCCAGCCTGGAGAGTTATACATAAATAAAAATTAAAAAAATTAAAATCTAATTATTAAAAGCCCCCCCCTCTCTCTCTCTCTCTCTCTCTCTCTTCAAATCTTCCTTGTATCAACGTTATGTAAGCGTTCGTTTTCCCACATCAAAGTCTGGTCCATCCTTGGAATAACCGTGAGTTTTGAAGGTGGAGGTGAAACATGCTGTCCTATACGATTGCACCATGAAAGTCACTGCCAAATAGATAGATGGACAAATAGACAGACAAACAGATAGATAGATAGACAGATAGATAGATAGACTGATAGACAGATAGATAGATTGAATGACTGATGAATAGATAGTTACAGTACGCACTGATACAGAAAGACAAAAACAGGGACAGGCAAACAATCAGACACAATGAGAAAGACTGATCGACGGATGAATGAATGTAGACAAAGAGTAGGAGATAGACCGACAGACATATAAATAAATAGATATGGGCAAAACGATAGATATACAGACAAATATTGACAGACACATAGACCGAGACAAATATAGACGCACAGACAAATATAGACAGATAAACAGACAGATAGACAGAGACAGACAAAGACGATACAAAAAACTAAACCCCTACATCAGATTGAAGCGAGGAAGGAAGGGCGCTCCAATAAAGCAAGCAATGCCATAGTTCTGGGGCAGGAAGGACTCCGTGCCGATGTGGTAGCGCTCTCGACCGTTCTGAATGGTGTATATCTCAGAGACTACGCGACCAGTTAGGTGTGCTGTGTTCATCTCGGGCACCTGGAGGCCGAAGGCAGGAGGAGATTTAGTGGAGGTAGTAGTCACTGGAGCAGTAGTAGTAGTAGTAGAAGTAGTAGTAGTAGTAGTAGTAGTAGTAGACACCCCAGACTCATCTGAATGTAAGCTCAGTGGACTGAGGGATGAAGTTGTCCTCCTCCTGCAGTTCACCATCCTTCTGGGGAATAAGGAGGCAAGTGAGGGACGTGTGTATACTCGGACAGTGGACCTACCCAGTTAAATCGGTGCCACTAAGGAAAGGGGTCCCTCTCCAGCCCCAGGAGGAGAAATCAGAAGGATTTATATTATGCACTGCGAGGTTGATGAAGAAATCTAATATCTGGGGGCTTAAACTACGAGGATTATATATTGGAATAATATTTGGAGGCTGAAAAGTGAAAAGGCTTTGGAGGTTTCAGTCGGGGGGGGAAATTAGAAGGTAATCAGAAAAAGTAATCGATGTATGGAATCGGACAAAGTAATATTAAGAGATGTAGTGAGGGGGGAAAAAGGAGGAAAATCTATACACGGTTCACTACGAGGATACTGCGTTAAAGTAATATCCTGATGCTGAAAAGGTATTATGGGAGGTCGAAGTCAGGGGGTGAACTGGTAAGGTGAGGTAAAGGTAATATTAGGATGCCGTACTCAAAATAAGCCATTACAAGTGAAACTGTATTCGGCGACGCTTTTCATGGTTTAGTCCTGATTCCTCCAGACGATTTTAGCCATCCTGGACTGTGAAAGAGTTTAAGGTTAAGCATCTAAGTCCTCCAAACTCGAAAAGCCTCTCCTGAGCTAGGCAAACTCGTCCGGCTGAAGCAAGAATAATTAGAATTAATTCCTTATGGCTTACTATAAACTAAATCCGGCAACTCCTTCTCTTTTAGTTTATTCTTGCTACTTCCAGACGACTTTTTTCAACTCAAGACGACCTACGGCAATGAAGGGAGTTAAAAGCCTATTCTAAACCAAATAAAATCGTCAGGCTGAAGCAAAAATAAGGGAGCTACAACTGCACACTACATTTATAACCCCTGCACAATCTCTCTTCAGATGAAGGAAGTTGTCTCATTCAAGCAAGGATAAGTGAGTTACAATTACCCTCCGAAATAAATAAAATCCTCCCCGTGAAGCAATAATAATAATAATAATAATAATAATAATAACCGTAATAATAATAATAATAATAATAATAATAATAAATGGAGCTACACTTACCCTCTTGACTCCTATGGTTCCATTGAAGGTGAAGCTTCTGGCGGGATCCAGGGTCTCATAGGCTTGCTTGTACACTCCCGACGTCGCTCTCTGGCAAAATAAATAAATAAATAAATAATTAAATAATAAATAACCAGTAAGTAATCAAGTAAACGAGCAATACTTTAATAAATTGGTAATAAGTAAATAAATACATCATCGTCATCATCATCATCATCATCATCATAACCACCATCATCATCATCATCATCAAGCTACCTCGTTATTCCGCGGCATGGGGGAGGTTTACTGTATGGCTGTATGCTAGGTGGCGCGGGAAAGTTCATAGCACCTTTTCCTTAGCGATCTATTCTGCACATTACACCTCATTATCGTCTTCTGTGTTACTGATGCAAACTTAATCGGTATAATAAATATATAAATAATGAAAAGGAGAATATCAATGTGTAACAGGCATAATAAATCGCCAAAATGATGGTGCTTCGAAGCCTGCAGTGCCTCTCCCGCCCAATATGAAGTACAGTGCGGGATTATTTGAAGCACAGGGTCTAAGCCACAAACAAATCGCTTCCAAGTCGCCCTGTCCTCCGCCATCAGGCTTCCCTCTCTCCAACACACACACACACACACACACACACACATAAAACGAGTGAACCCTGCCCTGCTCACCCTAAACACACTCAAAATGCTGGTTCCTTCACTCATGGAGAGCACCACCCCCCTCTGCCTCGCCTCCAGCACGTCCTCCAGGGTATCTAGGGGCTTGTTGAATGAGGGCTTGGTCAGGTAGGCAGTGAGGGTTCCTGCGTAGACGGCTGAGGAAATGCACGCAGTTACTGTACACACACACACACACACACACACACACACACACACACACACACACACACACATCTTGGTTATGTATAGGTCGTCAGGGTTCTAGAATACATAGCTTAGGATATGCATGAAGTTTGTTTCATGGAATTGAGGAGTGGTTAATTTTTGCATTCTCTCTCTCTCTCTCTCTCTCTTTCTCTCTCTCAGCTTAAGTATGGGTCGTCTGGATCCTCGCATACACGGCTTCCGACAAGCACACTTATACAGCAGTAATGGAAAATAAAAAGACTAGAGACTATCATAGTTTTCAGGGCACAATCACAATTATTTTATGAGATGAGAGGCCCATTTTCCTGTAGTACACGGTTGTAATCATCATCATCATCATCATCATCGTCATCAACATCATCATCATAATCACCATCATCATCTTAACTCTGTCAGAAACAAAGCCACTTACTATAAAGAATGAAACTGAAGGCCTTTTCCTCCTCGTCTTCGGCCTCTTCTTCCTCCTTCTCCACCTCCTTATCATCATCATCAATAATTACCACCAGCACCATCACCCTAAACCTCCCACAAACCAAAAACCCAACACCACTCACCATAGAAAATGAGACAGAAGGCGTACCAAGAGAAGAACACAAGTCTCATGGGCCATCCACGAACACGTAACAAGTTGCCCTGGATCACCACCGTCCTGAAGAGATTGAAGCAGAACACCTCCACACCCTTGGCCCAGGATTTGCGATGGGCGGGATAGTTGAGTGGATGACTTGAGATTTGACTTCCATTATGGGGTGTCTGATCTGGGTGCTGTGTTACCTGACCTAGACTTACCAGGTAACCAAGTGGCCCCATGAGTAGTGTTAGTAGTATTAGGGCGACCCATATCTGCACTGAACAGTAGCGGTGATGTAAATAAAGGGAGCATTAGTGAAGAATGTCTATAACTATGTCTGTGGTTTTTACATACAAACACAGAATCAGGGTAAGTCTCAACGCAGGTGGAAGGAATAATTAATAAAATACAGTAACTGTTAAGCAGGAAATTACATGTTCAGGGGAAAAAAAAAAGAAAAAAAAATGCATATTAATTTTTTGGCTAAGGCCTCGACTGTTTTTTTATTTATTTATTTTTTTTTATCCACTTGTAAAATATTAGCCTTTATAAGAAACACTGATAGGAGTGGAATGGAGATGTTAATTACAAGCACACTACAGAATAAAGAAAAAAAACAAGTTATGGAAATGCATGCCAGTTCTTGCCTGGGCTTGTTACGCATATACACACGTCTCATTTCCTTTTAAAATAATAATTTCAGGAATCAACTTCGAAAA